>NC_134249.1:22305119-22610714 GCF_965152275.1 Natator depressus | reverse complement strand
AGTGCTGATTAATCATTTGTGAATGGTGGGTCCCAGAACACCCACTTCATTAATGGGCTGCTAACGTGGGTACAATGACTACACTGGATCATTTTGCTTTTAAGAAAATCTGAAGGTTTTCTCCCTTCTCTCTTGATCCATATGCACCTTGATAGAAGCTAATTTTTGTTAAGCATCAGTATGCTGGAAACAAAGCAAGGATGTCCGAGTTACTCTTCCTGGACTTTCCTCCTACTACTCAGTCCGGACCAATGTCTTGCTCAGTATCCTGGCTGCCTAGCCTAGAGGGTGTGTGTGTGTTGTTTATAGCATAATGGCAACTAATTTAGTTCTGGCACAAAGAATAATTGATTGAAGGTCACAGAGGCTGAAGCCCTCTTCTCATTCACAGGTCAGGTACAGTGTGGGCAAGTGCACTGTAGACTTCCCTACACTGCTCCACCAGTGCACCTCAAAGCAGACTTGGAAGGACCACTATCTAATAGGGGTGAGAAGGTAAATGTAGTCCCTGTTCCAGGCGTGGAGTCCAAGCATTAATTGTAGTAAAGTTGTGTATAATATAATTGCCACAGCCTCGTGCTGCCTGTTGTCAGATGAAAGCTATTTCCTGGTGCCACCAACATCCCTCCTTCATCCAAATATCTCCCCAACTGCTATCAGCTCATCCCTACTGTCCCCATGGCCGGTGACCCTTGATTCACTCACCAACCACTGACAAAATGTCCTTCGTCTGTATGTCTTTCAGCGCCTGGTGTTCTTGTGATGTGTTGGGCTGTTGCATTTAGACTTATTGAAGTATTTTGATTCGTCCTGCCTGATCCACCATCACCCATTTGTTTGGTCTCTTCCCTTTCCGTGTAGTAATGAGCATTTTCTCATGCTTCATTACCCAGCTTTCCATGTGGTTTGTGGTGAATGGGCATTCACATTAACTCTGAGTAGAGAAGGCCTTTGCCATCCACGACCTTTCAGTTTTCCATGAGTTAACATGAAAGAGAAATGCTCCTGGAGACTCTGGCATCACTAAAAAAAACCCTCCAACCCTAAATACTACGCTACTGTGTCTCGAAACAATAACAGAAAACTACTGGATATGAACCAGTGTGGTTCAACTGAACACTGACCATGTCCGGTGTGTGGCTTACTGTTCAAATAAACATTTTACCTCCTGCCAAGACTTTCAAAAATGCATCTAAAATTAGGCTCCTAAGCTTTATTTAGGCAATTCAATGGTGGGTTGATTTTCAAAAGCCTGGGGTGTTGAGCTCCCGTTGGTTTCAGCTTTCAGCACCCGTTTCTGAAGACATTGAGCTCTGTCCTTTCTAAGCATTCAGTATTTTGTTTGGCAGCCCTGGATTATCAAACGCTTTGATAAACAGTTCTGATGCCCTTACACACGCAAACCCTACTCGTGCAGGTAGTGCAACTGGTTTCAATTAAACTACTTGCCACTTAAACTACTTGCTTAAGAAATGTCTCAGGATCAGATGCTGAGGGTACAGGGCTGTCCCAAATGCTACTCACCGTTTTAAAACAGGAGTACTTGTGGCACCTTAGAGACTAACCAGTTTATTTGAGCATGAGCTTTCGTGAGCTACAGCTCACTTCATCGGATGCATAGCATATCGTGGAAACTGCAGAAGACATTATATACACACAGAGACCATGAAACAAAACTTCCTCCCACCCCACTGTCCTGCTGCTAACAGCTTATCTAAAGTGATCATCAAGGAAGGCCATTTCCAGCACAAATCCAGGTTCTCTCACCCTTCCCCCCCCCCCCCCCACACAGACTCTCCAGCAGGAGAGTGAGTTTGTATGTGTGTCTGTGGGGGGGGGGGGGGGAAGGGTGAGAGAACCTGGATTTGTGCTGGAAATGGCCTTCCTTGATGATCACTTTAAATAAGCTGTTAGCAGCAGGACAGTGGGGTGGGAGGAAGTTTTGTTTCATGGTCTCTGTGTGTATATAATGTCTTCTGCAGTTTCCACGATATGCTATGCATCCGATGAAGTGAGCTGTAGCTCACGAAAGCTCATGCTCAAATAAACTGGTTAGTCTCTAAGGTGCCACAAGTACTCCTTTTCTTTTTTCTTTTTACGAATACAGACTAACACGGCTGTTACTCTGAAACCCGTTTTAAAACAGTCACTCTGAAGTGATGTAGCCCCGTTGGTCCCAGGATATTAGAAAGACCAGGTGGGTGAGGTAATATTTTTTTTAGTTGGTTCAATAAAAGCTATTACCTCCCCCACCGTGTCACTTTAAAGTGGTGTCTTTTTCCAAACATGTGATTTGTAATAGGATTCAACTGATAATTAGAAATGAGGGAGGACCCTACACAAATAAACCTAGGGCCCTGTTTCCATTTGCAGTGAAGAGAAGCATGTGTGCGCTCACTCAGATTGTACTGTTGGGCCAGGCTGCTCTGTTGTTGTGAGTAGATAGACTAAAAACAAATTGGTTAAAGTCCTGATCTTATTCTTCAAAAACAAAACAAAACACCTCAGTGACTGGCTGTATGAGAGGCTACCATAGAGCAAACAAAATAACTGCTGACATAAAGTTTGCATAAGGTGTACTATGATTGAAAAGCTAAAGATCTGCCCTTGGTGTAAAGCTCATTTTAAATGAAGGCTGCTATTAACATATTCCCATAATCTCCTGTTCCTAACTACTGATCTACACAAGAAAACTCTTTTTTTCAGGAAGTGGCTTTATTCTGTAGAAAGGGTCACTAAAGCTTAAGTTCAAACCATGTTTTTACTTTTTAAAAAAGGTTGGTTGGTGGGGGAAAATCCTTGATTGCATGAGCCTCTGGTTTCCAGCTGGGAAACACGCCTGCAACTGCTCCCTGAAGACATGTTTCTCTTGAGGCGTTGGCTTGTCTTTGAAAGTAGCTAACTCTCCATTAACGTTTTTCCCGCTAGGTCATCCTATTTCAATATTGACGGCGCGAACTCTTCCTCATCTGTCCATAGCGTTCCCACCACCGCTGACCCTCAGCCGCTGAAACACGGTGTTCAATCGAAGGCCGTTCTGATCAGTCATGCAGGAGAAACTCAATTCAGCATTCTGTTTGCACCGACAGCATCTGACAGCCAATGTTCTTGCCTCCCAGCAGCACTGCCAACAGTCATGGTTTTTCTTGTTTCTTGTGGACCTGCAGAATGACAATGAGCCCCAAAGGCACTGCCATGCACAGCCCAAGTTAGTGACCCTACTGCACTTTCACTGTTGCTTCCAGCGTCCTGGAACAGGAAAAGATCATTACATGCTGGGCCCGAGGTGGTATTGATTATTACCTAACAATACAAAGGAAGGAGGGAGCAAAGTACTTGGGCCTGATTCTGACTCGCCCCAGTGTAACACTGTTGGTTCCATCAGGTTACGCCTGATGTACATTACTGTAAATGAGATCTGGATCAGGCCTGTTAGCTCAGCCACTTAGCACTCATTTGAGCCAAATTCACCACTGGTTGTAACTCTACTGAAGTTAATAGAATTATGCCAGCCAGAAATATGGCCCTTCATCTTCAAAGAGATTTAGAACCACTAATCCATTAACTCACCCTGCGAGGTAGGTAAGTAAATCTTTCTCCCCAATTTACAGGTGGGAAAACTGAGACAGAGGCTGATGACTTCCCCAGGCTCACAAAGGGAGTGGGTATCATGGCCATGATTAGTGCTCAGAGGTTCCTGACTGTCATTCCTGCCCTCAGTGTGTTAGAGACACATCCATCCCAAGGACCATCAGCCACATCTTTTGTTTCCTGGCAGCCTTTTCCTTGGAGCCATTTCTCACTCCTGAATGAGTGATCCCAGGAGTGTATCTGCACCAGACTGCTGGCCACTGTGCCCACTGGGGTTAGGAAACAATACATTTCACTACTAAAATTCCAGATGAAAGTTGTGTCTTAAATAAACAGGGCTTGATTCACTCTGACAGACCCCAGCAGAAGAACCCTAGCAGCAAAAGTTTAGCCAGTGAGAATGGTCACAAGGGCTCTGTACACCAGTGCTCCATGGATGTTGTAGCTAGCCTACATCCAAACAAAAACGGGCACTGTCCCACAGGAGAGTGGGTAGGACTCAGCATATCCCTTACGCAGCCTCCACTAGCTGGACTCCTCTGGTGGCCCGGCAGCTAGTTAAAGCTGTCCCTACTTGGTGGAATTCCTGGTGGCGGGATTCCTGTGAATCAGCCCCCAGCGCTCATCAGCCTCTGCTGGCCCCAGGGGTTCAGTTCCTGCTCCCTTGCCCTAGTGGTGCGTGAATTAAGCCTGTAACTTCTAAGAGATCACTTTACATCTTTTGCTTTACATTTTCAATATAGTGAGAGTGACACTAACTAGTTTAAACTGCACACAGGGGGCCAGTAGGAACAAGCGTTGGCTGAGCTCATGCAGCAGGCAAGAACAGCGTGTGTTTTTTTTGTTTTGTTTTGTTTTTTTGAAACGGGCCATGCTGCTAGATCTGGCAGCTTCTTTTTCATGAATACCTCGGTCTTTGTTGTACCCCATTTCTGGTGTTTCACGGCTACTCCTGGCTAATGCTCATTGAGGTGAGAGCACAACGCTCTGACTAGGCCACAATTCAAAATGACAGCTCAGAAAGGGCCAGGGTGTAGAGTGTTCACCCCCTTCTGGTGAGTGCTTACTCTCACGAGCAGTCGCATTGCAACCACTGAGTAAGGGCTCAACAACCCGGTCCCGAGACAGGAAAGAAACACTGCAAAGATCCTTCCTAGATAGTAATAATAAAAGGTAAACAATATTTGAAATTAGTATTTGGTCCCTAACAAAATCTCTCTCCTGTGAGTGCTCCAGCCAACCTTGCTGGTGAGATTTGAAGGCAGCTTTTCCAAGAATGTGAGGTCCTAATGTGACCCATCAGTGTGTGAGACCTGTCCCTCTCTGTGCCTGATCCACAGAGGCTGAGTCCACCAGCTATACAACCTGGCTTTATAGCTCAAGCTGCAGAGACTCCTGCTTTTAGCTCTGGAGGTCCCTGGTTCAATTTCCAGTTTCAGTCAAGATGGCAGCCATCACGCTACCATTAGGCAATGAGTATTTTCAGCACTGCAGCACCTTTCCTAGTTGTACCCTGTTATCTCACTGTAACAAAGCTTTCTAGGCATGTGGGTCTAGCTCATTGCGAGGTGGTGTTCACCAAAGTAACTTTGTAAAGTAAATTGCATAATGAGCAGATATGGACTTCTGTTGAACATCAAGATCTATTGATTGGAGAAGTAACTGAGCAAAAACACATCTTGAGATTTGCTGAATTTACAAGTCAATATGTCTCGTTGCAGATATTTATTGTTATGATAATTCAGCTAGGCCAACTGTACCCAACAGCTAGACGTTGTATCCACACTTTAACATTTGAAAGGGCAGATGAAGTTAGAAGTCCATAAAATACTATTATTCACCTCCTGAAAGATTAATAATAGTTTCCATTGAATTCAACCATCATGAGACTGGTGTCTACCCATCTGCATCTGTGATCTGATTGGTTAATGTTGTTCCAGAACTCAGTATTATTGCCCCTTTGAGGAGGTGAATGAAAACAGATGCAAATTTCTACCAGTCAACGATCAGCCAGATTTTTGTTTTTGTATTAACAACGAGCGAGAGAACGGCAACAGCTGAGCGTTCAGATTGTTGGTATGTGTCACAGTGAGGCTGCAGTGAATTGGTCTGTGTCCACATGAAATGGCATTGATGGTGACATGCTGCTTGGAAGGGCCACTTTCTCCCCCATCTCTGCTTGCTCATGCTAATGAATGTTTTGTTATGGAACTAGTGTAATACAGTAATGGGTAGATGTTCAGTTTAAGATGGTGAGGGTGAGACTCCAGACTGTAACTTGACCCCATATGCCATGGTAACTGAGATTTCCACAACAAGGTTTTATTGAGGGAGACAAAGGTTTGGTGCATTTCTCTTCTGTCTCAGCAGCATTATGAGCTGGAGACTGCGGAATATGTCTGCTAAACAACTACTTAGTTACTGATCAAATTTGACTTGTAATATGTACTGTACATCAAAGTTCTTTTAACTGTTACCACTGACAGGATCAGAATGCAAAGCACAGGGCTAATGTGTAGACATTTCTGACCAAATATATATCGTGTAAGTGGAGTCACCACTAGCTGTGTAGAGAGTATTGCACTGTACAACTCATGCTCAAGGAAGATCTCTTCAGTAAGTAGCCACAGCAGCTTTGCAGAAATCAGACTCTGACGTATTAAGCCCAAATTGTTTGGAAGAACTGGAAGCAATTCAGCTTGTGCAGTTTTAGAGCTAACTATTGTGTATGGAAAATACTCAACTGTACCAAGAATGTAAGAAATACTCTAATTTATTCAATACTTTGTTTCACAATGCATTTCACATTGACTGTTGCCATTGAACAAAACCTTATCTCAGGTCATTCGCATTCATCTCCTGTCTATAGATTTTTTTTTTTTTTTTTTAAATCCTTCTCATTTACTTAGGTTATTCAGTAATTGCCAAATGGGTTACGGTGCAGTGCTGCAGACTCTGTGTATTACAATATTCCAATGGCTATTTACAAAAAATGTTATAGACCCACCCAATGAGGTTAGCCAGTGAAAGATGAACTTTCCACTAGAATTTAATACGATAAATAAATCTGATGGGGGAAGGGACTGAAAATGGAGTGGTTTAAAATTTAATTCCCAAAACATTTTGTTGATTTTTGGCTCATGTTGGTTAACCCCAGTGCCCTAGCTAATGATGCTTACACAACATAATACTCGGGGTGGGGGCTAAATCCTGCACTACTGCTGTCACTGATCTATTCAGACCTTGTAATATGAGGCCAACTATAAACACTTCTCATAATTTTATTTCAAAAGCAGATCATTTTGTTGTAGCATGCTGCAATTACATGTCTTGGCTACAATGGTTAAAAAAATCCTTTTGAATGAGTGGACAGTCAAGACTAGTATTTATTGAAAAAACAAAAACTAAATTGTAAGCACTTTTTTGTAAAACCAATGTCTGTTTTGTTACATACTTTTAATGTTGTGCTTTGTAAATGTCTGATTTGTGTAATAAATAAAGTTCATGCAAGTAGAAGTGCTGGCACTTACATCAAGAAAATGATGTAATTCCATTTGATTTGATTTTTAAAATTATTTTCTGGCTTACTAATCAAACAGCAACCCACCCAGTTTTTCTCTATTATTATTATGTTAAAGGAGAGTTCAACAAATGTTCCTGGTAAATGGATATAATTTCCTAGTTAGAAAACCAGTTGTTAAAGAATAACTGGTGTACGTTATTACAATGATCAGTCAGTATCAAAGTAGTGAGCAAAAGAAGGGTAAAGAAATACACCAGGACAGCTAACTGGGACCTGGGGAAATAATGCTAAGATGGAGCTGAATGCCTTCAGCACTGAATTTGAGGCAGTCTCTTTAGTACATTGTTTTGTATGTTGAGGCTTAATAATGTGTATATATTGATCCTACTACACTGCACACCTCTCAGGAATATTAGGATAAGTATAGTAAGCTTATTTCCATGGCTTCATGTGAACGTAGTTAATTAAATGATGGTTCCAATTTTATTATGCTAACAAAGGCTACAAAACTACATTCACATAATGGTAGGGACTGATCTAAATCCACAAAGACATTCAGACTTAAGGATAATCAAATTGTTTTCCAAAATCAGGGTAGAAGCTAAAGCTGTGTTCAGTGTTTAGGTTTATATCCAGTTATTTCATCCCAGCCTTTCCGGCAGGTGCGAATGATCCATTCATGTTCATCATCATCTGAAAGGGAGAAAAAGAAATTGTCAAATGTTACAGATTCAGACCTGCTCTTTGCATAGAGTCCAGATCAGACAGGCAATTTTCTCTGAGGAATAAATGTATTTTTAAAATACTTCTTGCTTAGCCAACAGATCCTGTGTACAGTTTTGTTGGCATTTGCCAAGATTCAAACATATATAACAGAAGGAAGTGACACCGGTTTTATGGTACTAGATCTGATCATTAGGCTATCTGATCAAATTAACTGTTTGGAACTCATGCAAAAAATTGTAACACTTCCTTGTATATAGTATAATTTCTGGTCTCATGCTCATTTACAGTGTGATACCAGTACCAATAATGAGGACCTAAAACTTTATCGATGCTGGTGTCAGTTTATGAAAATTGCAGTTGGTGAAAAGTCCAGAGTCAAAGCCTGGTTTGTTTGAATTTTTTTTTTTACAGCTCTTCTTCCAACATTATTATACAAAAATGCCACATTACAACAGATAGCAACAAGCTGATGGAAGTACTTTAGACAATCTTCTGCATCTCCCACAATTATTCAATGTCTGTCATGTTATCTCTCAGAGAGAGACAAGGTGAAAAGTGAAAACCCAAAAGGCAATTTGGAGAAAACACCTATCCAGCAAAGTGTGAATAGAAATATTTTGAATAATTACAGAAAAGTATAACTTGATAAACATACGTAGTTAGGGTCTGTCAGTTGAAGGGACTAAAAACAGCCTGTCTGAAAAACCTGTTTGATAGGCTTTTACTTGTGTTGGTGATTGAAAAAAATCTGTGTTGCAGATCAGATAAAAATATTAATTATATCGCTTTAAAGAGTACCAGTATCTATTTTCTTATTCAAATGAAACATACTGTAGCAGAGCTACTTCTGTTTACTGTCATCTTTACAAATTCCGATCAATGTTTGCAATTTGTGCTTCTAACCAACCTAGTTCCAAATGTCAAGGATTTTGTAGCAATGCAATCAGCAATGCTTACCTGAAAGAGAACATACTGACCTTGTCAGATATTTTTAAAAAAAGAAACACGGTGCTAGTGAGGAATCAACTTCTGAAGGGAGACTTCTGCTTATGCGTTGGGCCTTTATTATGTTTATATAGCAACCTTTAAGTTTAAAAAGTCATATAAATGCAGCTGTGCTGATCTAACAAGGAGAGAAGCAAACAAAGGGTATATGGCAAAGAGGTGCCCCTTTACTTAAAAACTTAAGTTTGTTCTTAAGTCCCATTGACTTCAGTGGGCTTTAGATCAAACCCTATCTGCTCGTCTTTTCCTTTTTCTGTTTCCCTTTCCTATTTTCCCTGCCATCTTAGCATCTTTTTTCATTCATGGTCAAGTGGAACAAGTGCAGGCACTCACGGCCTGGGGGTGCTGCTCATGCTGAGCCCTGCTAGAGCACCGGTGAATGGAGACTTAACCAAAGCATATGCCCAAGCTTTTGTCCCAAGTCTAAACGGTGGCACTTGTCACAAAACCCTCTACAACCAGCAGTCAGCAATGCTTGTGAATCAGAGGAGATTTTCCCCAAGAGCACACTACTGTGTGTTACTCTTCTGCACACAGTTACTAATTTATACACACAGCAGTTATTTGAGCTTGTCACCTCTCTCACAATTCCACACTCAGGGATGATGTTTTGTAAAAGCTTACTCTGCTATGAAGGGGGCTGTGGAAAAGACTGCTGTATTGCTCATGATCTCTCTCATTAGTTTAGTCTGTAGATGTGCTTTAACTGCTGTTATGCATGATACAGTGATATTTTCATAACATACCCCAAGTGGATACATTGCTTTCTCTGTCCACCTCAGCAAGTATATGATGCATCTTTTGCTCTATTCCTTGGCATGAGTACAACATTAATAAAACACCCAATTATAGTGTTCTTTCTTTCTGTCTTGAAGGAAATAAGCCAGGAGAAAATAAGCACCACCAGAATAACTTTTTAAAAAGGATGACTAAAAAGAAGAGAAAAAACACTGAATTTGTTTAAGGTCTGACACTGAAGTCCTTAGGCGGACACATCCCACTGAAATCTGTGGTAGGACTGCAAAGTTGGCCCCTATGGGTATGTCTACACTGCAGTAAAACACCTCCGGCTGGCCCAGGTCAGCTGACTTGGGTTGGCAGGGCTTGGACTGTGGGGCTATAAAACTGCAGTGTAGATGTTTGGGCTCATGCTGGAGTCAAAACTGTGAGACCCTGCAAGGGGGGAGGCTCCCAGAGCCCAAGACAGGGAGTAATCAATAAATCATGTGCAAGCTGTGATTATTTTGCATGTCAAGTTCTATTTCTGCACTCCAGATGCTCCAATATTATGGAGACGAGGCCATGAAGTACCTAGATGAGCTAGATAGTGTGCAGACTGTTAGTGTCTATATGATTATGTACCTCCTCAATGTAAGAGTTGTTACTCTGGACGTGTAATAACTGCAAGAAATGAAATTGTCTGTTTCTGTCAAAATGAGGAAATCAATCAAAAACTCCACTTGCTAAACACCACCTGTATCCATTGCTT
Organism: Natator depressus; assembly: GCF_965152275.1. Lineage (NCBI taxonomy): Eukaryota > Metazoa > Chordata > Testudines > Cheloniidae > Natator > Natator depressus. Next base: position 22,600,380 of record NC_134249.1, on the reverse strand, counting down.
ACTTTGATAAAGATCATATTGTTCAGGAGCGTTGCATGAAGTGAGCAAACTGCCTTCCTGGTAACGAATCTGCACTGGTCATGTAATTCTGCTGCTCAGCTGACCAATATGAAAGGCACAAGACGTTTTTGACTTCAGTTAATGAGTTTTCAACAGGAGCCTGGTCCACCCAGCTTGATGCAGAAGGAAACTTATTTTTCAATAGACGACATGCACATAAGCCTTTTCTTCTAAGGATTTTAGTCTCTCATCCAGGCCCAGCACCACCATAGCTCAGCTCACGCAGCCATCTGATTCTGTGCACAGTAAGTATCAGCAAATAAGCATTGATAAAGACTACGTACAGTTTTCACAAAGACTGAATTGTAAGGAGATGTCCCAATGGAGTCAGTTATTACCAATTTACACTTTGAATAGAAAGAAGAGCTTGTCTGGTGAAGGGACTACAGCACATTGTCCTACCTTAGGGCACCCTCTGCTTCATTTAGAGGAATATAGCAATTACCCCACTGGATCTGACCTGTGATCCATTTATTATTATCTGTATTACTGTGGTGTCTAGGAACCCAAGTCATGGTCCAGGACCCCCTTTGTTCAAGGTGCTGTACAAACAAAGAACAAAAAGATGGGCCATGCCCCAAAGAGCTACAAATCCAGGTTTTAGTCTCTGACAGTGGCCTGTATCAGCTGCTTCAAGGCAGACGCAAGAAACCTCATAGTGAAGAATTATGCAATAATATGTACACAGGGAAAGCATCTTCCTACCCACTCTCATTTAGCAATTGACTTATACCTAGAATCCTCCTAAGATTTTGACTACAATAACATCTTGTGGCAATGAGTTCACCCAGTTAAGTAGGCACGGTATAGAAAAGCATTTCTTTGGATAGTTTAAGTTGGCGGCCTTTCATTTTCATTGCATGTCTCCATGCTTTGCATTACGGGAAAGGGATATATAGGAGCAACTGATCTACTTTACCTATACATCATTATTTTGTATACCTCTATCATGTCCTCTCTTCTTTGTCTCCTCTCCAAACAAAACCATGGTATCCTTTCTATATTTCTGACCCCATTCATCACTCATCCGCGGACACCTCCTCTTTCTTTTCTGAAAGCGGGTGATTAGAAGGTAACATTTTATTTGGGGTGAGGGTGTGTCACAGGCTGGCATATTTTCAGTATTATTTTCCATCCCCTTTCTTATGCCTCCTAACATTTTATTCACAGCTGAGCTGCACTAAAAAGAGAAGCTGGCTGAAAACGGCATATGGAGCTGAGAACTCACCCAAGTGGAAAAGAAAGTGGAAGTGAGCTGGCAGGGCGCTATCTGCAAACCTCCACTCACACTCACAGTCCCACTGACTTCTAGTCATTGTCTTCGATGGGGCTGCAGCCCTGGAAGGTAGGTAAAATGCACTGGGAGTCACAAAAAGAAACAGGGACGCCATATCCACAATGAAGGACCTTGAGCAAAATATCTGGAACCTCCAGGACTATTATCCAACTAGTGGCACCTCACAAATATTCCTTAGACTGAGGTAAGGGAAATGAAGGATCCTATTCAGGATAGCTAGAGGAACCACAAAAATATAGATCCAAATGGCTCCAGGGATTAGCTATGTGTAAAGAGGCAGAGAAATATTAGAACATAAAGAGTTAAGCTATGGTTAAACATACTTTTGCCACGCTAAAGAAGACTGGTTGATAATTACTGTAGTTTTAGGGCTATTTGAATCAGTGCAGCTGCAACCTCTTCAGTAGTAACCCCTGAAACAAGACAAACTGGGTTTATTGTACTGAACAAGTCTTAAAGCTCCTCCCTGATTGTTAATAATTGGCAGCAATGGACTTAACAGCCTCTTGACTACCCTTTTTACACTCTACCTGACTGTGCAGCTAACAATTTAAATCACAGATGCCGATCCTTCTTTGTGGCAGCTGCTTGTTAACTACACGTTCCCCTTTTTCTGTCGCTGGCGGCTTCCATAACCCTGCAACACCAGGGTTAGACTGGAGAATCACATTTCATCAATATTTAAAATGGAATTAAACCTTGACATTTGATTAATGCTACCAGATAGCTTGTTGTAATTACGTTTTTACAAATTGCGATTGTCTGAATATGTTAATATGATTGTCTGAGCACATCTTCACCTTCAGAAGTAATTTTCCTTAAAAAAAAAAAAATACAAACTCTTTAATCAACTGTACATTATCATCCTGGACAGAATTAGGTAGTATGTGGTTCTTCACATTGTGTATTGAATTTTATTTCAGCTCATTTATCTTTAAAAGTTTATTCTTTCTCCGTTTTCTTCAGCAGCCTCAGTAGAATATACATTCATGAAATATATTCTGCTAAAATGGGCTACTTTCATGTTCAAATTTTGAAAATAAAGGACATTGCTTTGTATGAAAACATTGATAACATCCAAGGAGGCCAAGTTTACTTAATAACTTATTCTAAAGTTAGTGAAATCTAATAATTTGCACAAAATATAGTTGAAGTCTTGAGGCAAACTGAGGACTTGCTAGATGAGCCATTAGAATACATCATTTGATTCTTTTGAATGATTTCTGTGCCTTTTTGTTTCCATCCAAACTGTGATACTCTACCTTCCAATCTGCTACAAGCCAACAACAGGCCTCCACCACTCTGCTAAACCGTATTTGCATCTTTCTATAATCTCCCACGGCATTAATACTTGATGACTCTCACAAGGAGAAAACCAGGCACTGTCCCCTTAAACATCCTGTATGTTAGAATGTGATTGTCTGCATCTGTGTTAGGGCCTGATCCTGCAATCCTTACCCACAAGAGCTGTCTCACTGAAGCTAATGTGACTACTAGCATAAGTAAGAGCTACTTTGCCTTGAGCAAAGGTTGCAAAAGAGGGCCTTTGCATTGTCTGCTCCTTGGAACAGAAACTATGTCTTCTTCTAATCTATGTCAGTGCCAAGCATATTCTCAGTGCTTCGTAAATAACAACAGCTGTTCATTGTCTCACATACCTGACTCCTCCCATCACCCATGGTGCAGTTTATCATGTTCTTCCATTCCACAATTATAGCCATCTGTGATAGCATCAGAGCCATCACATCTACTGCCTCTCCCCAAAATCTCCAGCACCCCCTTCCTTACCACACCTAACTTCAACAACATCAGTGCTGGCAAGAAAATGGAAAATATGTATCCAATTAACCTTTACTTCCACACGCAAACTCTCACCCTTCCATTTCCATTTAATTGCGTAAATCCAAAATGGCCTCAAAATGAACTTTCCATCTCCTACAAAACTTGTTTTCACACGTACTATATAGCTGAACACAAACCCCTATACTGTTTGGGTCAAAACTTTCTAAGTGGATTCGCAATGGGATGGCTAACACACAAACAAAGTTGTTGTTCTTGGCATGCTGCTATTTGGAATTTAAACCTTCACAGGTTTCAAAGCGATAATTATATTAGGCTCAGGAAACCACAATGAACAATATATCAGCAAAGGCTACAGTTGTTTACATGATTGCAGTGATTTAGTAATGTGATGCATGTATTAATATTAACACCATGTTAGCCATGCTAGCTACAGCAGAGAGGGCTAATCATACTGGTTAATAAACTGCTTTTTTGAGTGGGGTAAATTGACTAGTAAAACTTAGAAGCCAGATTCAATTTTTAAAAATGCTCTCTAGGTTACATAGCATAGAGTTCTCAATTATAGCTGTAGCTTGCACAGCCTTTTGCTGTGAGGAAGACATAAGTATATATTTTGCAGTCATGTCCAAAATGTGCTAGATGCTTTCACAGGGAAGACACAGTCCCTGTACGACAGAAAACACAATCTAAAAAGACAACAGCCAGTGAAGGGTGGGGAAAAGGGTACAACCAAAGTGATCAGGGTGATGACAGTCACACAGCACTTCATTCTATGAGATTAGGGTATTTTCTCTTTAAATTAAACACACTGAATTCCTCCCCACCCTCAGTCTTCCCATTCAACCCCCTTGACTTGGCCCCACAGCAGTCCCCAGTATCAATCCCAGCAATCTTCTCCCCGCTCTCTTATGTTTGGGTTTCTTCTCACCACCCAAAGAGCAGTTTGTTCTTAAGGTAAATAAGTGAGTTAAATAAAGATGTTACTTGGTAAGTTTCTTGCTAGTATTGTAGAAGATGGGATTGTGGTATTCCTCAACCCTTACTCCTGTAAGAAATCCCATTGAAAGTCAATTGATCTGTATTATTTGTTAAATGCTGTCTATCAGCTAGGCACTGCACAAGACAGACTTTAAGACAAGCCCTGCCCCCAAAAGCTTACAGTTTAGAAGACAGTCACAGGAAGATGAGATGAACTAGGAGACCCAGAGGAAGGGGTTTATAATAACAAATATTCTGTCCCTCTGGTTCATCTAATATTTTCCATATTTTCTATCTGGGGGCTTCACAGAAGTGGGGGTTTTGGAAGATGGGGGAGTGGGACATTGGGGAGTAGCATGAATATGGAGCAGCACAGAAGAAGATAAATGATGGGAATAGAAGAAGGGTGGGGAAAGGGGACATCAGGGAACATAATAGGAGACAAGATCCAAGACACAGTTTGGAGTAAAATCGAGCAACACCTTGAGGTCAAGGGAAGCAAGGGGAGCGACTTGGTCAGATGGCCAACAAGTAAGATACTTTTTGCTATGGCATTTTGGTGGGATTAGACTGGAATATCAGATAGTTCAGAAAGAGGAGTGAGCAGCAGGCAAGGCAGGAGATGACGAGGACAACTGTTTTAGCTGTTTGGGAAAAAAAGCAATAGGCTACTCAGGCTCATAAGGACTACTTGTGCGAGCAAGGGTTACAGGCTTGTATCTATATGTATGTACAGACCTGAGCACAACTTTTTCTTCACCTGTCTTCGCTTGTTTTTCAGGAGAAGTAAGCTTGCCAGCCCCAAGCAGAGAGATCAATGAATTGCAAACAAACTGCATTTGTCACAAAAATATGTAAAATTTAAAATTCACTGGATTTGTCAAATTGATTAAAAAAAAATCCACAAAAAATAGACACAATTTGTTTTGTTCAGAGCCCAGAGGTAAAGACTAAGCACTTCAAATTAATTTCTGCAAAAGCTTTTTTTTTTTTTTTTCTAAACAGGTCTGGCTCCCAGTCCTTGAAGAATATACTGATTACCAACAATTTTTCAGAGCTTTACAAAAACATTATGTCTTTTGTTGTGTGAAACGCAGAATCAGCCATCTGGCAATTGCCCCAGAGCTAAAATCTTTTACATGACATATAATTCAAAATGATTAAATATACAACAGCAAATAGCTGTAGCATTGCACTTGAAATAGCATGAACTTTTATTGCCGATCAAAACTGATTTCTTTAGCTTAACTAGTATCCATAGAACAATTATTTGAAGAGCTTTTAAGAGTTTCAACAAACAGGAGCTAGAGCTCATTTACATTCAGAATCTTAAATCTAATAAAAGAGAAACAAATATATAAATTACTAAATAATCTTGTCTTATAAGTAGACATTCAAATCACTAGGAAGCTAAGTTCAGTCGAAGAATGAAAATATTATTCTCTTTATGTAGATATTTTGTGGTGAAGGGCTTTTCTTTTCCTGTACCTTTGCAAAGGCATCTGCCAAAAAAGTTCTCAGATTCTCAGGCAATGACTAGGGGCTAGTCTGGAATCAGAGCATTCACCCACTGCCTACATCAATAGAATGGGCAACATCAGAGGAGCGCAGAGGAGAATGATGTTCAGCAAGTACAGTACATCTTTTCCTGCAGTAGAACAATGTTTTTAAGTTTAACTTGCTGCCTCATATCTAGAAAGTTCCCTAGGTCTGCAAGATTGCTAAGTCCTCGCCCCTCTACCAATTCTGATGTCATCTAGAGTCACTGGCTGCGAGAATGAGCACACAACCTGCTCACATTTGGTACTTGCTAAGAGCGGTATGGAAAGTAATACACTGTGCATGAGTAACGCATGATTTTCAAATAGTTATGGCTTTATTTCTCAACTACATTTCTTCAGACAAAGCAAAGCCCACATTCCTCACTGAGTACTCTGTACACACCACATCTAAATTGTAAGACAAAGCCCCTGAAGACAAGAAGCGTGCACGGCATTCCTCAGAGACTGATGGGGAAGAACCCCCGCCCACCCCTGGGTGGGTGGAGCCACGACACGCATGCCTGCCCTGCCAGAAGCAGAGGGGCAGGACAGGAAGTATAAAAGACAGCTCAGTTGGGCGAGAGCCGCTGGAGGACACAGATGTCTCCTGCCCGTCACTGGGGCATGAGCCTGATGGAGACCTCCACTGCGCCGAGGACCTGGAGGTTCTGCCAGAGCCACCTGCTGACAGGGACACCGAGGAGCTGTTTGGGACTGCCATTAGCTGTATACCCCAGGGAGACGGAGGACAACCCTGAGCAACAGGTACACAATGACAGGAGTGTAGGAAATAGCCTAGAGACACCAGACTTTAGCCCAGTTGTGTTGTTGTCTGAATCCAGGTCAGCATGTTTTGGCTGGATCCCTGCTGATTCAGTGATGGAACCATCTGCCACTGTTAGGGCCCTAGGCTGGCACCAGGTGGAGTAGGGTGGGCCCAGGTCCCCCTACCTCCTGCTGCCAACTTCACCCCTGGAGTGACAGCCTCCCTACCTTAGGCCAAGAGGCCTGCGTTTGTCTGCTGTCTGCCAGAGCTAGGATGTCAGACTGTTTGGTGCTCCACTCTGCCCAAGGGCCTGAGCCCCCAAGACTGGTGTTCCCCCCTGCCTGAGGGCCTGAGCCCCAAGACTGTTTGTGGTCCTGCCCTACCTGAGAGCCTGAGCCCCAGATGGCTTGCTGTCTGGCCCTGTTTAGAGGGCCAGCACCTCAGAGATTGCTAATTCTCCAGTAACCCTTGCCTGAACAGAGGCCCAACTATGAGGGGGCGTGGCCTCCCTCAGATACTGATAGGGAAGGATAGCCACACACATCTACACAATTATTGAATGGATTTTGTCCTTGGATGATCCAGAAGGGATAAATGGAATTTTTTCAAATTTTTCAAGATGATTCACTTTCAGGTTCATTCAGACCAAGCATGAGAAGTTTCAGTCCCAAGGGTAATGTTAGGAGGAAGCTGCAAGCGTGTGATTACTGAGGTTTAGAATTAAAGTGTCATCTCAACCTTCACTATAGTCATATTAGTGACATGTAAATAAACTCTTGATGTTCTAAAAATACAGCAGTTTAAACTACAGAATAAAATAATACTCCTGACTTCTAATAGTAATAATTTACTCAGAAACTCCGCACTTGAGCACTCTGGGACTTTTCTTTTAAGTCACAAGATGCTAGGCTTGTCAAAATCATAACTTGCTTATTGGCTGCTTTGTGACTCCAGCATTAAAAAAACCTTTCCTCTCAATAAATAATAACCTGTCTTGAGTCTCTTGGCCAAATTCTGCTCTTAGTTACACATGTGTGAATCCATAGTTAACCTACTGGTTTCAATGAACCTACCCTGGATTTACACTGGTGTAAGTGAGAGAAGGATTTGTCTCTGCCTCCTCTCTAATGTTCTATAAAGAGACAAAGGTACATCAGGTACAATTCCACATGCAGAGGGTCAACCCCAAGGCTTATGCACCATCTAAGTCCCAGAGGAGGGGCAAGGAGAACAGGCAGCAAAGCAGAATCCATCTCAGACTAGGAGAAGCAGGAGCAGGAGTTGCACCAGTTAAGTTAGCATCAGGAGGACGGAAGCAAAGGAAAGCATATTACATCACAAACGTCTTTGTTTTGTTATCAGTGGGGCAGAACTACTAGTAACACTCAGTTATCCCCTTTCTCTCCACCTCCTCAGCAGGGAATGACTTCTACTTCTAACTGTAATTTCTCTTTGAAAACTATGGCATCTAGTGTCTACACTCCCAGAATGCCATAGCTCTCCTTTAACCCTGGAATTTGCTCTCCATTTGACAGCAAATCTAAAATCTCATATTTTATGCTTTTCATTGAAAGATGCAAAACTCTAGATATTCATCTTCAGGTCTTTGTATTGGCCAGTCAATAAAAATGGGGTCATGAGTATGAGTTCTCAAAGGCTATACTCCTTTAGTGGCAGTAGGGGGGGTCTAACTCCAAAATGACTGATTGAAAAATGTGAACACCATTTCTTCTCACAAATAGGTATTTCTGCATGTGTTTTTATGTCTGCAATTTTGTGTATTAGATTATATTGGGGGGAAAAAAAGAAAAGATCCAAAAAGCACATGAACAGACTACAGAAATTTCAGTATATCCCCAAGGAAGTTTATAAACTGAGAAATAATTTCAAATCTTTTTTAAAAAATTGAAATCCTTGTGACTAGTAACACTAGGAGAAATGAAACTATTGCTTTCATTATGCACACTGGACCTGCTCTCAATTACACTAGGACTCCGTTGCACCACTTGGCAGTGAGTTAATGTAAATGAGTCTCAGGCCCTCAATATTTGTGAAACTGAAGTCCTGCTAACTGAGGCAGGAATCTCTATGATACCCTGTGTACACACATTGCATTAAAGAAAAGCAAACTGCAACAAATTCAAATGGAGCCTTCTCTTTTCCTTGCTAGAAAGATGTTTTGATTCATTGATTGTTTGGCAGGAGTGTCAGTGCCAAAGGCAGAGTGCCTCCTTTCCCTGCTAGCTCAATCAGCAATGAAGCAAGCAGCTTCGCAACAAACAAGGGTGAAAGGCTGGAGTATCCTCAAATCCCACTCCCAGACCTGAGGAAGATGGTGTCATTTGGCTAAACCTGTCAAGCTGTTGTAAGAGCTTCCTGAATGCTTCCTACCATCTGCTTTTGATGCTTTCAAGACTTGGACAGAAGCCTGGAGGTTTTCCTGCTTTTTCCTGACCAACCTATAAAGGAATAGTTCTGGATCTGTTCCCTGTCATTCCAACCTCTTTCCTCAGTTTCTTCTTCCTACAGCTGTTTTTTTTTTTAACTGCAGTGGCCTTGTGCCCTGAATTATTTCTCTTGGGGAAGTCAACATTCCTCTGATGTCGAACAAGTGCTGGATCTTTCAATTGTGTTCGTGTTCTTAGAGGAAGGGTATGGCCTACATGATACATTCCTCCTTCACACCCATGTTGACAAATTTAACTTTACGCTAGTATTGGATTCTCAAAGGAATGTTAATATAAAAGAGATCAGAATAATGTACTGCATATTCTACTTATAATTATCTTGTTAGACTGCATTCTATGATGTGATGTCAGTGAATATCGATTGATACAATCTGTAGGCTACAGAAATAAATGTAGCTAAGGACAATGAGTTCAAAGCATACATTTAAAAAACAATAAATTGAATTCCTAGGCGTTCCCGCATGTACTAATCTGTGCAGGTTCCTGTGTTTTTGGAAAGCATTTTACTTATCTTACTCATCAGTAGGCCCACTCTAGTATTTTGGATCAGTGCCATTTGTAATAATCTAAATCAGTATTTATTGAGGGTTTATGAAACAGGCTAAATACTATAGGGTATATTTTGTAGCAGATGATACCTACAGTTCATTTTGTCTCTCCTCTTCCCTGCTCTCCTCCCCCAACACTATATCCAGATTTGTAAACGCACTCAGGACATGATTCCGCAAGTGTGAGCACTGACACAATCCAGCAAGGCACTTAAATATGTCCCTAATTTGAAGCAAGTGAGCAGTCTCACTGCAATCAAAGGGACTATCCCTGTGCTTGAAGTTAAGCATATACTTAACTGATCAGGGCAAAAAGCTTGACACCTTGCGGGACTGAGCCCATTGAAAAGATAGATATATATCTTGAAAACACTGTCTTGCTGGGTATCATAATGGAGAATGAGTCTTCCTGGGTTTAAAAGCTATTAAATATGAATCAAATGTATTTATTCATATGTGCCTGTGAAAACATCACTTAGAATTTCGTAAACCATGTGCAGGATGGTTTATACAACATTCCTTGGAGTTAACTAATTAATACAAGCAATCCATGTTGTTTGAAATATTTTAGCTTAGTAGCTGCAGAACTTGAATACAGGTTTTTAAATTTCAGCTATAATCATACATGATAGAATGTATGTGAAACAAAGTCAACTTACACTGAACTTCAAGATGAAAAAAACGCATACCTGCATTCCTCAAAAACCTGAGTTTGTAATCAATGACAACTCTGGTATTAGGATTATAGAATCCATCACCACAGTCATAACAGCCTGTTGGAATTGTTCTGGGAGGATCTAAGTTTGTAAGCTGAGAGATACCTGAAAAGACACAGTATAATTTATTAGAAAAACAAAAAATCCCATTTTTTTTACAACTGTACTCTTTTATCAAAATAAATAATGATAATAAATATATATTATTTTACATCTCTGTAACACTTTCCATCACAAGATTTCAAAGCATTTAATAAACTTTACTAAATTAAGATTTCCATCACTCCTATGGTAGGTAATTATTATGACCATTTTGCAGATGGAGAAACTGAAGCACAGAGCGGCCCACCCAGAAAATGTCTGGCACAGAAAGGAAGAGATCTTGGTTACCCTTACTCACAGTCCTGTGATTTAGCCCATAAGACTAATACTATGAACATGCACTGAAAACTCCAAAATGAGTCCAAGAAAGCCTAGCCATGGCTTAAAGAGACATGTCATTGTTCACTATGCCAATATATTATTCAGTGATTATCACATAATTTTTTCACCTTTTAGTCATAGATGAACTAGTAAATGTGTCTAACAGACACATTTTATAGGCTGGACATAAAGTAAGTACATATTTTCGTATCCACTGAAAATTTGTCATTTCCAAGCCACACATTTCATGTACCATGCTGTTTGTGGATTTCTGTTATTCTTTCAGGTGCTTTAGAACATTATGCAAAATTATGAGTGCAAGATAATATATTTTCTTTTGTTTTATGTCCCAGCTTTCTGTAATAAAAATATGTCTAGAATGCAGTGAATGTGAAACCCATAAAAGGCTTAATCAGATGTCAGAAATTGCTAGGTTACAATGTCCTGCCCTCATGACATGATCACTCAAGAAGAGACTATTCACCACATTTGTCAGTGTCAAGTGGATGGAGTTCTGAAATAAACCAGAATGTTCCTGCTCCAAGTTACTCATGTAGGTGAATTAGTCTCTCTTAATAAACATAGTTGTTGGTTTAAATCCTTCCAGACACAAATGCAACTCAGTACCTGCTGGTTTTAGACCGGAACAGATTTCTGAATAAAATCTTCTGTCGTAGCCATCACAATAATGCCATTTTTTATCTTTGAATTCAAGACCATCTGCAAAAGTGTATTTCCCCTGCAAAACAAATTCAAGTACCGAACTAGTAAGTGTGATGAATGGAGTGAAGAATAACAATTTTTTATATCCATTACCAAGGATGCATGTTATCTGAGAATAAATAATATATAGTTTTGTTCCACATTTAACTGCAGATGGAAATGATGCCTGCAGATCCATGAGAACCACATTCCATAACCAAATCATTTCCCTGTTCAGTGGGAAATAGCTATTGTACATGCAATAGGGGAAGCCAAAATTGAGAGTGAAAAATGGGAAAGGTGCTGGTTTGATAGCTTCCACTTCTTTCATGATACAAACATTTCTGAATGTACAGTCTTTGAACCAGGGAGAATTTCCCCTAAAGCATATTTGCAGTAACCTTTGGGAGTAAAGGGGTTTTAACTTTCTTTTGAGTACAGAGCAGGGATCAGACTTTAGATAAGATGGGCATACCCCCACCCAATCAGTTTCCTATGACTGCCGCAGGGGTTGGCCTAGGTGAACTTCCAACCTCCTCGTGTTCTATTCCTATGTTTCTAAGCCTTCAGGATCACATCTAAAGGACTAGTGATATAATACCTCTTTCGATATTCCGCAGTCCCAGATTCCTTCATATTTGCTTCTATTAGGAAAATACAAGGTTCCTTTGCCATGAAACATTCCATCTTTCATTTTGCCATTATATTTGGTTTCAGTTGGGAGAGTATAGCGGCCTTTCCCTTCAATCCTGTGAATGATAATCAGGAATTGTTTAAGAACATTTAACTAGATGTCCAAAAAGGCAAAACAACTGACGAAGAAGGCCTTACTGGTTAAAAAATTGACCTGGTTTAGAGGGGAAGTGAAGGGAGCTATAAAAATAATTTTAAAAATCAACAAATTGAAGGAAGGGGAGGTTGATAGTAATTAATATAAATCAGAAGCTATGAACTGTAGAAAATCGATGACCATCTTTAAGCACCCTTAGAAAGGGTGAATAATAATGGCTGTTATTTACAAGGCAGCTTTCATCCAACAACCCCCCAAAATGTATTTCAAACTGGATTTACAAACAGGGATCAATGTACCCACCATTTAACCACAGCCATTTCTGGGGCTTAACAGTCCATAGCACCATCACCCAAAAGTTTAGGACAGGATGTGAAAACACTTTTTGCAACAGGAACTACAAGTGGAATGCTAGGGAGACAAAACTGAATCAGCCTTTAAGAATTTGGCCAGGACAATAAGGCAAACACCCCTAATTTTGAAAAAAACAAAACATCTGCCATGGGATCTTTAATAACCATAAGATGTTGGGTTTACATCTGATCCAAAATGTGATGACGATGACAGCAGCAAAGCACCCTCTATCAGCAGGCTGTGGCCTTGGAAGGACGCGTGCAACCTACTGAATCACCAACATAATTTCCTGTAGCATTTGTACGCTACTTACAATTAGTAATAGGACATGTCCTAGACTCTTCCTCCCACTCTCCAGTGTCTCCAACGAGGCAGTGTGGTTGAGTGATGAATAACATGAAGCCGGTTTATCCTCACATCCCCCAGCATGGTAACTTTAGCCCCATTTTACAGACAGTGATGCAGAGAAGTTAAGGCCCAGATTTTCAAAGATATTTAGGCTCCCAAAGATGCACATGGGTGCCCAGTGGGATCTTCAAAAGCACCTAGATGCCTAACTGCCATTTCAAGGGGAGTTGGGAGACAGACGATGGGGCACTTTTGAAGATCCCACTAGGCCTATGTGCATCTCTAGGTGCCAAAACACCGTTAGAAATCTGGCCCTAAGCGACTTGCCCAAGGCCACTGGAAGCTGTTTCAGGAGCAGGATGAGACTGCAGCTACGCTTCCCTCCCCATCCTGGGCTGTGCCTCTCTCGCATTAAAAGGTCCCAATTTCCAAAGAGGTCCTAACCCAGTCTTGTACTTCCACTCCTGCAATTCTGTGGGCACAAGCAAGTGGGCGTGCAAGGATAGTGCATCTCGGAGCTTTCCCACTTGAGGGTTTTCACACCCAGAGATTTCCACTGCCTAAGACTGTTCACGCTGGGGAATTTTCATACCCTGCATTTCACAAAGTGCAATGGCCCAGCACTGTGGGGTGATGGCCCAGCCCTGTCCGCCCGTTCCCCAAGGCTGCCCCTCCCCCCTCAGCCCCAGCCCCCACCTGCCATGCACATAGTCTCCGAGGTAGGTGCTGCCCGTGACCTCCATGGGGCCCGCCCGGGATGCGTCCTGCCCTGGGCTGGGCTGGGCAGCAAACTGTCACCATGGTAACAAGCCGGAAGGCGGGGCATGAGGAGCAGGAGCAGGCGGGGACAGAGAACAAGCCCCGCCCCCTGCGTCGTCGACGCGCCGTTGACCCGCTTCTCGCTCGCTCGGCGGTGGCGCATGCGCACGAGTTCCGTGAGCCCTGGTGGCGCACGCGCAGTGGCGTGGGGCCTGCCGTCCGTGCCGGGCGGGCGCCGAAGGGGAGCTCAAGGAGAGCGGGCCGCGGGCGCGGGCTGGCGCCATGCCGGGCTCGCTGGAGGTGCCCTTGCTGGAGGAGCTCGAGGTGCCGGAGGTGAGCGCTGTGCCCGCTCCGGGGACCCCTTGGCTGGTGGCGCCCCCCGACCCGGGGCTCGAGCACCGGACAGGCCCAGGCTGTGGGGGTTCCCGGCGGCGGAACTTGCCCTAGAGCAGACCCCGAGCGCGCGGGGGACCCGAAACCCTTCCGCGGCTGCGTAAATCTGGGCCCGAGTCCCACCGGCCGGGTGCGTCGTGAGGGGCCCGGCGCTGGCCCGGGAGAAGGGGCAGCCTCCGTCTTCCTCTCTGTCTCGCTGCCTCTTGAGTGCCGCGTACCGACGTGCTCCCCTCACCTCAGACAAGAGACACGGGCATTGGGAAAGGGTCAGAGAAGGGCAACGAAAATGATGAGGGGTTTGGGACGGGTCCCCTAGGAGGAGAGGTTAAAGAGGCCGGGACTTTTCAGCTTGGAAAAGAGGAGACTGGGGGGGCGGGGGGATATGACAGAGGTCTGTAAAATCATGAGTGGTGTGGAGAAAGTGAATAAGGAAAAGTTATTTACTTGTTCCCGTAATATAAGAACGAGGGGCCACCCAATGAAATGAATGGGTAGTAGGGCTTAAAACAAATAAAGGGAAGTTCTTCTTCACTCAGCGCACAGTCAACCTGTGGAACTCCTGGCCTGAGGAGGTTGTGAAGGCTAGGACTATAACAGGGTTTAAAAGAGAACTGGACAAATTCATGGAGGTTAGTTTCATTAATGGTTATTAGCCAGGACAGGTAAGGAATGGTGTCCCTCGCCTCTGCTTGTCAGAGGGTGGAGATGAATGGCAGGAGAGAGATCACTAGATCATTACCTGTTAGGTTCACTCCCTCTGGGGCACCTGGTATTGGCCACTGTCGGTAGACAGGATGCTGGGCTGGATGGACCTTTGGTCTGACCTAGTATGACCGCTCTTATGTTCCTCCCCCAATGCCTCAGGTAGGCGTCAGCTCCTCCGTGCTGAAAGCTGCAGCCCATCACTATGGCTCGCAGTGTGACAAGCCCAACAAGGAGTTCATGCTGTGCCGCTGGGAGGAGAAGGACCCCCGGAAATGCTTAAAGGAAGGAAAGCAGGTCAATCAGTGTGCACTGGAGTTTTTCAGGTAAGAGTCCCAGGTGGCTTTTCAAATCCAGTTTTAGGGCTGGATGCTGCAGATCTTATTTAGGCAAAACTCACATTGAAGTCAATAAAAAGAAAAGGAGTACTTGTGGCACCTTAGAGACTAACCACTTTATTTGAGCATGAGCTTTCGTGAGCTACAGCTCACTTCATCGGATGAAGTGAGCTGTAGCTCACGAAAGCTCATGCTCAAATAAATTGGTTAGTCTCTAAGGTGCCACAAGTACTCTTTTTTTTTTTTTTTTTGCAAATACAGACTAACCCGGCTGTTACTCTGAAACCTGTCATTGAAGTCAATGAGATTTTTACTTGAGTGTAGCTTGTAGCATACGTGGTCCCTATCGAAACCAAGATGAAAGTATTAAAATTAAATATATATTTCATGCTTCAGCACTTTGACACAATACACACACTTTTTATTTTTAATTAGTGCTTCAAAAGAGTGTGGTAATGAAGTGAGCATGTGCTGTATGTTGCTACCTGTCTGCTTAAGGTATTTACGTAGGAGGAGAGAATCTGTCCTGAAGTGTCAGCTGGCATAGCTTCTACCTGTGTGCTACCATTTACACAAGCACTACAATAACAACTTTTTTTAGTTATAGCTAAGATGATCATGGTATTCTTAAACTTTTGTTGAGGTGCTGTTGCTGTTCCCTAGACTTGAACTCCTGAGGGTTGGAGGTAGTGCTTCCTCAGTGGAGCGTGTCAGCCGTGGAGACTACTTCCTCTGCTAGTTGGAAGGCAAAGTATTCAGTAGTTTTCAGTTGTTCATAAAACAGTGACCCACAGTCTTTCTGTTATACTGACTTCTCTTGCTTGGGCTCAGCCTCAAGGCAAGTTGGCTTTGTTTGAAAGTCTGAAGATGATGATCAGGAGTATCTGGGCTTCAGTAACTTGTGACTATACTTTTAAGAATGTCAGACTTGTCCTGTGAGTTGCTTTCCCCATCCTTTGTCATCTTGGGGCACAATGATGCAAACATTTAAATAAATACAAAACTTTCCTCACATGACTGAAATCATATGCATAGAAATGTTTGGAGGATCATAGTCTTAGAGGCAGAGCACCTCTTTGTATGTGTTTGTATAGCACCCAGCAAGGTGAGGCTTGATCCTGATTGAGGCCCCTGGGTGCTATTGCACTACAAATATTAATAATAGATAACGCTATGTTTAGTCACGGGTATTTTTAGTAAAAACCATGAATAGGTCACAGGTCGTAAACAAAAATTCACAGGATTGTGACCTGTCCATGACTTTTACTAAAAATACCTGCCCTGACTAAAATTTGGGCGGGGGGCCATGGGTATTCTGGGGGGGGGGGGGGCAGTCTTTGGGTGCTGGGGGATGTGGTCCGGGACCCCCGCAGGTACTGGAGGGGACGTGGGCTGGCAGGGGCTTCCTATCCTGCTCCGTGTTCCTGCAGCTCCTAGGCAGCAGAGGTAGGGGCTCTGCTGCTCCCGCCACAAGCGCCGGCTGCCACAGCTCCCATTGGCTGGTAACTGAAGCCAATGGGAGCTGCGTGGATGGGACCTGCAGGCGTGGGCAGTGTGCAACGCGGAGCCCCCTCTGCCGCCTATGAGCTGCAGGGGGGCCATGCCAGTGGGAGCCATCCGGGGAACTCCCCGTCCCTAGGTAAGTGTCCCCCAGGCATTCCCCAACCCCCTGCTCCTAGCCCCTTCCCACACACCCAAACTGCTGCTGCTGGCCCAGGGGTTGCCGAGCTCGGGCAGCCCCTGAGCCAGCACCAGCCATGGCAAAAATTACGGAGGTCATGGAAAGTCACGGAATCTGTGACCTCCATGACAGACCCGCAGCCTTAATAACAGACCTTAAGAGGATGTGTCTTGCTAAGCTTAAAAAAAATAAAAAATAAAAAATCTAACTAGTTGGAAGCAGTTAAGTATCATAAACAGAGCATTCACATTATATTTATTAAAATAAGCATGCACTAAGTGAGATGTAAGAATGTTGTCTGAAAGCTGACTGAGCTTAACAGTCATATTAATCATTGTATTGTAGTTATTTAAAGGGTAATACAGACCTGTATTGAGATCAGTGTGGAATTATAAATTCATATGCTTAGACTGTAAGCTCTTCTTGACAAGGAGTAGTAGTATTCTGTGAAATGCCATGCATATGTGTCATAATTTTTTTATTTATTACTTATCTTTCTTTTATCTATTTCTTTCAAAATTACCAGACCTTAACAATTTTATGAATACCATCTGGAAATTAAACTTTGCAAATAACTACTGAATGGCAACGAAATGGAAATTGGTTCATGCATTTTGGGCTGGAGTGAATGGGAGAGTGCCAGCTTTGCAAATGTAGCTCTTATAAGCTACCTTGTCTTTTCCAAAATAACACAGTTAAAATCCTTTGTTTTATAGGAAGATTAAGGCACACTGTGCAGAACCTTTTACTGAATACTGGACTTGTATTGATTATACCAACCTTCAAGAGCTTCGTCGTTGCCGAAAACAGCAGCTGGCATTTGATAATTGTGTGCTGGAGAACTTGGGCTGGGTGAGACCTGATCTGGGAGAGCTGTCTAAGGTAATTAGGAAATCCTGTTCCATGTCGTCTTCTCCTTTTTTACTGGTTATTTCAGCTGCCTTCTCTCTGACCTCCTAAAGTCCCTGTTACCCAGCGTGTGCAGAGTGCTGCTGGTGTTCTGATGTTCACAGATACACACAGGTTCATCACCTTATCTACCCAGGTCCTATATGGTCCCCTTTACTGTAATCTTGAAGTGTATCTACTGCTTCTCATTTATTTGAGAAACTAGTTCAGAATTGTGCTGCTACATTTTGAAAGTATTCTATGTACTTGTTCCACTTTGCCTCACATCTTCCCACTCTTCACGCATAATATCTTAAACTACTTCTAACTGTTTTTAAACAGACTAGATTTCCAAGTGAACACAGTCTCAGCACTTTTGATACAAGAACCTCCTCTGCAATGATCTGGAATAACCCCCTTGTATTTCTCCATCTCATTTCAGATCTAGTCTGAAAAACATCTTTCTGTTGCATATGCCTCATCTCTTTCTATCTACTATTTTTAATCAGCTGTTACGTTTAGTTCTGTAAAGCATTTTAGGATATTCTGTGTGAAAGTTGTGTTGCAATAAATACAGCGCAGAGTTCATAACTTCTCCACTGTAACAGTGGATTTATTTCTGGTTTAATAGGTGTAGCAGGGGACTGGACTGGACGACCCAGGAGGACAATTCCGGTTCTAGATCCCTATGTAGCTTTCATATTGTCTTGAATTCAGCTTTCCTTTCTCATGTACCAGTGTTCCATTTGTCAGTTCAGTATAATGGAAAAAATGTTCCAGTGTACCGCATGACACTCTTTCAGCTCTTCCTTAACTGGATGGCCAGATTCTTCTGTCTGTTTTATTAGCGTTCCCCTCGTATACTACTTTTAAATTACCACTTCTACTGCAATGGAAGTGGCAAGTTATTGATGAACTCTCAACCTTCTGTTGAAGCCTGTGGCAGAATTGTAGAGGCCTTTTAAACACACTCTGGGGTGGGGAATCTTTTATTATGAACTCTTTTTCCTACAGTGTGTGCTTACTTTGGTGAGAGGTTCTTTTCTTGATCTGTTACTAATAATACTTGAGTGCTTGTAAGTTTTTTTTAAAAACAAAAATGCTTACAGTGGAACTCAGTAAATTTTCAATTAATTAAATTTTTAATATGTTAAAAAAAAAAAAAAAAAGGGTGGCACAAAATAAATGCCTGCTACCATAGATGCTAAGTGCGGGGAAAAATGTCTGGCTAGTGATGGTTCTCTCTAGTGTATGCATTACTGTTCCATTGATTTGCTTATGCTGGTTCTTTTGTATATTTGACCTTGGACTGGAGGAAAGGATGTGCTGGGTTTGAAATGGACACTTCTACTAAACATTTGATATACATTTTGTTATGTGGATAATCCTTTAAGAATTGCCTTCTTATACAAGTAAAAATACAAGTTTAGGCAGCATTGAGCATCTGTTAGTTTTTTTTCTATGCTTGATTTTTGAGACAGTTCAGGTGCTTAATCTCAAACAGCTAAAACAGGAACTTCTTGTGTATACTTTGACTTTATTTGCAAAGTACCAGCTTTCAAAGGTGCTGAGGTTTTGGCCTACTGTTGCCAAGACAAAATTCTTCTCTTGTACGCATGTAGCTCCACTGAAGTCAAGGGGGTTGTATTGGGTGTAAATGGGAGCTAGACTTTAAATTAGAAGCTTATCTTCAAGAAAGTGCTTAAGCTATTGAGTTTAAAAAAAAAATTAAAAAATTGTGTAACCCTTGACACATGCGTTGTTCTCCTAAGTGATCACGTTATTGTACTGTTTTTGCTTTATCTTACTCTTCCCTGACCACTCTTTGATTTCACTCCTTCCTGCTTTTCTTATCCTAATCTAGATTATAGAAATGTGTCCGAGTCCTTTCTTTAATATGCCCTATGTATCTGTGGCAGTCTATCACTGTGAATCATTTGGCCCACTTAACTATAAGGTGCTCTACTAAATACTTGCAGAGTCTTCAAGCAATATGTGCTGAATTAGTAAGCATTTGATTAATTCTACTAACGGATGGTTTCTTTTTCTGCTGCATGACGCATTAAAGCCACTTGTATTGTTTCTCCTCCAAGCTGTTGGCTTAATGTAGTTTTGTCTATTACTTTTCCTTCCAGGTCACAAAAGTGCAGACAGACCGACCTATCCCTGAGAATGTCTATCATTCCAGACCAAGACCAGAGCCAAGTCCGCCCATTGAAGGAGATTTGAAGCCTGCTAAATATGGCAGCAGGCTTTTTTTCTGGAACTGGTAAAATGGGACCGACAACTCTATAGTAAGCTCTGTTCTTTGCCAATGTAAATTATCTTGTCCAATGTGTATTGGGTGCAATCGTTAATGATTAAAAAACGCATAATTCACCTGGCGTGGTAGATTTTTCTATATACATCACCGGAGCTCAGGAATAGTGTCCCCTCTACTGTTGTGGTTTTTTTTTTCCTTTTAAAATGCTTTTTAGAATTTTATGGCCTTAAAAAAGGATATCCTTTTAGCCACTTAACACAAAGTCAGTTCTGTCGCTAAAGTCAGTTATTCAGCAACGAGAATATAAGATTTATGCCAAGATTTGCCAAACAGTGTATGTAAGTATGGTCCAGTTCTTTTATTATATTCTTACTAAATATTAAAAAAAATGGGAGAATGCAAAATGAATCGAGCCGGCTCTTCACTGTTCAGATTTCCAGAATTTGCATTAGTGGTTTATATACTTGTGCCTCCAAGTATCCATCTTCTTATGAGATTCCAGTTCAAACAAGCCAGATAGGAGCCTAACAGGTCACCAATTTAGATTCCCAAAGCTACTGATGATCTCTGCCTGTGTGTCTATGTGGTGGTTCCAACAAACCTCTTATGAAGGTGACTAATCTGCAGAGGTAAAAACTGGTGACTCAACCTCAAATTTGGGATTTGATGCATAAATTATTTTTTTTCAAGTAGTTAGTCCATGCTTCCTAGATTGCTGGTTAGAAATTCAATATTATTTGAGAGATCAAGACGTGTGTATTTAAATTCACAAGTGACTGGTCATGTCACATGTATGTTATTTTAGCTGTTTCCATCCTTCATCAGCTCTCTTTCACTGGGGGGAGTGTATTTGTTACATGAGAATTCTATGCTAAATAGCTGAACCCGTCAAAAATTATTTCCTGACCTGCATTTTTGTCCCTGTAGCTATTCAGGTAAGATGTCCCAGTGCTAAATGTCATAGCAAAACAGTCCTTTTTATGTAGCGATCCTGACTTCAAGGACTTACCTGTCACCTCACTGTGACAGCACCTGAAGCTCTCTTCTTTTCCTTTCACCAGCCAACTCTTATAATAAAGTCATTAATTGTTCCATCTTGCAGCATCCAAGGGACAAGACACATGGTAACTGTGACAACACAAGGGTCAGGAAAATCAAAGTAACTTGCTGTACCAAAGCCAGAGAACTACAGTTCAGGCCACAGCCTCTTGTGTATTTAGGGCTAGATTGTCATTTTGCAGTCTAGCCCATAGAAAAGGGTAGGGTGCTGGAGCAGCCTGGGAGGGAGATTGGGGGACTGTGAATTGAAGTGACAGTCTCCTCTGAGGAGGGATTAAGCTGCAGTGAGTCTATACAGGTGCTGCACACACGCCTTGCTGTTCTAGTATGTTGGTGAGGTAAAGTCGAGACTGGCCACTCCTTCACTTTCTGCCCATCTGCATGTGTGGGGAGGAATGTATTGCCTGCTTTCCCAGGCCCACAGGAAGTGTTGGTACAGAACTCCAGTGCAAGGGAGTAAAAGGCAGCTTGCATCCCCCTACTTCCTTGTGCAGGATAAGCTATGATCTTGCCCTTATTCTTTGAGAGCTTGGGTAAAGCATGGGTTTATTCACTTACATAAGGATTCTTTCCAGGCCTCAGAATCTGCCAATTTTCATATCAATTTTGTATTGGAAAGTCAAACTGATTATAGCTTTTACAAATTGGATTCCTTTGTACTGTCTTTATCTTCTGTTTGTTTGCGTGGAAAAAAAATAGCACATTCTACAGATGTGAATAGATGCTGTCACTTTTGGCTACATTTTATAATATAGGTCTTGAATAACTGGATAAAGATTTTTTTCAAATTTTTATGAAGCTCTGGACTAATACTTCCTTTGTTAAAAAAAATCCTAGATTTCCTCTGCTGCTTAATGTATGTAATACCTTAATTCTCCTCAGTGAGGTATATGTTCTTTGAGTGCATCCTTCAGAATCTGGTCCTATCTTGAGTGACTGATTACAGTTCTACCTATGTAAACCTGGAATAACTCCAGTCACTTAATAGATTTACTCCAAATTTACAGTGATGTGCTTGAGGACAGAATTAGGCCTTCTGTTCCCACTATGAGAGGAGAACTTGGGCTACTATTTCTGTAGTAGGATATTATTTCTGTAGGATACCTCAACGGGAGCCAGCTCAAGAGGACCATGATGCAGAGGACAGAGTTTCTGAATGGTCTAGCTGGATGAAGTTGCACATGGTAAATGCAAAAAGCTAGCTGGCACCTGTGGGACCCAGCAAGTTTAAAAATACGTTTGCTCCAAAATCCTGTTAAATGCGTATGTCCTTGTCTCAATACATGTGAGAACTCTGGGTGATTCCGGTGGGGGACTCAAACCAGGACAATCTATGGAGCTACAGGAACTTTTTATAGATCTTTGCTTGCGAATAGCTTATGTACAGTACAGCTTATGAACTCTTGCTACCGTCTTCCTGGGTAAGTTGACTGGTACCCAGGGGAAACATGCCATACATGTTTTCATCCTATTGTACACATCACCCTATTTTTGAAGCCCATTGGATGTGTTACTGAGCTGTGGTGTACCTCCGTAACATCTCTGCAATCTTCCTTTTTAGAAGGTCCAAGCAGAGAACTGCTTATGTTCAGGGTAGAAACTCTTACGGCTGTGAAAGATTAGCTTACTTTCTGTCAAGATCTAAATCAGGGGTATACCAGATGCCTAGTTGCATTCAGCTGAATAAGTGGAAATGGTGTTTGGCCAATAGAGTTTAGAACATTAAATGATAACAGTATTATAAGTGATCTTTTGTTGCAGAATGTTATTACTAATCAACCCCAATAGTTAGGCAACCTCACAAAAGAACCTATTAGATATTACTTTGCTAATAACTTCTTATTGTCAGCATAACACATGAAACATTGCACCACTGAAGGCGGGCTTTGGAACAAATAGGTATGGGCATTCCATTAGTGAACTCCTAATCAGAATTAAAGGGTATTTTCCCATTAAATCTTTTCAGAAAAGAATGACTTTTTTAATATAACTGTTTGTGTGTCCAAACAAAAAAACCTTAAGCAGATACTGCACTAAGGAAAAGTTAAATACCTTGCTCCCAATGCTCTGGTTTATACTATTGCCCTTGAGGTTTAAGATCACAAGTCTGCACTGTGACATTCTGATCTACTTCTCTCAGCAAAGTTTGTTGTTAGAGGCAAAAAGCAGTTTTGAAAATAAAGGAGTGAGACAAATACTTTAAATAGCTGAACTCCTTGAGCAAGAGTGGGGCGGTGGGGTTGAGTCTCTTTCACTGGCTGGTGAAGAAGGGAAATGAAGTGACTAAATCAACAGGAATTCAGCAGAGCTTCCCTGGCCCATCATTTGAAAAGGTCACGAGTACATAGGAGTGGCTAGGCTAGCCATGCTTCGTATACCTTGGGGAGTGAGCAGTGCCTCCTTAACTATTCTTCTTTGAAAAGATAGTAGAAAAAGTATTAGGACAAAATTGAGCATCAACTTTTGGCCAACTGTGTTGTTGACCAATTTGGAGCAGAATTTCAAGATGGCCATATTTTAAAACCAGCAGTTAGCAAGTTTGAACAACTCCATGTCCATGGTTCATCTCTTAAATGAAAAGACTAACACTTGTCCATCTCCATCCTCCAGTACTGTTGGTATTCAGAAACTGTTGTGCAAGAATTGTTCAGGATAAAAATAATGAGGTCAGATGAGGGTATAGTCAAAGGAAATATCATTACAAGATGTGTTCCTTTTTAATTTAATTGTTTAATGCAAATGATTCATGCATGCCATTTTTGTATGGTTTGCTTAATGAATTCAGCTCTTTTACTGTGCAAAGGTTTTGAGCTGAAAGGAAAAATATAATAAATGGAAGTTGATTTGGTATTATGAGCTGGAACTACAACATGACTTCTTCTACATTTGATTTGAATAATTTTAAAAAACACTTTTGAATGTTTTTAAAATGTATTCAGAGAATTCTTAATTTACACAACATCTTGGGGTAGAAGAGTGACTTACTTCCAGTGGAATATTTAAGATGCTTCATTTCCTTTCTGTTCTTAAAGTTTGTTATAAATTCATATCCCATATTTTCAGAATTTTTTTGGTTGGCTCTTGTATGCAGCTTGCTCGCTACCATAAAAGACAAAGCTCAACAAAGGGAGACACCTGTGTATGCTGTAGTTTATGATAAGCTACCAAGTACTGCATGACCTTACTTCACTGCCAATTTGCAGGAGTCTGCAGAATCTGAGGGGGAATTTTAGTAAGGCAGCCTTTCCTAATAGAATTCCCTCAATAAAACTAAGAATTGCAGATGAGCACAATTTGTTGTCCATAATCAGGACACTAGGTCTTTTGAAACCTGGCTTGTTTTATCATTCTGTTTGTAATTCGCTGGGGTAGTTGGGCGTGACCTTTGAGAGTTCCACTCTGGGCGTGGGAGAGTAGTGTAGTCTCCATGCCGATTTAATCCTGAGCTTCCAGACTGCTTGTGCAAAGAGGGATGTTAATTGTTGCGGAGATGCACCATGTGGATTCCTTGACACAAGGAGCTGGACTGAGACCATTAACTCATTTCAAATAAGCTGATGAGTGGTAGCTACCTTTGGTCACTATGTACATGGGCTGGATGTGCAGCGAGAGCTAGAAATGAAAGGCTCTGGGTCTTTTCCTTGAAACCCTCTTCCCCTTCCCCCACCTTGCAGGATTAATGTTCTGTTTGTAGCGGTATCTGGTGAATAACGTTACATTGCTCTAGTCAAGCATCAGTACCATCATGTAGCTGTAATGTTTTCTTGGAAAATGTAGAACAGGTGAATAGCAAGATTGAGTTAAGACCATAGTACCATCTTCCAGGGACGTGCCCTGACGTTTCTTTGGCAGCTAGCAGACTGGTGCAGATTCAGCACAGAGTTCTGCTGCTGGCAATGTGAGAAGCCTTGTTTGTTATGGGCTGTGAGCTTTGCCAGGGCTCATAATCACATGCATGAAATTAACCATTAGTGTCGGAAAATTGCAAGCCAGTGTCATGGTTGCTTGCCACACTAGATGCCGGATTAAGCAGAAACTGCTGCACTCTTTCAGGCCTTGGCGTAGGAGAAGTAAAACTGTAGGGCAATTTCTAGTCTGGGTGCTCTAGGAGAAGAGCTCATTTCGGGTGCAGCAACACTAGCGTGTGCACTAACACAACCGTTAGAAATAGCATCCTCCCCAGGGCCTTCTGATTTTATGCCTTCAAAATGTCTGCAACTTGATTTTCATCAGTCTGAAGCAATACTGTTACTGTGTCTCCTGCGACACTGGAAGAGGGGCTAGAAAGCATTTGTTATAGACCAAGAAGGTGAGCATCTGGACATCGTTCATTCCACTTATAACAGGCCGTGGTTAGGAAGGAGGCACACTGTCTGAGCAAGTGCTGGAAATATTGTCATCTCCCTCAGCTGTGTAGATGTCCGTTAGCCAAGGCAGGAATTATCTGGAGTGGGATGAAATTAGCCCTCCTAAACGAGAGAGAGAGAGAGAGAGATCCGTGGGCTAGGTAGAGTAAGTCTGTGAAACGTTGGAAAAACATGATTTGCCAAGACCATCTCCTTTCATACATCTTCTTCAGCTATCTGCAGTGTGGGCTGAGACATGGCCACTGGCCGAGCTGCAGCCGCGCAGGGGCATAGGTGCGAGAGAGTAACTCTGCCCTAACCTGAAGCACTGTATCACTGTTGCTCCTTCTCCATGAGTGGAATATAACTTCCTTATTGTGGTGTTGCTGTTACCACTCCTCCCCCCTCCCCCAGTATAACATGTTCTGTAGGAGCAGGCAGAATAAGGTGAGGTGCATTTTTAGGACTCTCTACAGGTGAAAGGCACTGGCTTTGTAGCTTGGTTTAAAGCAGTGGTTCTCAACTCTGGCCCACCGCTTGTTCAGGGAAAGCCTCTGGTGCACTGGACTGGTTTGTTTACCTGCTGCATCCACCGGTTCAGCCCATCACGGCTCCCACTGGCTGCGGTTCGCCGCTCCAGGCCAGTGGGGGCTGCGGGAAGGGTGGCCAGCACATTCCTCAGCCCACGCTGCTTCCCGCAGCCCCCATTGGCCTGGAGCGGTGAACCGCGGCCAGTGGGAGCTGGGATGGGCCGAACCTGTGGACGTGGCAGGTAAACAAACCGGCCCGGCCCTCCAGGGGCTTTCCCTGAACAAGCAGTGGACCAGAGTTGAGAACCACTGGTTTAAAGGATTATTTAATAATTATCAGCATTTGCAGGCTTTTAACCTTCAGAGTGCTTGCGCAACATTAACTACATCCTCCCGGCATCCCTGGGAGGGGGGAGAAAGGGGAAAGGAAGCAAAGCACAGGAGGTAACTGATTTGCACAAGGCCACAGAGGGAATTGGGAATCCAAAATAATTAGTCACAGGTTTTTTTTATCCCTTTCAAAACACTGTCTAGAAGCTGTTAAGGGTTTTGAAATCCGAATGCAGTAGCAGATGAAGACTCCCTCTTGTGGCTGCTTTAAGCGCTGCTAGGACACCTGAATGAAGTTTTTCCTGGGTGTCAATCCCAAGGCTAAATCAGTGTTACTAGCAGAGGAAAACCAGACTCAGCACTTGTCTTCATGACAGAGTTAATTCGAATTATTAACTCAAGTGTTGCCCCTACCTTGAGTCCTGTCCGCACACATCATTCATTCCACTTATAACTGGCCGTGATTAGGAAGGAGGCACGCTGTCTGAGCAAGTGCTGGAAATATGGTCTCCCTCAGCTGTGTAGATGTCCTTTAGCCAAGGCAGGAATTATCTGGAGTGGGACATGGAGTGGTAGTGGAGTCTTTCATCTCAAGTTGGTTGGCTTATCAGGGATGTAGGCTAGAGCTTGAGTTAGCACAGTTTGGTGGCTGCTAACATGACCACGCTGCAGTGTGGTGCCCCTCAGTGCCTTTCCACAATACCCGTTTGCCCAGAAAAAACAGACAAGTTACCCCAATTCCCTGGGAAAGAATTCATAGGTCAGCTTAGTGCAGTGCAAAGAACCATAGGCTGTGTCCCCAGAAGTCAGTCCCACACGAGTGAGCATGGCTCCAGTAGGCTGCTCTCTCTCAAGCTAGGCTAACTGGAGTGTAGATAACTCAAGTTCAGTGCCCGTGGGCTCTCCCCACATGGTTTATGCTGCTCTGGCCTGCATTAGGGCTGCGGCAAAGAATCAGGTAGTTGCAACCAGCTCTGCTGCACCCAACTGGACCCTGTGGAGAGTCTGGCCTAAGAGGAAACCAGAGAGCATTTAATGAAATAAAAGTGAGTGAGAGAGAGCCTCTGTCCCTTCTCCTTTTCCACTGCTCCCCTCCCCTAAGTATCTTCTAAGTGTTGCTTGCAGCCCGACCTTTGAAAGAGCCTTTCACACCTACAGTTGTTTCACACCTTCGTTTCACATCCCCAAACGAAGGGATTCTAAAGCTGCGTGTTTGTGTGCTCTTGCCTCGTTAGCAAACTGAGATTTAAGTTAATTTTTCATTCATATAGCGGCAACAATCCTCAACTTCCACTCACTGTGGCAGGGTTCAAGTTAATTCTCCCCACGGATGCCTTGAGAGGCGGGAAATGAGAACCATGAGCAGAAAGGCCATGCCTGGTGCTCTGCTAAGCCCAGCTGTGGCCCATTTCTGGCACTGTGAATGGCAATACAATACCAGAGAAAGGGAGCTTTATCAAAGAGTTAAGGTTCCAACTCTCTTTGTTGCGGGAATTTTGCTCCAGTGTGGATCTATCGGGGATTTTAAAGCATTGCCACCCTTAATTTTTAAAAGCAACATTTATGGCTGCTCTGATGGCCATGAGGCTGATTCATCTATTTATCAGCAATGTAGCTTTTTTGCCTCCATGCAAACAGGAGCTGCCATTTAACAGCCCTGTTGAGTGCTCCTTCCTCACTCAAAGTGCTGTCTGACCTCTGTTCTGCTCTCAGTAACTTCAGATTTATGGCTGTGCAGGGGACAGCAGGGTTTGGCCCAAGTTTTGCATGTCTAAGGAGGATTGAATAGAGCCTTACATTGGTATCAAATCAGTTCTAAACACACGCACACGCGCACACACACACACTTTAGCCTCTTAAAGTGTAAGCACTCCAGCCAGTGCTCCCAGGGGACACAGCCAGGTGTGGCCCTACTTGGCTTTCGTTTTCAGGAAGCCACTGACAGGCAGGCCTGACCCTGGCAATGTGCACGCAGCAGGGGACGGTGTCTGCCCCAAGGTGCAATCTCAGGGCTCGTGGCAAGCCTGCGCTCCAGGCTAAACAGAGGAAGGTGAGGGTCAGCGGCGGTGAGCTCTGCCCAAGTCTCAGGAAGCACATTTTGGCGAAGGAAAGGAATACAATGCAAGCAGGGAGGGAGGCTCAGCTCCGATCCAGGTCCCTCTAAGTAGCACTTGGCTCCCGACAGCCAAGGAGCCGATTGTGATCGTTTGCTGGGTTATTCATTGTCTCACGCATTCATGGGTTTGCTTTCTACCTTCACCCCAGCATGTTGCAGAGCAGCAAACAGAGAAGAGCGCAGGGGCAGTGTAGCTAAGTGGCCAGAGTTAGGAGACCTGACGTTGACTTGCTTTGTGGCCTTGGGAGAGTCATTGCCCTTCTGTGCCTCTGTTTTCCCCCCACCCCATACAGCACTTACAGAATCCTACTACAGACAGAGGTGAGCCTTGATAATATTGATCTGTTTTGATCTTAGAAACGACTGCACCCTGGAGTGTGAGCCCTGGACATGCACTTACCCACAATCCTAGAACGGTTACAGTCTAACCCGTCCCAAGCAGAAGCACTTCTTGTTCCCCACACCCGGCCACCCTGAATGGTAGGAGCTGTGTCCAGAGACAGTGCTATTAGAGCAGGCCAACGTGAAATGACAAATGATGATTGTGACGATGTGACGCAGCAGGGAGGGGGGAGTGTTGACCTGGGAATGTGCCCTGGGGACGGGAGACCTGAGAGCCTGTCACCTGAGCCAGGAGGGGGAGGAGGAGGTGACACCTCTGCCCAGGAACGTGAACAGAGGCTGCAGAAGGGAACCTGCTGGGGGGGTTTAGTTTCAGTTTGGTGCTGGGTGGAGGAACGCAGGGAACCCCAGGGCTGGGGTCTAAGCTCCCTGCTCCCCCAGAAGGACTTGACTGAGGGGTCCTGGTTGTACCCACAAGCTCTATTTTGGACTGTGTTCCTGTTGTCCAGTAAACCTTCTGTTTTATTGAATGGCTGAGAGTCTCAGTGAATCCCAGGAAGAGGGGTGCAGGGCCTGGAGTCCCCCACACTCCGTGACAACTGGTGGCAGAGGTGGGATGTACTGCACCCCGTGAACGGTGCTTCCTGCAGTAAGTGACTGGGGAACAGTAAAATGAAGGGGGATTGACGGGGACCAGGCGTGCTGAAGATTCAGAGAGAGACGGTCCCAGGGGGCGGTTAACCCCTGGGAGTGTGTGACCAGAGAGAAGGACTTTTGCAGTAACAGGGTCCCCCGGGGGATTGCAGCAAGCGGTCCCAGGGATGGAGGAGTCTGCAGCTCGACCCTGGCAAAGAGGTGGTGACCTCAAGAAAGACTGGCACACTAGGGGTTTTTCCTGGAAACCGTAGAAAGCTGCTGGCCTGCGAGTGGCCTGCAGGGAGATGTATGCTAAACGCCTGAAGAGCGACCTAGTGGAGCTGTGCAGGCAGAGGGGGCTGCGCATTGGGAGGTCCACCAAGGAACAGCTGATTGCCCAGTTGGAGGAGAGGGATCGCTTGGATAACCCGATCCCTGTCCCTGAGGGAAGCCGCCTGGTGGATGCAGCGTGGGCCCTGGGGCCTGACCGGCCTAGGAGGGGTCAGACTGCTGCCGAGGACATCCCAAGACCCTTCCTACCTATGCCTGGGGAAGGGGTTGGGGGAAGCCCAGCGAATATCGAGGGCACCCTGACCCCGGCAGCCAGCAGGGGATCCTCCTGGCGGAGCTCCCCATCCCTGGAGCGGATGCGGCTGTAGTGGGGGAGGGAGATGAAAATGAGGGAGCTGGAGGATCATGAAAAACAACTGAGCAGGAGGAGAAGGAGAGGGAACGTCAGGAGAAGGAGAAACAAAGACAGCATGAACTGGAGCTGGCCAGGCTGAGGAGCAGTGGGGCCCCGGCTGTGGTGAGTGAGGGGGGACCCAAGACTGCAAGGAGCTTTGATAAGTGCTTCCTGGCCCAGCGGAAGGAGGGGGGGGACATAGATAGCTTCCTGACGGCCTTTGAGAATGCCTGTGAGATGCACAGGGTTGACCCTGCAGACAGGCTCCAGTTTCTCACCCCCTTACTGGACCCCAAAGCTGTGGAGGTGTGCAGCCGAATGACAGGGGCAGAGGCAGGGGACTACGAACTGTTCAAACAGGCCCTGCTCTGTGAGTTTGGGCTGACCCCCGAGATGTACCAGAGAAGGTTCCGGAGTCAGGGTAAAACACTTGAGGTCACATACCTACAACTGGTCAACCGGATGCAGGGATATGCCCGCAAGTGGACAGCTGGGGCCCAAGCGAAAGAGGACCTGCTTGACCTAATCGTACTGGAGCAACTGTATGAACAGTGCCCTTCCGACCTGAGGCTGTGGTTGGTGGACAAAAAGCTCGAGAACCCCCAGCACGCAGGGCAGCTGGCAGACGAGTTTGTGAACAGTCGGTCAGGGGGTAGCTGGGAGGAGTCCCAAAAGAACAGGCCCCCCCTGATGCAGAGAGAGTGTCACCATGGGACCTCCCAGCGGGGAAATAGGGAGAACCCCCTCCAAAGGGGAACGCCTGGCGTCGGGCCCCTCCGACCCGCTCGAGGGGACCAACGTGACCTGAGCTGCTATCACTGTGGCCAGAGAGGACACGTACGGACCCAGTGCCCCAGGCTCAGGGACTGACTGAGCAGACCCAACCTACCCAGGGTTAACTGGGTAGGGACCCAGCTGGACGAGGGGAAGACGGCCCAGGCAAGGGGGGCTGCCAGTTTACCACCTGCTCAGGAGGGAAGAGTACCCCAGGCCAGCTCCGCCAGAGGGCTGGATGCTCGGGACTCAGGGTGCTCGGTTTACAGGGTGGGCGCGGGGTTGTCCCTCCGGAGAGAGTGCCTTGTTCCCCTGGAGGTGGATGGGAGGAAGGTCAGTGGATACTGGGATATGGGCGTGGAGATGACACTGGCCCGGCCCGAGGTGGTGGCCCCAGATCGGGTGGTGCCCAACACCTACCTGACCCGGACGGGGGTGGGCGGGACCCCATTTAAGGTGCCCGTGGCAAGGTTACATCTGAAATGGGGGGCCAAGGAGGGCCCCAAGGATGTGGGGGTACACCACCATTTGCCCACTGAGGTTTTGATGGAGGGAGACCTAGAGGACTGGCCAAGCAACCCCCAGACCGCCCTGGTTGTGACGTGTAGCCAGAGCCGGTGAGGGGCACTGCACCCTGACCTTGGGGAGGGTACCACACCGGAGGCGCAGGACCCTACCCTGGTGGGGAGGGAGCGCTGAGGGGCACGGCTCAGAGAGGCTGTGGCCTCAGACCCAGCCAATGAGAGGGAACCGGTCCCCATCCCGTCCCCAGCCGCTGAGTTCCAGGCCGAGTTGAGGAAAGACCCCTCCTTGCAGAAGCTCAGGGACCTGGCCGACCTCAGTGTGGGACGGACCATGAGGAGAGGTTGCCAGGAGAGGTTCCTGGGGGAGAAGGGGTTCCTGTACCGAGAATGGGCTCCCACAAGGGAAGTAGAGTCCTGTGGGATCAGGAGGCAGCTGGTGGTACCCCAGAAGTATCGCCGCAAGCTCCTGTACCTGGCCCATGACATCCCCCTCGCAGGGCACCAGGGAATCCGGCGCACCCGGCAGAGGTTGCTACAGAGCTTTTACTGGCCCGGGGTCTTTACCACGGTCCGGCAGTATTGCCGATCCTGTGACCCCTGTCAGAGGGTGGGGAAGGCCCGGGACAAGGGGAAAGTGCCTTTGAGACCTTTGCCCATCATAGAGGAGCCTTTCCAGAAGGTGGCCATGGACATCGTGGGACCTCTCACCAAGACGACCCGGTCGGGGAAGAAATACATTCTGGTGGTGGTAGATTTTGCCACCCACTACCCCGAGGCAGTGCCCTTAGCTTCCATTGAAGCAGACACCGTGGCAGATGCGCTTCTGACCATTTTCAGCCGAGTGGGGTTCCCCAAGGAAGTCTTGACAGACCAAGGGTCCAACTTCACGTCGGCCCTGCTCTGGTGCTTGTGGGAGAAATGTGGGGTCCGGCACAACTGGGCCTCAGCTTATCACCCCCAGTCCAATGGGCTGGTGGAGAGGTTCAATGGGACGCTAAAGATGATGCTGAAAACCTTTATGAACCAGCACTCGCAGGATTGGGACAAGTACTTACCTCACCTGCTGTTCGCGTACAGGGAGGTGCCCCAGGAGTCTACCGGATTTTTGCCTTTCGAACTGTTATATGGAAGGAGGGTAAGGGGCCCCCTGGACCTGATGAGAGATGAGTGGGAGGGGAAGGCCACTCCCGATGGAGAGTCAGTGGTGGAGTATGTCCTGATCTTTCAAGAGAGACTGGCTGAACTCGTGGGCCTGGCCAGGGAGAATCTGGCCAGAGCCCAGAGGAAGCAGAAGGTCTGGTATGACCGCATGGCGCAGGCCCGTGCCTACGCCACCGGGGATCCGGTGATGGTTCTCATCCCCGTGAGAAAGAACAAACTACAGGCCTCCTGGGAAGGCCCTTTCAAGGTTGTCAAGCAGCTCAATGAGGTAAACTATGTGGTGGAGCTGTCGAACCGGGCGCACCACCGCTGGGTGCACCATATGAATATGATGAAGCCATATTATGCCAGGGGGAATGTGGTGTTGGCTGTGTGTGGACATTGGGAGGAGCAGGGAGATGACCCTTTAGCAGATCTGTTCCCTGGGACCAGAGCTGGTTCCCCCGTGGAAACAATTCCCCTCTCGGATCAGCTAACCCCTGCCCAGCAAGCTGAGGTCAGGGGGGTGCTGCATCCGTACCGACAGCTGTTTTCCAACCAGCCTGGACGCACTAATCTGACTGTCCACCGGGTGCAGACAGGGTCGCACCCGCTGATAAGATGCTCCCCCTTCCAAGTCACAGGGAAAACTGCTCAGGACCTGGAAAGAGAGGTCCGGGACATGCTGGCTTTGGGGGTGATCCAGCCATCTGCCAGCACTTGGGCCTCGCTGGTGGTGCTGGTCCCCAAAAAGGATGGGTCGGTCCGGTTCTGTGTGGACTATCGGAAGCTCAATGCCATCACTGTATCTGATCCCTACCCCATGCCCAGGCCTGACAAGCTCCTAGACAAGCTGGGAGGAACTCGGTACCTTACCACCATGGACCTTACAAAGGGCTACTGGCAAGTGCCGCTGGATGCAGATGCCCGGCTGAAATCGGCCTTTATCACCCCTCTGGGGCTCTATGAGTTCCTGACCCTGCCTTTCGGCCTCAAGGGAGCGCCAGCCACCTTTCAACGCCTGGTGGACCAGCTACTGAGGGGGATGGAGAGTTTTGCCGTGGCGTATATTGATGACATCTGTGTCTTTAGCCAGACCTGGGAGGACCATGTGTCCCAGGTTAGACAAGTGCTGGACCGACTCCAGGGGGCTGGGCTGACTGTAAAAGTGGAGAAGTGCAAGGTGGGGATGGCGGAAGTATCTTACCTGGGCCATCGGGTGGGGAGCGGCTGCCTAAACCCGGAACCAGCCAAGGTGGAGGTGATCAGAGACTGGCCCGCTCCCCACACCAAAAAGCAGGTCCAGGCCTTTATTGGGATGGCAGGATACTACCGAAGATTTGTGCCCCACTTCAGCGCCATCGCCACCCCCATCACTGAGCTATGCAAGAAGGGGAAGCCAGACAAGGTGGTCTGGACCGAGCAGTGCCAGGAGGCTTTCCGGGCGCTGAAGGAGGCTCTGGTCAGTGGCCCAGTTCTGGCAAACCCAGACTTTGACAAGCCCTTTGTGGTGTTCACCGACGCCTCCGACACGGGACTGGGGGCAGTGTTAATGCAGGAGGATGAAAAGGGGGAGAGACACCCCATCGTGTACCTGAGCAAGAAGTTGCTACCCCGGGAGCAACACTACGCGGCCATCAAGGAGTGCCTGGCCATGGTGTGGGCCCTCAAGAAACTAGAGCCCTATCTCTTCGGGCGACATTTCACCGTGTACACCGACCACTCTCCCCTGACCTGGCTGCACCAGATGAAAGGCGCCAACGCCAAACTCCTGAGGTGGAGCCTGCTCCTGCAGGATTACGACATGGACTTGGTCCATGTGAAGGGAAGTGCCGACATGATAGCGGATGCGCTGTCCCGGAGAGGGGGCCCCGAACTTCCCCAGGTCACTGGTCAGAGTGACCCCGCTCAGTTCAGTCTTGAAGGGGGGAGAGATGTGACGATGTGACGCAGCAGGGAGGGGGGAGTGTTGACTGGGAATGTGCCCTGGGGATGGGAGACCTGAGAGCCTGTAACCTGAGCCAGGAGGGGGAGGGGGAGGTTACACCTCTGCCCAGGAATGTGAAGACAGGCTGCAGAAGGGAGCCTGCTGGGGAGGTTTAGTTTCAGTTCGGGGCTGGGTGGAGGAACGCAGGGAACCCCAGGGCTGGGGTCTAAGCTCCCTGCTTCCCCAGAAGGACTTGACTGAGGGGTCCTGGTTGTACCCACAAGCTCTATTTTGGACTGTGTTCCTGTTGTCCAATAAACCTTCTGTTTTACTGGCTGGCTGAGAGTCTCAGTGAATCCCAGGAAGAGGGGTGCAGGGCCTGGACTCCCCCACACTCCGTGACAATGATCCCCTCCGTCTATGACCAGGTCCCTTCAGCCGTGGGCAACTTTCCTAGAGCAACTTTCCCAGCTGCCTCCTGCCTCCTTACAACTCCCTCCACACAGCTCTGGTGAGCCCCAGGCAGCCAGAGAGCCCAGGAAGGAAGGCAGCTAAAGACCTTACTGTCTGAGGGAATGCGCATGGGAATAGAGGATGATGCTCTGGCCAGGAAGGGTTGTGGTTTGGGTCTCCAGAGTGTGCCACACTGAAGCCATAAACCTAAAATCACTGCTGTCTGTGTATAGCCGGCAAGGGCAAAATCCTGCATTCGGAGCCACTTGATGGTTCTCAGCTCATACTGGAGACACTGTTTAGTATGAGGCGCAGGGCACCAGAGAGCTATGGAGTCAGTTACAGAAGTGAAAGTCCCCAAAGGCCAGTATACAGCCTGTGCGAAGTGCTTGGCTTGCAGACTGCTCCACTCTTCTATTATCACTTGGATGGAGTCTTTGGTGCTGCTAGGAATGAGTGAAACCAGGTGTGGGATTTTTGTGATCAATCTATGACATAATCTGAGCTTGGAACAATGCGGCATTGGCTTCTAAATTCCATCTGAGAAGCTTTGGAAGATTTAATACTCCAGATAATTAATCAAAATAAAATTATGAGAAGGTGGTGCAGTCTACATGATTAACAGTTATTAAGTGGAAGTTCATGATTCCCACGTACTTTCTGCTATGAAAGAAACCAGACCAATTCTAGCAAAGCCAGCAGAGTTTTCATTTAGAAAGAAGGTTTGGTAAAGGGATACTGACAGATTAAAAATAATATTTTTAACAAAACAGTTCTCTCTCCTGGTGGTGTTAATAATATATTATACAGTTAAAATGACAGGATTTAAAAATATTCACTTTTAATCTTTTATGCTGTGTGGTTGCTTCTATGTACTTCTGAAAGCTTGGGCAGTAAAAGTAGAATTTCACTTTTGTTTATAGTCAATTTCATTTAGTGGTGCAGGTGTTATTTAGTACAGTGCTGTAATGTTCGGGTTGCATCTGTTGCAGAAGGATTTAAGTATAAAAAAACCATGAAAGTGATTTTGTGGACACTATTTCTACAAATACTACATTTGAGTCTAAACTTCTTTGTTGCTTCTTTACCTGTTGTTTGCTTTATTTATGTAATGTCTTTATTTGCTATCCACTTTAGCATCTTTTTAGTATTTTCTTCTTTTATTGGTGGTGGTATTGTTGTTTTGTTTGTTTGTTGAAAGATTGATGTTGCATGGAAAATGAATCCATATTTTCTCACTCAGTGTTTGTATGCATGCCTACCATGTCAGGTCTCTTCTGCAACTGTGTACCAGTCTACCTATCCATCACTCTGTTATTAGCTCATTTCCTCAGATTGATTTGCAAAAGTTATAAAATGACCAACAATAGAGAGTGTACATATCCTTTGTCATGCAAGCTAATCATTAATGCCTTACTGAATGGATACTGTAGATGCAGGACTGGGAGGGTGGTTGTGAGATTAAGGTGTGAGTGTGAATCAGGAGACCTGGAGCTATCTGCAGTCATTGTCTGACTTTAAGTGGATCGCTTAGGACATGCCTGACTTTTAAAAATTCTTCAACTGCTCTCCATTTTTGAGAGTGCAGTTTTGCCTCTACAATAAAATTAAATCCCTGTGTGCAGGTGCAGTCACGGAATTTGCTGTCTACTTGGTAGTTTTGGAATCCACAATTTGCAGGTTAAAAATTGTACCTAACGAAATGGAGACTACTTTTCAAAATCAGCCACTTAATCTCTCGAGGCCTCAATTTCTTAATCTGTAAAATGGGGATAATGATGCCGAGGGGTGTGATGAGACTAAATCATTTGTTTCCAAAGCACATTGATTTCCTCGGGCAGGAGGCTTTGTGGACCTGATCCAGTGCACCTGGAGTCAACGTGCACTGGGTCACGCACTATAAAAGTGCCAAGTGTTATTGTTACAGAAGTGTCGAATACGGTCAGTTATGTAGAATGTATGAGACTGTAACAGGTGGAGAGGGAAATTAATAGGCATAAGAAAGGGAGGAAAGAGAGGATTTGGGGCCAAATTTCAAATGAGCTGGCAAGCTGATGGAGGTCCGTCTGAGTCAGACTCTCTCTCTCTCTCTCTCATGAGAGTCAGAAGCAGCAGAGTGCCTTGCTATCTGCTCCAGAGCTCGGCCTTGGAGCATCATTCAGCCTTGGCAGGGCAACTTTCCACCAGGATCCAGAGAAAGGAAATACCAAGACACCTTGTGTGCTGGTGAAGCCCTGGTGAACTACTGGCTAATGGGCTTTTTGGGCCCATCCCGTTTGCAAGCAGACTTTGATGGAGGGAGATATGGGTGGCTGGGTCATTATGTGGCAGGCAAACTATTCTAGGAACAAAAATGAATCAAAGTGATTCCCTCTCTTCCCCTCCCTCCCCCTCACTTTGCCTGCAAGGAAACCTTTTTCCATTTACTGTAAAACGTGTTCCTTAATAGTGCTGAAGTGTTCTATGTATTTTAAATAAACAAGAGCGGATTTGAGTCCAGGAGGACATGAAAGAATGCAGCGTTTGCTGGGGTACTGGCCCAGCACACATGTCAGCAATTTGGCTGCCTTGTATATTTTGGCTTTTAAAAAAGCATTTAAAAGTAAACGAATGAAGGAAAATCTGGCAGCTGGATTTCAAAGTAAATTGCTTTCAGCTGATATACCCCATTTTCAGCCTGCTTGGGTAATATCAAGCCGTATACATCCAAGGAGGAGAGCAAACAACTGAAGACCAGAGAAGGGGCAGGAGGGGGAACAAAGGCTGGGAAGTTCTATGGATGTAATTCTTCCATTTCCTTCCTTTGCACCAAACACTCCCTGCCTGTCACAAAGCTGCTTGTGCTTGGAGGGGCAAGTTGTTGATGCTTCCAACATAAAATTATGTTCCGCCCTTTCTTTAGCCTCTGTTGTACATGATGCTCTCTGCCTTCTTTAGTATTAGCTCCTTTCTCAGCCATCACTACTGGAGAGGCAGGACCTGTGGGTAATTGTGGCTCTTGACCCAGTGTTGCAAAGTTCCAGCCATTCCTCTGATTTATCTTTACAGGGGCACATGTCCCTACAAACTGTCCCCCTGCCTCTCAGGGTGCCACTCTGGTGACAGGCTCCACCATTTAGCACCTTCTGTTTCCCAAGACAGCAGAGAGACTGTGGCTTTTTGACTCTGAAACAGTAAGCAGCAGAGAGGGCTTGACATAGGACACTGCATAAGGACATTGGTATAGCATACTGCCTAAACTGCCTTTGTTGCTACTCTTCCGTTACCTACGAAGGGCCTGATCCTGTGTTTGAAGTCAGTGGCAGTTTGGCCTGATTAAGAACTACAGGAGTTGGCCCAAAGAGAAGGTCTCCAGGAGATTAAGTAGGGGTAGGGGTAGGTTAGTTAATGTTCCCATGGCTGGGTTTGCTGGGGTAAAATTCTAGCTTTACCCGTTTAATTTGTGACTAAACTGGCTGCACAGCTGCCAAAAGTTAGTTAAAACTAAAAATTATCTAAGCAAACAAGGCCTTCGTTCTGCTCCTTTCCCCATCATGTGGCTTATTCATTCCAAGCCCGGCATTCAGTGTGTGTGTGGCGGGGCGGGGGCGGGTTCCCTCTCAACAGACTGCACCTTTGGGTGGGTGAGACTCAGCAACCTGTAACAGCCCTGGCTGGAGGAATTATGGAAAGTGCCCCGCAGAGTGACTGGCTGTGTTCTTCGCCTGCTCATGAAAGGGGGCAGAAGCATGGAGGCGACAGGGAAGGAGTAACAGAATCGACGGCCTTGCCACACAGTCATGCAGTGGCAGCACCAAGGGAGTAACACCAGGCCAGGATTAGACCCTCACAGCCCATGCTTAGGGGGTTGCAAACAGAGGCAGAGCCTGTTCTTGGCCAGTGGCAGAATGGGGGGAGTGAGTGCAGAAGCCTCCCATGAGGCCAGCCCTTGTCAATCCTTTGTTAAATTTCCCCACAAGCCCCTGGGTGCTTTCTCCCACCATGGCTGCTGCTTGGGACAAGCTCCCCATAAACCTCGGTAAAGCACCTCATTGTCCTTCTTCAGATCCCTTTTCAAACTTCTCCTTGGCCTTGATGTCAACAAAACATCCATCCGTGGTTAGCCAGTGGGTGTGCTGTGACCTCTGCCTGTCGTACTCATCAGTACTGTCATTGTTTCCTTACGCTCCCCTGCCTGTCTGGACCCACTTGATGCCCTTGCCTTAGGCTTGGCTTGTAAGCTCTTTGTAACTGAGGTGCTGTTGAAAAACCCTACCCCCTTCTCTTTATACCATTCCATTCCAGGAAAGCCTCATCCAGCTACACCGCCTGCCCTGCAGTCAGGGCCTGATCCACAGGCCATTGAAGTCAAGGGCAAGAATCCATTCTGTGAAGCAGGTTTGAGGTAGGAGTGGGCTGGGGTCTCAGCTCCCCTCGAGATTGCAGGATACAATAGGGCACTAACCCTGCGGCTGAAGGGAAGTAGAGATGGAAATGACAGAGATAACACATTAATTAAATCAGCTTCAAGCTGCGGCAAGGCCCTGCTCCCCAGGAAGGGCCTGGCTGTCTCTCCTGAAGGAGGAGACTCAGCAAATGATGACAGATAATAATGAGGTCCCAGCCGAGACAAAGAGAAGAGGTTGCTGAGGTCACAATTTGGCTCAGCTTTGGGCTCCTTTTGCTTTGACTCATGTTTCCTTGAGTTTATAAAATGTTCTGATGCTTGGTTCAGTGGAGAGGGCAGAGGAAGCTGGTGGATCTTAAATCTTTAAGGTGGGGGAAGCAGCAGGAGTTGGGTGGCTGCTCGGAGCCTGTTTGCAGATATTGTGCAGAAGGTGCTCAGAGAAACCTCAGGCTCACCACCCTCCTGTGCCCTGGAAAGGACCCCATGCCCTGCTTAATGCCCCAAACTGGCCTGCTGTCCTAATCAAAGTGATGGGCACCACCCACTTTGTCCAACAGCTGCAGGAGACAGCGTGGGATGGCGGTTCATGACCAACTGCCTATCACAGATTTTCAGCAATGGGGCCAAATTCCATTCCTGCGTTTAAATGCCCCTGAACAGGTGTAGGCTGCACTGCAAAAGTGGGATTAACATGCAGCCCTATTCTGGCTAACAGCAGCCCTGTGTACAGGCCCTCTCTCCCCCCACAGTGCACAGTGTACCTGCTGGAGCACAGAGAATCTGCGGGGTTTACAGTAATTAGGGTGCACATACAAATACATGCCTTATGACTCCTAGACATACTTATGACACCTAGACTCCCACCCTTCTTCACCTCCCATCATGGAGAGCCTGCAGAATGTGCTGAGATTTGGGTGGAAAGACCATGCCTTGCACACTCCTTGGTTATGCAGAGAGATTCTGGTGAGAGCCAGTGCACATCGGTAACCAGGATTTGGTCTATAGTGCACACTGGAAGAGAATTGAACATTGGCCTGCAGTAGAAATCCAGGCAAGTCACATGTTAATTTAGGGCCCTGGATGTGCTGTATGCCTCTTCCCACTCTCCCAGCATGGCTCTGCTTAAAATGGGATAATGCTGCTGATGATCCCACTGAGCCGTGTGGGGCTTTTGTCTCTGCCATCCGTGAGCAATGAAGGCGTTGCAATAAACAACAATAAAATTGATCATTTAATTTCATTTAAACAAAACAAAGCAAAAACATGAAAAAGCAAACCAACCACGTGCCCACCCAGCCCCCACTCTTCCCTGACAGGTTAAAAAACGGCTGGAGAGGTTAGGTCCCAGCCCGTTGGGCTGCAGCTAAATTTTTGTAAACTCTGGATCTCATCAGTTTTTAATTGTTTTCCCTAGGTTATTTTTTAAAGCAAAGCAGTTGGAGCAGCGTCACCCCAGAACCATTTCACACACATCACAGCATACAACTCCTGCTCCTTCCAGGCTGGGAACTGGAAACCTGCATGGTCAGCAGAGCTGTGGGAAACTCAGCACTTTCACTTGCGACCATCTCTGGGGAGCCCTTTGCTTTGCTTCAGTTCATCTGGGGTTGGTAGTCTCCTGCCCCAGGTTTCACTCGGAGTTTCAGGTTCGACTGAAGCACAAGCACTAAGTAAAACTCATTTAAAACCACCAGCTTTTAGGCACTTGGGCACAAGACTGATGGGGGGGCCACTTAAGTACCTAGAGAGAGAGCGATACATAGTATCCACCCAGACTATAAATGAGCCCCCAGCCTCACACATACATGTTCCCAGGTTCTCCAGGAACCCCCAGACCAAGAAACCCAAGTTGAGGGTTCATAACAAAAACCAGAACCCTGGTTTTGTTATCCAAATTCTGCAGCCCTCCCCAAGGAGAGGGGAATGGGTAATCTTGTGGTTAGAGCAGGGGAGACTGGCAAGCAGGACTCCTGGGTCTATTCCCAGCTCTGGAAAAGACTGTCCTTTAATAGCTAGATCAGGGGACTAGAGGTCAGGTCTCCAGGGTTCTAACGCTGGCTATGCCACTGGCGGCTGTAAAATTCCAACCGTACAATAGTTTTCATGTCTATTGCTTCTTTGTCAGCGTAAGCCCATGAAGGCTTCTAGAGAGATTAATGCGCTGTCCCACTGTTTTAGCCTGAAGTACCCAAACCTAGCTGAAGACATGACAAAGCCATATTAGATCAGTGCGCTTCTACTGCACGCATACAGCGCTGCGTGAGGTGGATGTACACATTTTATTAAAGCTAATATTAAAAAATTATATAATATGCAGGTTAAGAAAAGAGTGTGTACACATCTGGGTATAGTGCTTAGATTATCCAGAAATATAAAGTTTGTTTTTAAAGTCATAAGATACATATAGTGCATAATCAGCAATAACCCAATTTAGGGGACTAAATTTAAGAATACACTTTAGATATTAGCATCCAAGTATTCGGGTACATCACTCATGAAAAGTTATACAGAGAGTTGGTTGTGGAAAGCAAATATAGCAACAAGTGAAGATTGGCCCTCAGTAACTGAGAATTTAGGGTAGGTCGTCCATTTGGAAAATACAATCCATGAGGAAAATATTTCAGTTACTTTCCCCTCTGCCCTTCTCATCAGCATTCCAGCTCATCCTGCCTGGTATTGCCAATGTCCCTTGATGTGTTCTGTGTAGATGTCCCTTGACCACCTGATAACGTCCAACACCCTGAGTTGCCGCATCAGCTGAGCGTAGTGCTGACCGATTCTGCATTCTCTCAATACTCGCTCGTTACTGGGGTCCCATGCGCCCAGGGGTCCAATAATCAGTGCGTGTGTCTGATACAATACTGATCAGTCTGAAGGCTTAGCTTTGGGGGTGGGGCCTCGAAAGTTTTGCCCATGTTAGGCTCCTTACATGGATCCCTTGGTTAGAGATGAATCTAAGGTATTTTGACAGAGAAGAATTTGATTTAAACTGGTGAATGACTCTAGATAATGCAGATAATGTAACTGGGAAGGGTCCTGGATTATGGCGCTTGTTTAGCAAAATGAAAACAATAAATTATGTTAAAAAAAAGCAGCAAAGATAGTTGCCTTGGATGTCCCTGTAATTAACTGGAAGAATATGTAAATGTATATGTCAGTTGCCATAGTTACTTCCTGGATTACAGCTAGTGTTCCAGCATATTGGAAAAGGCAAAAAATTCCAGCAGGGTCAGGATTTGCATTTGTGACAATTGCTTTGCTCCCAGATGAAGCTGCCAGGCGGAGTTACAATCAGTAATCACAGAAATCCCCCCCCCACCCCTTTTTTTTTTTTGATCAAGTGCCACTAAACTGCTTACATGAAGCTGGAGACAGCAGCTCTGGCTTTCATGTCCCCCAAATTTGCAATCACATCCATAGGACTTTGCAGCAGGGAGAAGCTCCCCCCCACAACACACCTTCATTCATCTGAAGCGCCTATGACCTGACAGCACTAATTCTTTATTGTCAGATTAATTAAGGGACACTAGGCCCAGTAGCAGCACAGGGCGACACAGAATAATAACACATAATAAGACCTTGCCCCAGACAGCACCTTCTGGCTGATGGGTCAGGGAAGAGCATCCAAATAGGTCAGCATCATGCCAAGCTGTCAGAGCAACAGTTCCCAGCATAAATGCATCAACCCTCGTACTCAGCAGTTCTGAGGCACAAAGAGGTGATGTTACTCGTCCAAAGTCACAGAGGGAACCCGGGGCAGAACTGGGCTCAGGACCCAGAAATCCTGACTTGCTACAAGAGCACGTTCTGCTCCTGGGAAGAGTGAGCCAAGGCTCTGTCTTCCCTGTGCAAAGCAGGGCCTTTACATTGCACTGTAAAATCCTAGTGGAGGCAAGGCCCTGTAGCCTTTACCGCACTGTAGCTAGTTGAGGTCAACCCCTGGTGGGGGGCATAGGGCTGATCTTATCTTCTCTGAGGTTAAAAACTCCCCGTCCCTTAAGGGGAAAAGTGTTCCTTGAACTCTGCAAAAATGTGAGCGTCCCTGTTCATCTGCATCTGTTTGAACACCCCCTTCATCTCCCCCCAGCCTCACTTCTGTGAACGCTTACACACCGTCGGAACTCCAGTCAAGTCAAGGAGACTACTTGCACGCTTCAAGCTAAGCACACGTGGAAGTGTTTGCGGGGCTAAGACAACAGCCACAATGCAGCCGTTAGTACTGCTAGGAAGGGTCTGAGTCAGAGATGATGAGACAGGAGTTGTAGCTGAAGGGGTGAATTCCTTGGCTGGAGCCCTGGAGATGGAAAAGCCCAACTAAGATCATAAGCCCGTCTCCCTGCCAGCGCAGGATACAGTGTCTGCACTAAAGGAAGGGTTCCCGTGTGCTGGAGAGGGGCGGGATTAGCGTTGATCAATCGGCGGTGAAGGCCTCGGTGTAACGGAAGAAGCGTCATTCTCAGCAGCGCTCTTGTTCAGACTGCGATGCTCTGGAACCATCCCAACAGGCCCTGAGAACAATCAAACACTTTGACTGGACGTTATTTTGAAACGCATTCTGGCGGGATGAAGTCAGCGTGAGACCTGGGAGCCCGTGGGCCAGGCTCTGGCAAGGATCAGAGCAGAATAAACAGCCGTGAATAAACAGCGACGGTCAAACACGCTAGCAAAGCCAAGTGAATTGAGGGTTTGTGCTCGCTGCTGCCAATGGGAGTTTGCAGAATGACTGCGGAGCTATTGGCAGGAGCTGCTTGCTGCCTGCGTTCAATATTCATTAGTTCCTGGGGTGCCTGGAGAACAGCCCCTGAGTAATGTGCTCTGAGTAACAGATCTGGCTCATCACCAATATCTAGCCAATGTCTCCACCACTGAACCAAGCAAATGA
Organism: Natator depressus; assembly: GCF_965152275.1. Classification (NCBI taxonomy): domain Eukaryota; kingdom Metazoa; phylum Chordata; order Testudines; family Cheloniidae; genus Natator; species Natator depressus. The sequence continues at coordinate 22,556,431 of NC_134249.1, read as the reverse complement.
TGTGCCCTAGAGAGAGTTATTGGTAGAGCGTTAATGGCCCAACCGTTTGACCCACCAAAGGAAGAGACGTTCAAACCCAACAAGCAGCTTCAAACATCCTCAAATAACAAAACCCAGAGGCAGGGCTGGGGTGGCTGGTTTCTGACTATGGGCCTGGGGCATTTTTTAACCACTTTCCAGATTGGTTCTAGTCACGGCAAAGACCCAGTTTTTAGAGGGCTTAAGGCACCTGACCCATTTGTCTGACTGGGTCCGGCTGCCTTCATCTGGGTCTACACTATGGCTCTGACTGACTTACCCATAACAGTTCTAAAGCCAGCCAGTTCATTGGCGCTGCGTAGACAGAGGGACCATGTGAGTCTGGGCTGCGGATCAGCAGGCCCCTCACACAGCTACACAGCTGTTGAGTGAGCGTCAGCTTTGAAAGGGTAGAGTGTGTAGAAATCTGTACCCCCCCCCAGGGGCAAAGACCAATGACATGGTTTAACAGTGACCTGCAGAGGGCAAAACAAATGAATCTGTGTCCCTTTCTTGATTCTTTTAAAAAAGCTTGAATTCCAGCTCTTTCCTGCCCTGCATGACCAAGTGGACAACCAGAGAACGAACAGGCATAGGTGCTGGAACTAGGGGTGCGGGGGGTGCTGCAGCACCCCTTGCCTTGAAGTGGTTTCCATTATATACAGGGTTTACAGTTTGGTTCAATGGCTCTCAGCACCCCCGCTATACAAATTGTTCCAGCACCCCTGCGAATAGGCCTGACTCCCAGGAGGGGAGGGTTTTGTATTCAGACTGATTAGCATGCTTGGTTGCTCAGTTATTTTTGTTAACACTTCTTTAACTCACATACAGAGGAGAAAAGCTGTTTCCCCCCAGCGAGAACACCCACCCCACTTCTTCCACGAATGGCTGTGAAAGCTCCCAATTCACATATCTGTAGTATTGCCAAGTGGTCAAAAATCATGAGTCAGGCCCTAAATCAAGAGCTTTTAAAAACAATAAGAGGTTTGGGGGGGGGGTTGAGTTTGGGGTTTTTTTTTGGAGGGGGTGGGTATTATTTGCCTTTTGAGCCTTTCAGCGTCACATTATCAAGATTTTCTCCATCAGCGTGAGTGCTGGAAACTTATATTTTTGAAAAAATGAAAACAGATTCTCACATAATCACATGACTCCAGGAGCTGGGGCTTTAAGAAAAACACCACTGATCACAAGAGATGGCTGCCCCACTTCTAACTGCTCCAGGAGGAGGGACACGCACTTGACACACCTGATCTTTGAAAGGTGAAAAATAGGCAGGAAAAAACCCTTACCCATCTTGTTTGGAGAGAGAACCCCTTCCTGGTATTCTAGATAAGACATACAGAAGCCCCCAAGCGGGGCAAGAACACACCTCCTTCTTCATGCACTTTCTCTTTAAATACAAAAGGAAATACTAGTCCTTGTGATGCAGCGGTGAGGCCCTTCCAGCCAAGAAGCAGCTCACAGCCAGGTGCCTCTGGGCTGTATTATGGAAACATGCTATTAAAGGGAAATGAAAAGCCAGAACTATCTCCAGCCCTGAAACTTTTCCCTTCCCCATGCTGTTAATTCCACCCCTACCCTGGGAATGTTTCTCAGCAACAGTCAAGTTCTCACTTCACTCTGGGCCCCCCTCTTTTAGAAGGAGCCTTTCCCAGCATGCTCATCTGCTAGGTGTCCCTGTAACTCAGGGCGAGACAAGGTCTTCTACTTGGAAGGTGGATGCTCAAAGTTATCATCTGGCTGCAACAGACTGTGTCTCCTTCCCTGCTAGCTGGTGAGTGCTTTTGGCTCCTATTGTGGATAGTTTATTGCTGAGGAAGTGTGGGCCTTTGCGTGAGCTTTATAATTCACAGAGACTGATCAGAGGGATTGTTTTTTAAGACCTTAACAGCAAAGGTGCCTGCTACATCTAAGCGCCCCTCATCCTCCTTGAACCAAAAGGCTTCTCTCAGCTGTGTTTGGTTTTTTGGGAGCCTGTCTCAGGTTGGCAGGCAACTGTGCCCTCGCGGAGAGGGCCCCAGGGGTGTGACACTTGGTGCCCCAGAATTCACTCTCAACTCACTCTTTCCCTGCTTCTGAAAATCCCTCCAGGCTCTTCAGTCCAAGGCTGTTGCTTTCCTGGAGAATGCCCAGTGTTGCCTCTACATTTATTACCTCCCCCATGTGCATTTCACGCTGTATTGAGCCTGCTGGCTTGCCTTTACTGCTCTGAATATTAAGAGGGTGGGTTTTTTATTATGCTTGGATTGTATTTGAATTGAAGATGGACCAGAGCCAGGAAGTTCTGGCTCCAGAGTCTCCCTGTGTGTGTTTACTTCTGGACTAGCTCTGGCTTCAGTCATGTGACTGTGATGTGCCCAATCCTGAGCGCCCTAGTGGGGTGCAAGGGCTTCCTAAGTAACACTCCAATTTGTTCGTTAACAAAGCTCGCACCTCTTAAAAAGGTATTAAGGGGGGTTGACCCTGCAGCCTTCAACACTAAAAGCCTGGGCCTCTAAGCACTGGAGATACAGGAGTAACTCCGTTAGCTCGTAGCAGTAATAAGCTCTTATCCTCTGTGGCTGTAGAACACTTAGCTAGTGTGCGGTGGTGGTAACACAGAAACCATGGTTCGTAGCAGCTCTTCTTCCTCCTCCCAAAATGGAGTCTTCTGCATATTGTAGGAAACAAAAGGCAAGAGAGCAACCAAAAAGAGAGGAGATGACCACTGCAGAGTACTGGAAACAGACTGTTGCACTATAGACAGGTTTTAAAAAAAAAAATTCTCTAAGCTAACACCATATTTTTGTAAGCATCCTAAAATAAAAATGTCATGATTTATATATAATTATGCTGCTTCAGTCTCAATATTATCTACACAATGCATTTTTGAAGCAATGCAAAGGAAGATATTCATAAATGAACCTATAAATATCACAGGGCATTTAGAACGAGAACCCAGTCTAAATGCAATTATTATTGATGGATTGCAGTGTTGCTGTAGCCTTGTTGGTCCCAGGATATTAGAGAGAGAAGGTGGGCGAGGTACTATCTTTCGTTGGCCCAACTTCTGTTGGTGAAAGAGACAATGAAATACATTACTTCATCCACCTTGTCTCATTAATTTTTGTACAGTGTTCAGCAAAGAATAAGCCTGAAACTGGTGGTCTTTCTGTTAAAAGCTATTGATAAACATATATTGCTAAAGAACTTTTCATTCTACAAATTGTTATCGTTTAACACTTATTTTCAGTGCATCTTGTAAATTTATGTAAAGCTAGAGCAAGGATATGATTGACCCACCCCTAAAATGCAGCTACCTCTGGGGTGGAATGTGGCAGCTATTTAACAGTTGCACAGTAACGCAGCATGATGATTTGGGACACTAAGTGATAACAAAATCCTGAGTGCGACATATACGAAGCTGTGCAATAGTTTTCTAAGGAAAGTGTTGGAAACCCCATTACCTGGGACATGTAAAACTAGGCTGCACAAAGCACTAGTAAACATACTCCCCGGGGAGCTACCCTGCATTGCTATGGAGCTAGACAAGAAGGCCTTTTCCCTCTCTGTTTCCTGTGCCATGTTGGATAAAGAAGGTAAATGTGAAGCTCAAACAGGTGGCTGGTGTCTCTCTTCTCAAGTGAGGTGAGAGCCCAGGGAAGATGCCAGATTGATAACGCTGGAGTCTGAGTCATCACCCCTTCCTGGGCTGGTCATGAATACTCAGGAAATGCCTGTACTCTTGACGTGGGTCTTGCTCACAGGAGGTGCCGCTAGGGATAGCTCTGTGGTTTGAGCATTGGCCTGCTAAACCCAGGGTTGTGAGTTCAATCCTTGAGGGGGCCATTTAGGGATCTGGGGCAAAAATTGGGGATTGGTCCTGCTTTGAGCAGGGGGTTGGACTAGATGACCTCCTGAGGTCCCTTCCAACCCTGATATTCTATGATTCTAAGCACCCCCAACTTCTGTTGGAGCCGGTAAGCGTAGTGTCATGTTTTGTTGTAGTAACATCATGCAGCCACTGGATGTCACTGTGTGCTCTATTGGCGATTCAGACAGGTGTGGTCCTGGTAAACCAAGGCAGATCCAGGTGGCAGTGTGTGTAGAAGCCTGTTTGTCTGGTGTATAGCTTAACTGCCTCCTGGTTAATAGGAACTGAGGGGCTGGGCCACACTACAAAGTTAGGGCGGCTCAACTACATCACTCAGGGCTATGAAAACTAAGCCCTCTAACTAAGCCAATGTAAGCTCCAGTGTAAACACCACTAGATCAACAGATTTCAGAGCAGCAGCCGTATTAGTCTGTATCCGCAAAAAGAAAAGGAGGACTTGTGGCACCTTAGAGACTAACCAATTTACTAGAGCATAAGCTTTCGTGAGCTACAGCTCACCTGGCAATCCACCCATGCGTCTCAGAGAGGTGGATTTACTGCGGGGAAGGAAGTACCCCTTCCATTCTACACTTCAGCGCTGCAGCATTTCTCGCATAACCTTACCTGGAGAGTCCATGATTCCCTGTATCATGACATTAAGGGCATTCATCACCTTCCAGCTGGTGCCCAGCATCTCCTAGGATTGGAAGCTTTGTATGGTCACCTCGCCAACGTGGGCGAGCCGCCCAGAGAGTGCCGTGTGGAGATGAGGGTGGCGCAACATCAGTCAGCTGGAGCCTGGAGCCAATTTGTCCTTTGCTTGGCCAAGCGTTGCGTTGCTATTACAAATGGCAGGCTCCCATGTCTGGGGTTGTGTGTGGCTATTTCCTTGTAACTTCAAGCACCTCCCTCACATTAATCTTTTTATTTTCATTTTGACAAATGTATGTTTCCAGGAAGTTGCTAAGGTCAAAGCAGCATCTGTTGCTAGTTATTTTGGGTGATGCAGAGGGTCTTTGTGATGGTTTCCAAAGCAACAAGGAATGAAGTAGTTTATAAACCAGAAATGAAGAACAGGGGGATGACTGTGGCTTCCTGAAAGGCAGCTGATGATGCTGATGAAAATCAGATCATTTTGCTTGTATTTATTTTAAAATTTGATCTATTTTTCTTGTACAACTATCAACCTGACTCCTGCATTTTAAATACCTGGCAATAGCACCTATGTCTTTGTCAGCTCTGAGAGTAACAGAAAAGATGGATTAGCATGGTCTCCTCTTTGGATTCAGTGCGTGATGGTTGCGGTTTGCTTATGTCTGGTGATGACTGATCCTCACCTGTAATCAGATAATATGAAGAATCTAGGTTAAATGCAGTTCTTTGTATTGTAAGCCTAGTTTAATTCCAAAGGGCACAGGGCTGCATATTTGGGTTCATGTCAGAACTTTTTCTTTGTTCTATGGCTTCCCAGTATCTACTACTCCCACTGAGCCTCTGATGCAATCCCAGTTTTGGACTGCTAGTTTACAGTAAGACCCGTGTTGTAACATTAGAGTATCCCCTAGGCTAAACCAGGCAGATGTTCCGCTGTAATGTGTTGTGTGCCAGGAATAAGTATTTAAAAGGAAGAATTGCAGAAAAACTGGGATATTGAATAATTTAGCCCATTCTAGCATACCAAGGGCTCAGTTCTGTACCCACTCTGCCTGTGGAACGCCGTAGGAATCGAAGGGAGATCGGACCACGGAGAGGCTGCAAAGCTGGGGCCTAACAGAGTGTTTCCTGTGCATGCCTGGGTAATATGCTCCTAATTCCTGATTGTTGGAAAGGTTCGGTGTCTGAATTCTAACAATGTGAATTTCACAGTGCTTCTCTCCCCAGGGGAGTGTGGAATGGTTCCGGTTTGATTGCTTTGGTCTCGGAGATGATTATCTCAATTACCAAAATATCAGCTGTCAAATTAAGTGATTATTTCCTCCACCACTGCCACCCACCAGTAAGGGGAAGCCTGATGCGTTGAGAGATGCTCTCCGTGGCCTTGCGGGAGGTCACCTAATACCTGTATTTAGCCAAGCACATTGGTACTGAGCTGGAAGCTCCTGCTTTTGAACCCACTGGACCATGTTCCTTTCATCCTGATGATGTAGAGCAACTCAGTGGCCAGAATTTTCAAAGTTCCACCCACGTACGGCCAGATTTTAGAGAGACCTCAGCTCCCTTTTAGGTCCCCAAATAAGTGACCATGCTGAGTGCTGAGCCCTTTGGAAACTCTGTGTCCACGTGAAGAAAACAGGCCAGGGATAGTTTTCTTAAGACCCTAAGATGCTTAGGCTCTTTCGTCCCGTTGATTGACACATGGCCGTCTAAGTCACTTCGGTGCTTTAGCAAGCCTTACCCTGGAGCTTTATAAGTGACACCAGGTCAATGGAATTGCCAAGCCCAAAGCTTTCATCAGAGGCCAGACAGGACCATTCTGATCATCCAGACTGCGCTGTAGCACGCAGGCCAGAGAGCTTCCCCCAGATCATTCCCAGGGAAGATCTAGAAAAACAGCCATTGTTGATTTAAACATTGTCAGTGTTAGAGAATTCACCAGCACCCATGGTGAAATATTCTGGTGGGTAATTGCCCGGTGTTACAAATTCAGGCCTTATTTTCTGTGGGAATTTGTCTAGTTTCAACTTCCAGCCATTGGATTGTGTCAGTCCTTTCTCTGCTAGACTGAGGAGCCCACTCTCATATGTTTTTCCCCATGTCAGTACTTCGAGACGATCATCAAGTCACCCCTTAACTTTAAGCTAAATACACTAGGCTCAAAGAGTTCAGTCTATCACTGTAAGGCAGGTTTTCTTCTCATTTGTGTGCCTCTTTTCTGAACTCTAATTCATCAACATCCTTTTGGAATCGAGGACCCCACACCTGGGCCCAGCATTCCAGCAGCGGTCGCACCAGTACCAGATATGGATGTAAAATAACCTTTCTACTCCTTCTCGAGATTCCCCGCTGCATGCAGCCCAGGATCGCATTAGCTCCTTGGGCCCCAGCCTCACACTGGGCACTGGCAAAGGGGGACGTTCTGTTAAAGGGACACAAGTGTTCTAAAGAACAGGCTTTACAAGCAGCCATTAATGGGTGGTTTTAAAATGTCAGTGAGAAACTAATTTAACTTAAGTGTTTCCTCTGAAACTTTGGAAAACCAGCTCAGTAGCATAGAGCTAACGAGGATCCCAAAGCACTTACAAACATCCCTTAATGAAAGCAGGTGAGTATTATTAATCCCTGTTTTACAGATGGGAGGAAACTGAGGCAAAGCAACTTGTCCATCAAATACGAGTCTGTGGCACAGCCTGGGACAGAACCCAGAACACTTGATGACACTGCACTTGAATCATGCTGCCACACCCCTCCTCTGTACGGCCATTATCTCCCCCACTACTGAGTCAGCCTCCTGTGGGTTGAAACGCAGGAGCTGTCCGTCTGTGTGCAGTAACAGTGCGCTGTAGTCTGGGATGAGACATGAAGAATGCTGTCACTAATTGGAATTGCCGGTGAATTTAAGAAAGCAGCACAGCATGGTCAGCAGCAGCCCTGGTCTTGCAAAGTGCCATGTGTTCTCAGTGACCCCAAAATCGGAGCTCTCCTTCTAACGGCTCTCATCTAGAAGTGATGGGCTCCATGCAGGAATCCCTGGGTGTAGTTCTCTGGCCTGTTCTATGCAGGGGCTCAGACTAGGTGGTAATAATCATCCCTCTGGGCCTAACATCGACATGCTCTGGTTTTTTGCTGTTGTGCAAGACGCAGGTCCAGCAGCATGGTGGCTCCTAGCACCACAGTGGGGCACTGGTTAAGGAGCTGACTTACGGAATTGCCATCTCCGCCTCCTGCTATGTTAGGTGCCCCTTTGGGGTCCTTGGCCTGGCCCTGCGAGTTCTGATGGATGCAGCACGGCATAGCTACAGGCCGATGCAAGTCCGGCCCAGAAGACCTAAGCACCCTCATCCCAAGAGCGCTCAGAGGCTCTCAAAGTGCTTGGCATCCGTCCTGCAGAGGTGTAGCCCCAGCACAGGGCCAGGGGTGGAAGGTGAAAGTGTTAATCAAATAAAGTCTGTATCTCGCAAAGACAGCCTTATGGCGAAGGCTGCTTTTCTTTCAAAACAACCCAAGAAGGAGCTCGTGCCAAGGCAAAGGCTGCAGAGGAGCCCAGGAGATTTATCGCTTAGGAAATACTTTCTCCAGTGATGGCTGACGATTTCAGCAGGAACAATAGAGGATTCGCAGCATGAACAAAGCTGATTTCATTCTCCTTTTTATCAATGCATTTTCCTTGCGGTGCCTCCCTTCCTGGAAATGGGAGATACAACTTCCCCCGAGCGCACTGATGTGTAATCAGCAGGAATAGGAATATCCTGGCTGGGAATCGAGTTGTGAAAAGGATGTCACGGCGGGTGATTTATGAGCTTGGACAGTGCAAGTCATGGCAGTGGCCGACCGCAGGGCTGGCCTGCTGTCAGATGCCAGGGCTCATGCAATATCCATGTATTCTTTCTCATTCTTGCTGAGTCTCCAGGGGGCCTCAAAGGGAAGCCAATGGATCAGACACACACGTTCCATTTTATTTTATTTCTTATTACTGCGTCCTTCCAAACGCCTTTAGCAGACGCACAATCACAATAGACCCGGCCATGAAGCCTCATTGCTTTGTAGGTAAGAGGTCAACTCTCTGCTTGCGAAGGGTCAACGTAAAGGAAGGTGCACGTGCTTTGGGAGCAGCCGAGCAGCCCCACCCCTGCTGCATGGCCAGCGTATGATCCAGCTGCAAACCAGTGGGAGGAAGTGAATGGAAAAGATCCTGCTCTCTCTGCTGCTGCAGTAACCCTACTGACTTCAGTGGTATTACTCCAGATTTACACCCGTGTGACAGAACTGGATTAGGACCCAAAGCTTCCCAGTTATGCCAAGGGAGCATCTACTGCAAGGCTCAGGGTGGCGGGTACGTGAGCGGCTGAGCTTACCATTAGCACTGACGCTTGCACGGAAAGCTAGCAAGGGCGACGTGTGCATGAAAAGGAAATGCAAGAAAACCTGGCCAAAGTGAATTCACTTATAAATGGGAACCAATGTTTGTGAAACGCTCATGGGTAGTTATTTTTCCCCAGTGCTTTCCTGGTTCCAGTCCTAAACCTTTATTTCCAGTGGCTTCTAATCACTCCCCCAACAGAGCTTCGCAGTGCGCATGGCTAGTGCTACTGCTCAGCACACCAAGGAATCCTTTCCAATTTTGCTGTTTCAGAGGTTGTTTTTTTTTTTTTTTTTTTTTTAATCCATTGACCTCTCCCCTGTTGCCTTTCCCATGCTCCTGTAACTCAGACGTGGCTTGGAGCGAAAGCAGCCTAGTGTCCAATTCCCTCCAAAAAGGAGTGATGTGGCTCTGCTACATTGTTACAAAAGAAGCCAAAATGGGTTGATCAGTAACGGCCGTTCTTCTCCGCTCTCCCATGAGATCGGAGAATACAGAGGATTGCAAACTGCTCTCTGCTTGGACCTGGACCTGTTCCTGTCCCATCAGGTGGCTAACGTCAGAAGCTGCCTCTGTGTAGAAGGGCCCTGTGAAGAAAGAGCCTGTTGTGCTGCATATACATAAAGGGGCAGAGTTAAGGTTGCTGCAGGTCCCTTGTTGTACTGCATCGAATGCTGCTGGTAGGGCTTTGCAGCATCTCTGCTTAAACCTGAGATGACCTCAAACTGGTTGCTAAAACTAGGGTCATAAACCCTCCTGTCTGCTAATGACTCCCCCGCTCCTCCCCTGCCGTCATTTCACACTGCACCATGTTTTAAACGTGCATTTTTTGGAAAGCCAGTGTGTGACTGAATACCGTTAGTACTGGAGTGTTTCACTGCTGGGCTGCGTTCTTCTCTTCCTCCGCATTATGCAATCCTTACCCAATACTTAGAATAGGAAATAATTCTTCCGAGTGATCAGATTTTAATTATGGAACGCAGAGGATGATTATTGTATTCCAAATTGGTGCCAAGTACTTAGTTATGTATATGCTGAATTTAGTCTATACTATTCTACCCAGTGGGTGGCCTGAGACAATCAGGAAGTAATTAGTTTTTGCTGGAGGTGGTTTGCCTGCCTAGTTCCCTGTGCGGTCTCAGCAGTGTCTTGCTGCGTTCTGTGAATACTATGGCTTAGGGTTCAGTACCGGTTTTTGTGTGATGAGCGAATAAGCTGCCTGCATGATAGTCTGTAATTAGACCTGTCGGTATTCACTTGGAAATGGAGACTACGCTAAGCATGTCCGCTGACGGCGCTGCCTTTTGTGGCTGTTCTCAGCAATGCCTGGGCCATGCAAGCCCTAGATTGTTGTAAGTGTCAGTCATGTCTCTGCAGAGCTTGAATGGGGAGCACCAGGATGTGTTGCCAGGAGTTCATATTCATCAGTCCAGCCGATGGCGAGGTTTGGCCCCCGCTTGCATGGGATTTGTCTGTTTCCCATGCGGTCGATAGCCGCGCGTGCTTAGCTGATGGATTGAAGTAGATAAAACACCCTCAATGTTTAAACAAAAAATTCACCTAACTGGGTGGATTAACAGCCCTGGAGCCAGAAATGCTCTACCTCCTGGAGTGCAGGACTTGTCTATGCTACACCCCTCAGTGTGTTCCAGCCAGGCCTGGCCAGATAGAACGAATGACTAGCTACCAGTTATACGGCCCCATGGCTATCGTATCTGAGTGCGTCACCATATTCACTGTATTTATCTTCCCAAAGCCCCGCAAGGCAGGGCTGTTAGCCCCATTGTACAGAGCGGAACTGAGGCACATAGATGCCTAGTGACTTGCCCACGCTCACACAGGAAGTCAGTGGCATTATAAGGAATCGAACCCAGGACTCCCGATTCCTAGGTTAATGCCCTAACCACTGGGCCATCCTGCCTTCTTGCTAGTCCATTCAACCCTTCGTCTTTGTGTTGTGCTGCTGATTGTGCTTCTGCTATTGGCACCTGCCTGCTAGGAGCTGGCCTGAGTGCCCCCAAGCTCGCTTCCCGTAGCCTAGCCAACAGCCATCTCATGGGAAGGATGCCTGGGCAGCAGGTCTCATAGGCTGGAGGAGGCTGTGCCTCCCCAAACAGCCAGGCGTGGCCCTGCTTCCCGTTCTGCGGCTCCCCTTGTGCCATGGCCCCAGCTTGGACTGGGGCCCCGGCGCCTGCCCTCCCAGGGCTGGGGGCACTAACCTGGGGCAGGTGCCGGTGGCCACAGTGTGGGGGGCTCTGGACTCCAGCATGGGGGGGCAGAATGGGCGGGGCCTCAGGCAGAAGGGGCAGGGCTGAGGGCTAGCCTTCCCCAGCCAGCAGTTCACGTGCCAGCCATGGGAGGATGTTTGGCCAGTACTGGCCCAGGGCTGGATTTGAATTGGTGCTGTAGAGATGAAGGACCTGATGCCCAGGGCTATCTAACCCCCAGAAGCTGACACTTTCCTAAATTAAATGATTCCTCCTTTCTAAAACGTCATGCACTCAGATTTTATCTTATTGGCAAGCCCAAAGCAAGGGGGTGGAAACCTCTGGGATTGCTGATGTGAGATTTTAGAGAGATGATATTTAAAGTACCCTCCAGCCCTGGGTTCTGGCCCAATTCCCTTTGGGCACCCGGAGACCCTTGAGGAGGGGAAGCAAAGCAGGGCAGCCTGGGAGCTGGCCCTGCTGACCAAGGGGTTGGAGAGGCAGAGAAATGCTTCACCAAGTTGCTTTCCCCTTCTGCCCCATGCATGGAGTGGGGTAAGGGGGTGGCGGGGGAGTGGGTAGGGTTGGAGGAATGCAAGGGGACGTGAGGGGGTAGAGAGGGCAGTGGAGAAATGACAGGAGGGAGAAGCCTGAGGGGAATATGGAAAGGGAGAGCGCTGGTATTAATCATGACAGAGAAAGTGGGCTGCGGGGGGAGAGACACAATTCTAGCCTCAGAGGGGGGAAGGACATTATGAGCCCCTATCAGAGGGGACAAGAGTCTTCTCTTCCAGACACAAATGTCCCAAAGAGGTGCTGTGCATGTGGGTAGCAAGAGGGCTCCTAAGGGTGGGGGGGCTGCTGAATGAAGGCTTCACAGGGATGCTTAGTCTGGGCAGCTCTGCATTGCATTGCTCTGTCTCTGCATTGGGACCAAAAGTTGTGACCGTCACGCTGCAGGAAGGATCTACTTAAATTTTCCCTAGCACCTCTGATGAGTTTCCAGGATAAACTCGGTATGGTGCACTATAGCCAGTGCCATGCTACGGTCACCATCTGACACTGGCATGGGAATCCCATCCAAGAGAGCCTACCAGGCTTAGCAAGCGGAAATCCATACTTACGCCACAGAATGCCGTGGACCACCTAGACAGAAGGATCGCTTCCACCACTGACACGCAGCCACCTCTGGGGTGAAATGTGACCGCTGTTTTAACAAAGAGCAGCAATGCTACGTGATGATTTAGGACAGGAAGTGAAGGAGAAAAACCTCTGATCGAAATGCCAGGAGGAAGGAAGATCCGCAGGATGACATGATCCAAGGGAAAATTGTTCTCGGGGTTCCGGACCCCATTTGCAAAAGCTATCAGAGGCTCTTTAATGGTCACATGTGGTCAGGACCTTGGTTTTGTGTCTAGTCATGAAAGGGCTCGTTACTGGCCAGATTTGGAGGGCTCTCACTTAGGGGGAAAATGCCACTCAGTCCTTCAGAACCAGTTTGCCAGACACAGGAAAACAAAGGGATTCTTTAAAAACAGCCAGAATCTCTCTCTTGTGTGAAGTGGGCTAAAGTTACCCAGCAACTTTTACCTCTATTACACAAAGGAAACTTTCCTCCCTTTTTGTCAGAGATGCTCACTCCACTGAAATGATTGGCATACTGGAGAGCTGAGAAACTAAATTGTTTATACACTAATGAATAGAAGCTTGATTGCAAGATCCTGTTTGGAAAATTATAGAGCTGAATTGAAGCTGCACAATTACATCCAAAATGCTGCATATTCATTTCATCTGCTTTGCATAGAGATTAACAAGCGAGCCCTGAAGCAGACTGAAATTAAAGCTAACACCAGATTTAGTCACAGGTTACAAACTAAATGGCATTGTTTGATGGGTCTGAATCTTTACCACCTGTCTGCCTGATGATTGCTAGCAGCTTACCAGACAGCAAAGAGGGGGGGAAAGTTTCTTCCTCTGAAGGAAGTGTAATAAAAATGTTAAATAGTAATAGTGTCTCTTCCTCCCCTCCCTCCCCCCAAAGAGTTCATTTCTGCAACGTATCCCCTACAGCCAAGTGTCTTCTGGAACTTATATTTTGTAGGTCTTCTCCATAAGGACAATAGAAAACAATACACTTTTTCCATAGGATGCTTGAATAACAGAGAACCGTGTCCCTACTATGGAGCTATACAGCATGTTATGGAAATCCTATCGAAAAAGTATCGAGATAGGGTGACCAGATGTCCTGACTTTATAGGGACAGTCCCGATATTTGGGGCTTTGTATTATGTAGCCACCTATTCCCCCCAACCCCATCCCAACTTGTTACGCTTGCTATGTGGTCACCCTATATCGAGATAACCAATTAACATAAATACATTTTCAGGGTGACTGCCATAGAACCTCGTCGGTTTAATCCCTATTAAATTCCATAGGGTTTTCCTTTAGGTGCAGTGTGATTAAAGAATAACTCAAGAATTCCCAGAATATGAATGAGCGAGATGTTGACTGGACTAGACCAACAGCCCATCTAGTCCAGCCTCTCGCCTGCCACTCTGTTGGGTCAGACAAATAGTCCATCTCATCCGAGAGCTTCCATCCTGATACACTGTAATTATAATAATAGTCGGACGTTGTTAATCACTGAAAAGGCCCCCCGAAGGCTCTGCATGAGAACGGAGTCATGTTGGCATGGCTTAGTCTGTAAAGTATGGACCACGGAATAGATTTTAAAGCATTTGCAAATGTTTCTCTGTGACTGTACTGGTGGAGAAAGCGCTGACCTGCTATTCCAGGGGTCTGGGGTCCCTGGTCTCTGCGTAGGTGGTAGAAGGGCCAGCTTCACCACACTGCACTGCCAGTGAGCCCGGCCCACCACTGGAGAAGACAAGCTCTAGAATTCAGTTTCCCAGCCTCATGTAGCCGGGTAGCTGCATTAGAGGAGGATATTGATAGAACAGGTATCACAGAAACTTGGTGGAGTGAGGATAATCTATGGGACACAGTAATACCAGGTACAAAATACATAGGAATGACAGGGTTGGTTGTGCTGGTGGGGGGAGGGGGTGGTGCTATATGTGAAAAAAAGCATCGCGTCAAATACAGTAAAATCTTAAATGAATTAAACTGCCCCCTAGATAGCTAGGAATGTCTCTCTGGATAGAAATTCCATGCTTGAACAATGAGTGTAGCAGTAGGAATATACTACCAACCACCTGACCAGAATGGTGATTGTGAAATGTGCAGGGAGAGTAGAGAGGCTACAAAGGCAGAAAACACTACAAAAATGGGGAATTTCAGCTATCCTCATGTTGACTGTGTGTATATCACCTCAGGCTGTGATGCAGAGAGAAAATTTCTAGACACCATAAATGACTGCTTCTTGGAGCAGCTTGTCCTGGAACCCACATAGGGAGAAGCAATTCCTGATTTAGTTCTAAGTGGAGCACAGGATCTGGTCCAAGAGTTGAAATATAGCAGAACTTCTTGGTAATAGCCGTCATAATGTAATCAAATATAATATCCTTGTAGGGGGGAAAATGCCAAAGAAACCCACCACAATAGCATTTAATTTAAAAAAGAGGAACTACACAAAAATAGAAACTAAAAGGAACAGCCACAGGGTTGAAATGCCTGCAAACTGCATGGAGAATATTTATTTAAAAACCCCATAATAGAGGCTCATAGTAAATGTAAACCCCTAAATTTAAAAAAAAAACAGTAAGAGAACCAAAAAAAAAAAAAAAAGGCCACCATAGCAGAATAAGAGAGGCAGTTAGAGGCAAAAAGGCATCCTTTAGAAATTCCAAGTCAAATCCTGGTGAAGAAAGGAGCATAAACTCTGGTAAGTCAAGTCTAAGAGGCAGGCCAAGAAAGAATTTGAAGAGGACCTAGCTAAAGACACAAAAACAAACAGCAAAAAAAAAAAAAAAGAAACAGTCAGCGGGCGCACTCAAAGAAGACCAAGTTGTTGCAGAGAAGCTAAATGTATTCTTTGCATTAGTCTTCACTGCAGAGGATGTGGGGGAGATCCCCATACCTGAGCCAATCTGAGGAACTGCCCTAGATTGAGGTGTCAATAGAAGAGATTTTGGTGCAAATTGATAAATTAAACCGTAGTTAGCAGGACCAGATGATATTTACCCAAGAGTTGTGAAGGAATTCAGATATGAAACTGCAGAACTATTAACTGTGGTAAATGTACCCTAGAGCTTACATCAGCGTCTGGACCAGGTGACTGGAGGATAGCTAATGTAATGCCAATTTTTAAAAAAGACTTCAGAGGTGATCTGGCAATTAGAGGCTGGTAAGTCTAACTTCAGTACCAGGCAAATTAGTTGAAACTACAGTAAAGGACAAAATGATCAGACACATAGATAATAAACATGATGTGCTGGGGAAGAGTCAACACTGCTTTTGTAAAGGGAAATCATGCCTCACCAATCTATTAGAATTCTTTGAGGGAGCCAACAAGCCTGTGGACAAGGGTGGTTCAGTGGATTTAGTGTACTTGGACTTTCAGAAAGCCTTTGACAAGGTCCCTCACCAAAGGCTCTTAAGCAAAGTAAGCTGTCATGGGATAAGAGGGAAGGTCCTCTCACGCATCAGTAACTGGTTAAGACTGGAAACAAAGGGTAGGAATAAATGGTGAGTTTTAACAGTGGAGAAAGGTAAATAGTGTGGGTCTCCCAGAGGTCTGTACTGGAACCAGTGTTGTTCAACATACTCATACATGATCTGGAAAAGGTGAACAGCGAGGTGGCAAAGTTTGCAGAATATACTAAATTATTCAAGATAGCTAAGTCCAAAGATGACTGTGAAGAGTTACAAAGGGTGACTGGGCGACAAAATGGCAGATGAAATTCAATGGTGTTGATAAATGCGAAGTAATGCATACTGGAAACGTAATCCTAACTGTACATATAAAATGACGGGGTCTAAATTAGCTGTTACCAGTAAAGAAAGATCTTGGAGTCATTGTGGATAGTTCCCTGGAAATATCCACTCCACTTTTTTTTTTTTTTTTTTTTTTTTTGGCCACTGAACACTAACAGAATATAGGGAACCATAAGAAAAGGGATAGATGAGAAAATAGAAAATATCATAATGCCACTATGTAAATCCATGGTATGCCCACACCTTGAATACTGCAGTTCTGGCCTCTCCATCTCAACCCCCATCTCTTTCCCCCCCCCCGCCTCCCCCCCCCCCCCAAAAAAAACCCCAACAACATTAGAATTGGAAAAGGTGCAGAAAAGGGCAATGAAAATGATCAGGGGTAGGGAACAGCTTCCTTATGAGGACAAGTTTAAAAGCCGGGAACTGTTTGGTGTGGGGGAGATGAGAGGTCTATAAAGCTCTGGACGGTGTGGGGAAAGTGAACAGGGAAGTGTTATTTACCCCTGCACATGTCACAAAAACTAGGGGTCACCCAATGAAATTAACAGACAGCAGGTTTAAAACAAACAAAAGGCAGTACTTCCCACAACGCACAGTCCACCTGTGGAACTCGCTGCCAGGGACTGTTGTGAAGACCAAAAGTATAACAGGGTTCAAAAGAGAACTAGATAAGTTCCTGGAGGACAGCTCCATCAATGGCTATTAGCCTAGATGGTCAGAGATGCAACCCCATGCTCCGAGGGTCCTTAAAACTCCACCTGCCAGAACCTAGGAGTGGATGACAGGGATGGATCACTTGAAATTGCCCTGTTCTGTTCATTCCCTCTGAAACCGGCCGTTGTCAGAGACAGGATGCTTGGCGAGATGGACCATTGGTCTGACCCTATGGCCGTTCTTATGAACTGGGCAGGGACCATTTTCCATTGGCCACTGAGCAGCCAAATGGTGCAAAGTGCTTTAACTAATGCCTGACCTAGGCTGATGCTGTAACTGGGAAAACAGGTGACCAATTAAAGGCAGGGCAGTTGCATTTTTTTATGCTTTAGGGCAGCGATTCTCAAACTTTAGGAAACCGAGGACCCCCATCTTGATTTAAAAATTTTTGTGGACCCCCCCAAGCACCCTGCTCAGCCCCAAACCATGCCTCCACTCCACCTCTCAGGTGGGGATTCTGCGGACAGACCCTCCCCTGCGGTGAGCAAACCCCCATGCCCAAAGCCACCATACTCGTTGCTGGGACCATTGGTCCAGGTAGGCTTGTTTGATGTGGTGCCAGCTGTGGCCTAACTCCCCCCCCAGCCCCGGCTCCTCAGCGCTCCAGCCCCCTAACGTGCATCCCCCCCCCACATTCGGCCAAGGATCTCATGAGCCAGAGCAGCCCAAACTTTCCCAGCTGCAATTCGAATGAGTGAGCACCAGGGGGCAAAGCCGCGACCTAAAATCGACAGGCTGGTTGCAAGAGCTGTAACTGTACCAGTGGGCTGCGTGGGGGTGACAGGTGGTAGCAGAGATGCCTTGAGGTTTGGGCATCATCTGGACCTGTCGGACCCCAGGCCAGTGTGCGATTAGGGGCACGCTGAACTCCTGCAATCTGGGACTAGCGCAGCAGCTGGTAGAGATGGTGGGGACAGAGATGCTGTCCAGACACCCGTCAGACAAAGGGGGCACCCCCACACACACACCCTGCGCTGACTGGCCAGCGCGTCTGGGTTGTCCATGGAGGTGCAGGGCTTGTAAGGACCATGTGTGGTTAAGGAAACTCTTGGACGTAATCCATCACTTAGCTAGCACGATGACACCCTAGAGAGCAGTTGCGCTGTGTGCACCCAGCCCCCTGCCGGGTCCCTCGAGCATCCCTGCCGAGCGTGCTTGGCCTCTATGGGCAGCACTGGGATGCTGTGGGCCTCTTTGCTTGCTGCCAGCTCTGTGGCCTCCATCTGTCTCCCTGGCTGGCTGCCCCCCGGCCCAGGGGGCCGATGGCCGTCCCTGCTGCTGGCTCTGTCCCGCCCTGTAACCTGTCGTCTTTTGTGGCTGGTTTCTAGCCTCGGGCGGGGCTTTGGAACTGGCTGTGGGGAATGTGGCTCCCCTTGGAAGCACCAGCTGGGGCAGGAGAGATTGAGGCACCCAGAGCCCATGGTGATGGGCACAGTGTGAAGATCTAGAAGGAGGCAGCCTGCACTTGCCAAACCTACAAGGCAGGGCCCTGCTCCGTGGAACTCAGGGTCCAGCTGGGAGAGTGGCTGCTGCTGTTCAGGCTGAGCAAACTCCCAAGCCCCTTTTGCTCCTGCCCTGTCCCTTGGGTAGCAGGCAAAGCGCCGGTGCTGGGCGGCAGGCCTGGGCAACTCGTCCAGACAGTGATATCCAAGGAGGGGTGAGGTGGTGATGCTGTCCTGGGCCAGCCCGGTGCTGGGTGCAGTCTGAGAACGTCCTTTGTTTAACACAGGGTCGTTGCTATTCTCTGTTCTCCAGCCTGCCCCCCTCGCTTGCCCAGAGCCAGCTCCTCCAGCAGCGCAGGTACGGCCCAGCCAGCTCCCCCCTGCACCGCCGCGGGCTCCAGCCCTAGTCTGAGACCTCCGGGAAGGGGGCGCGGCCTCGTCCCTTCACTGAGCGGGCCACTTGGTCAAGGGTTCCAGCAGGCTTCCCCGTGCTGTGTGCAGCCCGACTGTTCTCCGGACAGGCTCATGCTCCAGGGCCCAGGCCTTGCGGGCAGCATCTCTGATGGGGAGACGTGCTGGAGAACCAGCTCGTACCCCGTACTGCAGTGGCCTAGAGAGCAGTAACCTCAAGGGCTCCCTAAAGCAGCAGCCCTCGCGGGGTTAGGGTTGCGGGGGCCGGAAGAGCCTAAGTGCATTCGTTCCTAGGCCTGGTCTGCCCTGGGTTGGTTGGTGGCCCCCACTGTTTATTGCTAGGCTGGTGCCTTAGCTCTGGGGAGGAGGCCCCGTGGCACATGCAGCAGGTCTCTGCAGGGAGCTGGCCCCGGTGCGCACCCCAGCGGCTTTGCTTGTGTGACTACAGCCCATGGCCACACACAGCCTGTCAGCGTCTCTGGGGAGAGGGAGTGGAGGAAAATGAAGTTTGGCTGACCCCTAGTGGTGGTGTGTAGGAAAACCCACTCTCTGTTTAAGAGACAGACTGGGTGGGATTGCGGTGGAGTTGGGACCATTTAAGGCAGTTAGCAAACTGCCCCCTCCCTGCTGCAGGGACTCGCTCTGAATCATGCTGGTGTTTGGAAGGGGGAGCATAAGAATGTGGGGAACAGACAGCGGCATGAAGTCCCTCCCCCTCAGGCTAATCGCAGGAGGAAATTACCCCAGCAAGGTAGCCCGGGAACGCTTGCCCTGATTATGCGCCACTGCTAAGGAGGGAAAGTACCAGGGCGACAAGCTTTTTGTGCCCAGATCTCACGGGATGTTCTGCATTTGGGAGCAGATCAGCAGGCAGCCTGGGAGGACCGGGGCTGGCTGTTCCAGTTGCGGAAACCGTTTGTCAATGACTGCGTACGAGACAGGAGCCAAAGTGAATCTGACAAAGTTCCACGTCATTTTTATTGCCAATAAACCGAAAACGGCTCTTGGAAGGGTTGGAGCCAGGGGCCACCGGCCCTTTATGGAAGGGGGCTGGAGTCACATTCAGCAGGGGAGGCAGGTTGTCAACAGCACGTAAGCATTCGGTGCACTTGTGCCCCTTAGGACTTCAGAACCTCCTACCCTGGCTCACCACAAACTACGGACATGTCAAAATGAGGCCTGCGCACGGGCATGTGATTCCCTCGCCTGGGACTACCAATGGGCCACAGCAGTTCTCTGGGCGTTGTCTAATGCACCACACCCAGGCGTTGCCCATTGAGTGGACTTTGCATGAATTCAGAGCCAAGGTGGAGCCTGCTGAAGTAGACCGGGTATTTCACTCCAGCTGACGCCGGCCTGGGATCAGTCCATGCTGCAGGACAGAGCTGTGCTCACTCGGAGGGACTGGCAGGCTGCTGTAGACCCCTCTCTGCTGGGCGGAGAGCAAGGGTGTAGTGCTGAGAGTGGGACAGTTGTGGACCTGGCTGGCCCGTCGTTTTTGGACTTGCACTTCCCTGGGCGTAGGCAGGGTCACCTCGCTGCACATCCTGCCCCGTATTGACCTCTTTGCCTGCGCCGTGGGCTGTGCACGCATGCTCGGGCTACCCAGCCGTCTCTGCTGGGCCTGCAGCCCTCACCAAAGGTAGGTCACCGAGGTAACAATAACAAAAATGTAGGCCTGTCACTCGAGAGAGCCTGCACGACCCCTGCTCGAAGCAGGGCACAGGCCTAGCCAGGAGCAGCAGCTCTGTGGCAAGCTCAAGCCATGAGCAGGAACCAGGGTGGAGTCGGGGGAGACTGATAGGGTAGAAAGTGGGCTGGCTTTAACCTGCAGGATTTGTTTCCAAAATCATCCGCTTTCACCCCCTCCGCCGCCCCCCCGGGGCTCTTTGTGGGTCCCTTGGTGTCAGGGAGAGGGAGAGCAGCTTGCTCCCCAGCCGTTCAGCCCACTGCATGCTGCCACCAGCCCCATCTACGCTACCCCCGTCCCTGCTGAACCATGCTCTGAGGACCCATGATGTAGCTTGCAGCCTCCGGCCACCCTGAGCCAGGGAGGGCCCGGGGTCTTCTGTGTGCGTGCTTTGCCGAGTGTAATGCCAATTGCCACCACGAGGTGACACACCAGGCCTGCCCTTTACCGGCATAGCACCATGAGGCTGTAACGCGCTAGAGGCGAGGGACCACGCTCCCTGCAGCGTCTGCACTGGACGTGGCCCAAGTGCGACTCCGGCCTACGCCATTCAAGGCCAGGTTTACGCTACAGCCTTCGGCTGCCACAGCTCTGCTGGGCTGGGGGGAGGGGCGGGACGAGAGGTGACCCAACCCCACGGCCGCTCTGGCCACGCCGTTCCTACGGTAGACCCCACAAGCTGGCACAGCTGAGTTTGTACCGGGCTGACGTGTGTCACCTGGGGCGTGGGGTGGGAGGCGGGGGTTGGTACACGGCGATAAAGTGCCGCTCTGCTGGGGTAGCACTCCTCGTGTGGACACGACCCCAGTGACGCTGCGGGTTTACATGGGGATGGGGGGGCCCCGTCCTTGCTTCTCGGGGCCGGAGTCCCAGCGGGCAGATCCCCGGTGCCCAGCACAGAGCCCCCAGCGAGGAACGAGGGGCTTTCAGGGCCCTGGTATTTAAAACAAACACACCAGGCACACCCACCAGTGGAAAACTAATCTGTAATTACAGCACCGGCTCCCGTCTGCTTGTCCGGCAACAGGGCGCTGCATGGAAATCCCACGGCGCCGGGAGAGCAGAACACAGCATTTATCTCCTTCCAAGTCCAGTAACAAACCGCCTACCCCTCTGTTGTCCCACCACAAGGTCTGTGTGTTTCCTAGCAGACTGAAATACATCCCAGCTGGAGCTGGCCTGGTCTTTGGTGACAGGCAGCAGAGTCCACACATCACCAGAGCTGTGCGGGCCGATCCATCCCTTGGATCTAACTCAACAGCCGCCCATCTTAGTCCTCCCCTCTGCTGATCTCCCGCACACCACCCTCCAGCCCAAGGTTCAACACATTCGCCATCCACCCGCACGTCCTCAGCCAGGGCAGCGTCACCCTGGGCACAGACCGCACAAGGCTGGCACCACACGAGTCTCCCTCCAGCCCAAAGGAGGGCCCCTGTGGTGCCTAGCCCTTGGGAGCGTGAAGTGGTAGCGAAGCCTTGCTCTTTCTCCTCTGCCCAGAGCTGCATTTCACCCCACGCTGCACGGCCCATCCGCCTGCTCGCTTCCCTTACTCCAACCTGCAGAAGCTTTCACCACGCAGTCGGGGGCGGGGGTATATCTGCTTAACCCCACCTTGTCTAAACTGCACCTAACACACGGCCCTGGGCCTAGGTTACCCGTTTGCAGCAAAGCTCCCCCAGAGTTCACAGCATGAACATTACGGGCAGCCCCCAACCCCCGCCCCGCACATTTCATTACTCCTAAAAACTGATCCATAACCTGGCAAACCGCCCAAACCTCGGACCAATCCCTCCCCCCATGGTCAGAACGTGCAACGAAATAGCTGTTTGCACGTCAGAGCACAGCTCCTACACGCCTGTGGCTGGGGAGTGGAACGAGCCACCATTGACCTTCCTGGGCGAGCGGCCCCCCCTTCCGAGCTACCCTGGCATGGGCACTCAGAGGAGAGCACTGAGTTCCTCCCATGCAGCAGCCAGCAGGAACACGGCCGAGCTCGATGAGTAGGAGTCGCTTCCACAGTGTGCAGCAGGGACGCTGGAAGCCAATGCTGCAGGGTGAGGTGCTCAGAGCAGACTCCCCAGGGCGCAGGAAGAAGCCCCTCTCCTGTCCCCAGTAGGATGCACAGCCCCCGTCACATGCATACAAGCTGGGCTGCAAGGCTGGGAGGGTCTGGTGGCCATACTACAAATGAAACCAGGTGCCTCCTGCCCCTCCATTCCCAGGAGGGCCTGGGGGTGGGGGAAGTGGCTAGCAATGGATTTTTAGCATCAGCAACCCTCCCAATCAAACCCTTAGATGGCTTGGGTCTGGAAGCCAGTGCAGTGACCTCTATAAGGGATGGTCCCAATCCCTACTAGGGGGGATACAGTGAACTCTCAGGCCTTGGTAACAGTGGCTGGATTAGTCTGTACCCAGCTATTTATGCCCCTATCAAACAGCGGCTGTTCTTCCTGTCCCGTTAGCCAATGGGGATCAGTATGAGAAGGGAACAGACCCCTAGAACCAGCGTAACAGGTCCACATCCTGGACCTGTCTGTCCCCGTCAGATGCAGATTGCTTTGGGGAGACCGGTGGACTTGGATTGTCAATCAACCCAGGGTCATAGTGCTGCACGGACCGCTTCCAAGGGTATTCTCCAGCCTACTTTCCCCCTTCGCAGCTGGGGCTGCCTCGGGCATTTCAAAGAGCCTACCAGCACCCCATCCTGCTCTGCCTGCTCCCAGCCCTATCGCTGCAGAGTTTCCTGTTCAAGCAGCTAATACATATTAAAGCTGATTCAATTCCCAAGTGGTCAGGAGTGGAGCATCTGAGGATTTGCACTTGTGCCCCTCTCCTCTGGGCCCCTGTTTTGTTTGGGGCTCGCTAGGCAGTATCTAATACCCCCCAGCCGAGAGACTCCTATCGCACAGTTTGGGGGAACGCTGCTTGTCACAAGTCAGACACCAGTGCTGGTGAAGCGGGGGAGGCTAAACCTGGGCCCCAGCTGGGCTTAGCAGCAAGGGAGCAAACACAGACTGGCCTCCTCTGGCCAGGGTAAACAAGCATCAGCTGCCCTGGCCCCACAGCCAGTTCAGTGGGGCAGCAGCCCTGGGGCATCCCAGCCGGAGAGCAGTGGGAATGGCAGGTTGGGGCGTGGCACTCCGTGGGCGGAGGATGGCGCTGTCTGGCAGACACAGCAGCCGACCATGACTGGGGCAGGGAGAGTCATGGCAGTGAAGGAGCAGCGCCCTTCTAGAGCAGCGGGGCAGCATTTCAGAGAGGCACTCTGCTGCGTGTGCGTCACTGGACTGTGCCCGTGGCAGGCCGGCTGGACGAGGAGCGGCCCTCGGCCATCAGGGGGCTTGGAGGATGGTTGTAGCATTGCTCTCCAAGCCAATGTCTGCAGCCCACGGCCTGTGACCACTTGGGGGGCTCCAGGGGGCTTGGACTAACCCGGCCTCGTCCTGTAGCACCCAGCAGCCTGTTGGAGAGGGCGCTACAAAGCCAGCCTAGCTGCTACGTGTTGCAGAGAAGCCAGGGGAAGCAACCTGCTTCCTGGGCTAAGTACTAAGAACTCTAGTTACCCCGAGGTCTATGCCAATCTAAATTCTAACATCAGGTAGTGATGGCACCTGCCAGTTAACGGGGAGGCTAAGCAGGGACCCTGCTGAGCCCCATGACCTCATCCACCTCATTCTCCAGCAGCTCATCCTCCGAGAAGCTGATGTGTAAGCATGTTTCGGTGCCCGCGGAGAACGGCAAGGTGCTGTCCATGGGGCAGGCCATGCCTGCCGGGTCTCTCACTGGGTTCTTGCTAGCCATGTCTCCAGGTGCAGGGGCCTCTTCTGAAGTATGGCAGGTGCCAGACATGGGGGAAGCATGGCCGTTCTCGCCAGTCCTGTCCTTGCCCCATGCTGGCCGGGCCCCCTGGTTGGGGAATAGCTCTGTGCCGGGGGCAGGAGTCCTGACGTCCGACTCGAACTCCGAGCTGGCGAGCGAGCAGGTGGTGACGTTGGTGAGACTGGATGTGTTGGGGCTGGGCAGCGTCGTGGGAGCAGCGTTCTCAGGCTTGGGTTCCACCTCCAGGCTCGGGGAGGTCTTGCTCGACCTCTTCCGCAGGATGGCTGGGGGCGGGTTGAGCTTGGGGATGGGCTGCTGCAACCTTGAGAGCACAGAGCAAAGAGATGTCCATGTCTAAGCACGTCTCTGCTGAGGCTCTGGGCTCAGCTGCAAGAGATCTCAGAGGCCAGCTGCCTTCTCGCAACCCTGCGGTAGCTACATCGGGGGGAGAGGGGCAGGGGGGACCTGCAGCACCTCCCGCCCAGCCCCCTGGTCGCTCCTGGGGCCGTGGGGGCAGTGTGAGGGGGAAGCAGGCTGGGGACTGAGCCCCACCCCCGCTGTCCCCAGCTCTGTGCAGAGACAGGGAAGCTCCAGCCGTGCCCGCAGGGGCCGGTGTGAAGGAGCCAGGAATGCGCTCGCCCTGTCCTCTTCCTGTTCCTTTTTGGGTTAAGTTGTGCTCCACAGCCCCCAGTGCTTGGGGGTGGTCACAGCTGCCTGGCCCCTGGGCAAGACTCGCCCGGTTTTCTCCATTGCGGGCTACCAGGGAGCGTGGCCTGGCCCAGCCCCCGGGCTTGCCAAGGCCACTGGCCCAGACTCCGCGCTGAACGGAGCAGCCAGCAAGTGGGGGAGGGTCCCTGCTCCTCCCGCTGCCTCGGACTAAGTGTGGGTGGCTGTTAACCAGCTGGGGGGAACAGGGAGACCGACCTACCTCTCGTCCTCTGCTCTGCTGCTCGGGTCGCCTGCCTTCTGCCTGCCGCCACCATTGAGCAGAGCCTGGTCACTGACCTCGGAGCCCTCCACCCGCCGGTGAAGACCATCCTGCCCCTCCAGCACCACCAGGCGCTCGTCCCCGTCCGTGGCAGTAGGGCCCCTGCCACCTTTCTCCAGGCTCAGGAGGTTGAGGTAGGAGGCGCTGGTGCCCAGCAGAGCCAGCGAGCCAGGGGCCAGCGGGCTGCCCAGGACACTGGCTGGGGTGGAGGTGGAGGGCAGGTTGAGTTCCAGGCTGTAATGGTTCTTCAGGTTCAGAGACAGGGACTGAGCCAGGGACAGGTTCTGCAAGGATCTGTCAACTGCCAAGGCAAAGAGAAGCAGCCTGGGTAAAGTGCTACCAGCCCCCAGCCGTGACGCTTCCCTGAGGCCCAGCCGCTCCCCTCAGGGCCTGGTCAGGCCCAGCAAAGGTGGGGCGGGGAGATAGGGGGCTTGGCGGCCTTGGCCCCTATCAGTGAAGGCATGGACCTCTGCTGGCACAGGGAGATGAGAGCAGCCCTGGTCCAAAGCCAGCACAGGCTCCAGCCCCAGCTAGCCAGGCCCGCTCCCCTCCTCCTGCATGGGGAGAGGGAGAAAGAGGATGGCTGCCTGGGGCCAGAGTTGGCTTTGCGCGTGTCCCCCACCATGCTCTCTGCCATTAGCCCCTCTGGGGCTGGTCAGAGGCTCTATGAGCTGCGTTGGGTCTCAGTTTGCAGCAGCCATCTGTCTGCAGCATAAAATAACAAACCCACAACCAGCTGCCAGCCGCAGGGGCTGCATGGCCCCTGGCTGGAGGATGTGCAGGCTGAGCTGCCCTGCCCTCGGGGTCGGGATGGTGTACACAGGCAGGGCAGATGGGAGCTCGCTCTGCTCTCTGGACAGAGGCCAGCAGTCTCCGGAACTGCCAACCCAGTGCCGCTCACAAGCACTGAAGGCCCATGGTCGTCTCAGGCCGGAGGAGCTGCAGTGTGAAGCAGTGGAATTGGCCTTGGAACGACCGTGGGGCTAGGCCCAGGGTGGAGAGGCTGAGGTCTGGCGTTTGGTTCCCATCCTGAGGTCTGACCAGACTCCCTCCATTCCCCATCTATGAAACGGGGTCAGAACTTCCCCCCTCCAGCGGGCTCCTCAGGGATTAGTGTACCCATATTGCAGTGCAGGGGGGCACCTTTCATCTCCCATGTTAACACCCCCCTGCCTGCACCCCGGCTGAGAGCACAAAGGCTGGCTGGAACTCGGAGCGGCCTCCCTGCCTTGCTCAGCACCAGATGCTCACGAGGGGTGGAGGTGGGGATTCTCCATAGCAGCCTGCCACCCTACCTAGGACAGGTGTATTCCATAAACCGTGCAAAGGCAGGGGCTGGCCTGGCAGAGAAGGAGGGGGGTTACCGGAGGCTGCCTGCAGCAGGGTCCAGTCCCCCCCCAAGAGCTGCAGCCCCATACACGGGCTGGAAATGGGAGCAGACATTTCCCCACCAACAAGCAGGAAATTCTCATCCAGGCCAAAGTGTCACCAGCGCCGTCACTGCTTAGGCTCCCGGGCAGAACTGGGCCCTGGCAGGGAGCCGGCAAAGAGCCCTCTGCCCTGATTCGGTGCTATGCCGTGCTGCAGCCCATGCTGGGGCAGGGCAAAACCAGCGTGGCGGGGAGGGTGCTGGATTAGAGAAATTCATGGCTGGAGCCAGCTCGGTCCCAGCAGTGTTTGCTTCCTGGGCTGACTCAGGGGAACGCTGGGGCTCTGGGCTGGATGAGCTTGTGGGCTGGGGAGGGCTCTGTGGCCAGAGTCCCCATGCCCTGGGGTGCCCCTAACGAGAGCACTGTCCTCTCCTTCGCTCTCAGCATCTGCCTGTAGGAGTCGAGTTGGGTTGTTCTCAGCAGCTCCCCCTGGCTGTGGGCTGGAGAGATGTCCCGGCCTCTCAGCCCCACCACTGTCGGGAGGCTCTTTAAGCACCACACCCCCCACGCCCTCCTACCTGGCTGTCTGTGCTGCACCTTGATCTCCAGCTCCTTCAGCTGCTTCACCAGCAGGGAGACGTGCTGCAGCAGGTCGCGGTTGGTCAGCAGCAGCTGGCGCACCCGGGCCTGAGCCTCGATGCGGGCGGCTGTTTCGGCAGCCAGCTGGTCTTTCAGCAGCTGCACCTGCAGGGTCAGGAGACGCCGATACGTCACCTTCTCCTGGGGAATGGCCAGGCCGCAGCTACGCTGCCCGCAGCTCCAGGGGTGCACGGCAGCAACCCAGACCTGCACCCTGGCTCCCTTCTGTGTGAATCTCTCCCCCAACCCCAGGCCGAGTCTGCAGCGTGGGAAAATTTCTGTAATTTGGCTAGGATCTTTTTTTTGACAAACTTGAGTCTGTTCTTTCTCCTCAGGTCTCCCCCTCTCTTTCTGACAGCCCAGGGTCTGGTCCCAGCTGGGTGAGCTCTGCCTTCAGAGCAGATACTCCCACTGTGCACTTCATGCAGCATAGGTCGCTGCCACCTTAAAAACCAGGGCCCTGTCTGCCCTGTGTGACCCCTCAATATCCCAGGGCAGATTCTTTGGAAGCGGGGGCGTGCTCTTGTCCAAAACGGCCCCTTCACTCCGGCTGTGCAGTGAACTAGGGCCCACCCCACAGGCGGCTGCATGTCAGTGGGGCAGCATGCATGGAGGTTGCAAAGCCCTTTGTGCTGCAGGAACGTAGCACATCGCAGGAGTTGCTTCCACAGGAACTGGCTGCTCCCCTGCAGGGAAGCCCTCCTTTATCTCCCTTCCCCCTACAAAAGGAAGGAAATCCACAATGAAATGTGTCTGAGGGCCTGGGAATTCCAGAGGCTCCGGGACAGTTCGGCCCCACAGAGGCAGCTTCTGCAGGCTGTAGTCAGCCCCCCTGCAATACCTTGTCCCTTCCATGTACATATCCACCCCCCGAAGCTAACAGTGAGATGCATATTTGCACACCCAGGGCAGACGAGGCTGCTCTGGCCCTGTCTTTCTCTGTCAGCAGCCGAAACCAGGCAAACTCATTGACCCCCGCCTGGGGGCTGTGGTGTCAGGCCGCGTGGCTGAGACGGTTGCGATGCGACGGCTGCTGTGGGGCTGACTGTCTGCCCGGCATACGTAGGGGAACGTGCTGTGGAATAGCGATGCAAAGGTAGGAGCTGGGACTCTTCCCTCTGAGCTAAAACTATCCCCTCCCCCGATGGGCCATGTCAGAGCCGCTCCAGTGGAGCCTAGTCCCCACCTTGTTGGTTTAGGTGAGTAGGTGCTGGAAGGTGGTCCGTGCCCATCAAGCACTGGCTGGATTAACAAAACAACAATAGGTTTAAAAAAAGAGCAGCCGTCTGGTACAGCAGCTAGTTGGGAATTATGACTAAGGCTAAGATTTTGTCATGGTTATTTTTGGTAAAAGTCACGGACGGGTCACGGGCAACAAACAAAAATTCATGGAGCCCGTGACTTTTACTAAAACTAACCGTACAAGCTGCGGCAGAGGTGCACAGCTCCAGCTGCAGCCCCCACTACAAGCCGCAGGGCAGGGGCTCACAGCCCCGGTGGCGGCCCCCACCGCGGGGCTGTGTGAAGAACATAGCCCCGGCTCCAGCTGAAGCTGAAGAAGTCACGGAGGTCCAGTAAAGTGGGGGCAAAAGACATATCTGGCTTCAAGACTAAGCTTGATAAGTTTATGGAAGGGATGATACGATGGGAAAGCCTAATTTTGGCAATTAATTGATCTTCGACTATTAGCGGTAGATATGCCCTACGGCCAGTGATGGGACGTTAGATGGGGTGGGTCTGAGTTACTACAAAGAATTCTTTCCTGGGTGGCTGGCTGGCTGGTGAGTCTTGCCCACGTGCTCAGGGTTTAGCTATCACCATATTTGGGGTCGGAAAGGAATTTTCCTCCAGGGCAGATTGGCAGAGGCCCTGGGGGTTTTTCGCCTTCCTCTGCAGCGTGGGGCACAGGTCACTTGCTGGAGGATTCTCTGCACCTTGAAGTCTTTAAACCACGATTTGAGGACTTCAATAGCTCAGACATAGATGAGAGGTTTATTTCAGGAGTGGGTGGGTGAGATTCTGTGGCGTGCGTTGTGCAGGAGGTCAGACTAGACTATCGTAATGGTCCCTTCTGACCTTAAAGTCTACGATTCTATGAAGTCATGTAGTCTGTGACTGCCATGGCCTCCATGACTAAATCGTAGCCTTAATTATGAGTTCTGGGTTCTAGACCCACCTCTGACATGGACCATTTTTTTTTTTTTTGCTGGAGGGGGAGAAGGAGAGACTGTGCCTCAGTTCCCCACCTGTAAAGCGTTCATAGTCCTTCCCTTTCTAGCAAAGGGTTTGGGAGACAATGAAGCGAAGGTCTATAAAGTGCTTGAGTTCCAGTGCTCTCACAGAGCAGAGCACCGTTGTTGTGTCCAAGTCCTCATCACGCAATCCTGCCGCTTTGCTTCTAGCGGCATGTGACGCTAAGGGCCACGTTCCACCCCGGATTGCTGTGCAAGACTCCCAGGGGCCCCAGCCAGGGAACAGAGCAAGGAGCAGTGAAGGGCTTGAGTTATCCAAGGGCTAATTCAGCTGGGCTAGTAGGAAAAGGAACCTCGAACAAGGCAGAGGAAATGGTTGCCAGTCAAAGGTCATTAAGCGAGAGAGAGAGAGTATGTGTGGGTGTGTGATCCCCCCCCCACCCCCCCGAAACAGGGCTGCGGAGCCCCTTACCTGTGCCACAGCCACCTGGGTCTGCTGCTGCTGCTGCAGTAGCTGATGCTGGAGGAGCTGCAGGCAGTGCTGAGATGCCAGGGGGGCTGCCGAGGCAGAGGAGCAGGGGCTGCTTGCACTCAGCAGTTGCTGGGACACAGAGGGGTAGATGGAGCAGTTTTCAGCATCCTGGGCACAAAGAAACGGGCTTAGTGACACGAGTGTAGCAGTTCCCAGAGCAACTGTTGCTGAGACTTAGGCCTTGTTTACCATGGAGGGTCGGCTCTGGCTAGAGTCGTTGGTCCCGCTCCCTAGCGTAGGCAGGCAAAGCTACTCTTTGCACTGGTGCAGCGTACCCCAGCAGCACTGCACTGATGTACTATGCAGCTTAAAACGGTTTTGCTTATCCATAGTAGGGGTTTGCACCAGTGCCTGGCTACTGACACTTGAAAACCCTAGTGTAGACGAGGCCTTCAGTATGTTGAACAATGTGCTGAAGCAAGAACAGGATCCTGCTGTTTGGCGCTGTACGTGTGTATGCACCCGCTCTCCCGGCTCCAAAGGGAGTACGTTTTCCAGTGACACCACTTGCAATGAGTAATATCCCTGTGTGTTTATGTGGCGCTCAGAATAGGAATGCAGGGTTTATTTCCCCTGGTACCTTCCCCTACTGGGAAGCAGTGGCAGAAAGTGGCTTGAATCTCCCAGCAAACACCCAATGGGAGCTAGTCTCCAAAATGCTCCAGCTGCCCAGAATCACCGACAGATACTAGGAATTTTGCTGTTTGGCAGCCAGAAACGTTTGCCTCCATTAAAGTGAATGATAGCAGATGGACTTGAGCCAGATCCGTTAGTGTATTAAGACACTGCAGGCAGACAACATTAATAATTAAGCAAAGCAGGCTTCCTCCCCATCCAGTAAACCTCAGAGACCCAAGCCCCACCCCTGTCAGATCACTGGAAATTAAAATGACACTGGAGAGTAAATCTGACTGATTTCAGAGCTGCCTTTCTGGCTCATAGGTGAGTGGAGGTAAATTTCCCTCTCTCGTGTGGGGCAGTTTCAGAACCCACGGGAGTTTTACACTCTCTCTCTCTCTCTCTCTCTTACTTAAACCCTAGCCCCCTGGGTTAATGCTCTCCTGCGTCACCGTCCTAAATCAGCCCTTGTTTATACACTGCGGAGTGGCTGACTCTTCAAAGCAATCAATTAAAGCTTGGTTCTCTGGACACAGCACTCTAGGGTCACTCTTTTTAACCCTAGTCAAATGGACCACTAACAAAATACTGTCAGGTTTAGCCCGTTGGGTGCCCTCCGAAAGGAAACCCAGATTTAGAGGGGAGAAGTTCATTGGTGATTGAGACCCAGAGCTGTCAACTTGCAGCCAGGTAAGAGAGGGCGTCCCCTCGTTGCTCGGCGGCACCTTTCATCCCCATGGCTCCCAAGGCTTTAGCAAAGAAGCCAGCCCTGCACAGGCTGTGAGGGTCCCCCCCGATGACACACTGCGACTACGCAGTGGCC
The DNA here is from genome assembly GCF_965152275.1 of Natator depressus. NCBI lineage: Eukaryota > Metazoa > Chordata > Testudines > Cheloniidae > Natator > Natator depressus. The sequence continues at coordinate 22,525,199 of NC_134249.1, read as the reverse complement.
ACGAGTGTCGAGGACGCAGCAATGCGTGAGGCAGGAGGTGATTGTCGCAGCCCAGGAAAGGTGGAGGAAGAATGTAAAGAGACAGAATGTAGCTCTCAGAGGGAATACCTCATTTAGCAAGGCCTGAGGTTAACACCATTACTCCTGTGAAAAACTCCAGGATGTCTTCAGTGGGCAGCGGTACCCCCAGACAGCGATGCCTCAAACAGCACATGCTCTCCACGGAGGGGAACGAGCCACGTGCTGCTAACCACCAACACGCCACGTGTGGCAGTGAGCTGGTGCTCCTGGGAGGGACCCTGCTACAATCACTAGGGAAGTTGATGCGATGGCACTACAGACTGGCGAAGCTTCTCCACTTTTAGGAAGAGGAAGCCCACGCCAATGCATGGCTCTGGCACAGGAGCTTCCAGGCAGGGTGGGAGTGACAGCGTTGGGCTACACGATGTGTTTGCGCATTCTCTAGTGGGAGGCGGTTCAGATCAGGCTCTCTAATGTACCCTTCAGGGAGCCGGGGGGGCGGTGCCATTCCTCTCTTGGCTACGAAGGATTTCCACAGCGCCTCTCTAGTGGAACACCTGCAAGTCAAGGGTGTAAAACAAAATCGCATTCCACCTGGGAAGAAAAAGTGACCTCCCTGTAGAGAGAAGGCAGTCTTGTCAGCCTGCGGCAGCTCCCACTAACCCACTCTGTCTTGGGGAAGTACATGGAGCCATGGCCAACCAGTCCCACTCGCCCTAAAAATTTGCATTTAAAACTCATTTCCTTCCCTTGGCTGGCGCAATGCAAGCAGCTGCAGGTGCTCCAGTGCCCAGCTGGACTAGGGCCAGTCCTGGATATCAGTCATTCAGATAGATCACCTTTGGAAGCCAAACCCTTGGAAATACCTGCATTCCAAGCCAATGACACACATCCCATTTTCATCTGTTTCACTAGTCACTTTCAGCCAGACTCAGCAAGTGATGTGAGCATTTCAGTCAGCCAGGAAATGCTCACTGAAACAAATCTTCGGCTCAGTTTTTCATTACTACATTATGTCAGTTTAATAGCAACATATTCACTGTGTGAGTTCAACACTGCGACACAGCTGTCTCCAGCACCTCTCTGGACACCACTATTTAGCAACTGGGCTAGGAAAGGGACACAGGAATTCCCATAGCAGATCAGATGTGGTCCATCCAGCCTGGTATCCTTTTTCCAACAGTGACCAGTACTTGATTCTTCAGAGTAAGGTGCAAGAAAACCAGACTGGACAACTGCAGAATAATCTGCTTACAGGGGAAGCTTTTTCCTAAATTATATCAGTTAGTTGGACATCTTATTGCCTAAAGAATGAGGTTTATAGTCCTTAGTTTTGGTCCTGTTTAACATTAACAATGTGGGGTGTTCTCTTTAGCCACACAAAAATCTAACCCCTTTTAAAAACCTGCTGAGCTCTTGGCCTTAGTGATATCTTGTGGCAGCAAGTTCCACAGGTTAATGATGCAAACCCACCCTGGAAGGCCAGCTGTTTGCAGTTGCTGCATTCCCTGTTTGTTGCTCCTCTTCACTTCCCAGTGACCAGCTGCAGTGAGCCAATGGGGAATTACATTCTGTATAGCAAGTCCTACAGGAACAGTCCTCTATCAGGATGCTTTAGAGACATTAATGGAGCCTCAGATCTGCCGGACAGTGCATGCCCTGCAGGCAAGATATGCAGCGTGTAGGATGGAGCTGGGGAAGCCTGGACAGGTGGCTACCTGACCTGCCTCTCTACTGCAGCTTTCAAAGGAAGGGGCTGTCCTGCTGCTTTCTGCCCAGGGACATGCTGAAACGAAGGCAGTTTAGCATCCCGTGACTGCTGTTGCTGTGAACTGCCCTCCCGAGCGAGGCTGTGGAACGAACCCCCAGAAGAAAATGCGTCATATCAGCAAATGGGCGTCACTATCAAATTCCCCCCAGCTCCGCCCGTTATTACCTGACAGCTCTGTCCGGATTTCAGGATGCCCAGCTCCCCCATGGGGGAGGGCAGCTCTTCAGCGCCCCTCTCAGACAGACCGATGCCAGCGGAGTCCACGTCAGCCTCATCGACATCCACGATCTTGGCTCCCCCCTGCTGGTGAACTTCAAGGGTGAGAGTAAAACAAATGAAGGAACCAAAATGCGAGCAGATCAGATCAAGGAGACTGAGTGGCAGGGCCGGGCTGGCAGGAGAAGGGAGAGCAGCTAAAGACTAGTTTGGCTTTCGTTAGCCATCTCCACGTGTTGGAGCAAAGTTAACGGACAGGAAAAGTGCCTTGGAGGGTCAGTGCAGCACTGGGCTGGGCCAAGTCCTCAGCCCCTCAGGGCTGCGTCCCCATGGGGGATACTTCCCTCCTCTGCATGTTTTTAAGGCACTCTGCTGTCGTTGCACTGAAGGGGCGGGAGCAGCAGAGTCTGTAAAACGCATGTTCTCTGGGCCGTGAGCCCAGCTGCGGACATAACCCACGGCCAGGGTTAGCACCAAGACAGCGATGCATCACCAGAGACTGTCCCCCACCCGAGAGCACCCAGTGCGCCAGCTGCCTCAGGAGGGGGCTCTGCAGGTGTCCCCGGGGAGCTGTTACCTTCTAGAGGCTGCTCTTCCACAGACTTGTCACTGGCCCCGTCCGCCTGTCCGTCCGCGTTCTGCAGTGCGTGCTGCAGGCTCAGCTTGTGACACACCTCGAAGGCCTGGCCCACTGTCCGCACCACCCGCATGGCCTGGCTCTGGGGAGCAGACGGTTAGAGCCCTTTGGAGCAGGAGCTTTGCCACAGGTTATGTCACGGAGCAGAAACCAGCCGTTCCCAGGAGACTCCTGCTATTCCCTGCTTCCCACCACGGCTCTGCTGATGGGGAGCCATCCCTCCACATCCCAAAACAGAGCCTGGGCCCGCCTGGAGAGCCAAACTCCCCCCTGCCCAAAAGGGAGCCTTCTGGGCACACTTAGCAGCATGCAGGTCCCAGGAACCTCCATAAGGCGCTCTGGGGCAGCGGTATTTAGGAGGCATCAGATAATGGGGACTACAGCAGCACTAATCACTTCCTGTTTTGAAATGCAGCTGCCTCTGACTGGAGCTCCCAATTCTCTGCACAGATAATTCTACATCCCTTTGTACCATTGTCTCCCCAGACAATGGAGTTTTACTCCTGGCTCCCTGACAGACTTTATTCCTTGGTTTGCTAGGTCTGGAGCGTCCTCTGGGCAGTTATCTGTGTGAAGGGACTGGGGCAGTGTCCTTCCTAGAACTGCACTGTACGATTGTCTGCTAGAGAGAGTTTGGGGGAGTGCAGGCAAGCCTGAGTTGGATAAACTTTAACTTCTGCAGCCACTGCATTGGGAAGCATTAGGCGGGATGGAGATATGTTTAAGCCAAAGTTAATGAGTCTACTGATGTCGTTCAGCGTCCCTAGTAGTCTGCCATAAATGGGATAATTAACCCTACAATATGTCCTTAGTTCTCCGGGTAAAATCCAGGATGAATTCTCAGCAAGACTCACTTGCCCCTTCGCTCTGCCAAGTACCCATCAGGGATTGGGGCGGGGGTTTCCTCCCGGGATAACCCAGACCGTTACAAAGGATACACGCCTCTGAAAAGCTAGTCACTGCAAATGACCCACCGCACCTTCTTTTTGGATTTGAAAACGTTGCATCTGAAGGAGTTGTTGGCGCCATCTCTTGCAATGTAACTGAAAATCTTTAGGTCCTGCGAGTCGTGCGACACGTAGAAGATTCTAGTTAGAAAAGACACAGAGTGAATCAGAGACACTAAGCATGGCAAAAATCTAGATTCCAGTATAGCAAACGGGACACGGGAATCAAACCATCCAAAGTCAGGGTCAGGCACAGAGCGGCTAGTCAAAAGGATCCCGGGGCAAAGGAAAAATAAGAACAGCCACACGGGTCTGGAAGAGCGATTCCTCTTTCCTTCCACAATTAGCAAGGCCAGCGAGCAGCTAGTAAGATGGCACTTTGCATGTCTGAGAGAAATCACCTGTTTCTAAAGCAGGTACAAACTCTAAAAAACTACAGCATTAGAGACGAAGCATCTCCCTAGCTCCTGACAGTGAATCTAGTCTCTGGCTGCCGCACCGGGTGTTCTAACATCTAAAGTCACATTGTGCCTAGCACTCAGTCAGCCCAGTGACATCTGGGCTAAGAAGTTACAGGGGGTGTTTCGGGCCCTTCCTGTCACATCAAAGGGAACAGGAGCAGTCTGCATTTTGCTCTGCTATGGCAGCAGAAATAGCCCTTCCTCTTCTAACCTTCAGCCATTAGCCTCCACGTGTTCACCTCTTCTGCCTCAGCCCTCGTCAACTGAGTGAGCTCTGCCACGCAGCGGACAAGGAACCAGCGCCCTTTCAACCGGAGAGCAAAGATCCAGGCTAGCCAGTGTCAAGAACGACCACAGATGACCACCTGCCTGGCGGGGGCAGTTTCAGGGCAGAGGTTCCTAAGTCCAGGAACCCACCGCAGTTTGGGAAACACACTCTGCAACGAGCCACGTCAAAAGCCATAACTAGTTTGTCCTAGCTTACAAGGCAGAAAGTGGTAGCATAGGCCCATTATCATTAATGACAGGCAGATGGTACAATACAAAAGCCAGCTTCCTTCTGATGCTTCTGCAAAGGATGCTGAATTCACTCTCCACCCCATTCCCAGCTCAAGGGATTTTCAGTCCCCCTTTACCTCCCCTACCCCTGTTAGCCCTGGCTCCTTCCCTTCCTCCACCTGACAAAATCCATTTCCACAGACCACGTTACAGTTTTTTCCACTCAAATTTTTGTCCATTTTATTCCCCACAGTTATTTCATTGGGTAAAAATGCACTGAGTAATTTCAGCTGTGAATGAGGAGGAAATGAGGGAGACGGGCGCATGTTTCTCCTTCCCCCTCCAGTTCTCTGTCTTTTTGAATTCTGCCTTGAATCCGCAATCAGGACAATTATCAAGAACATGGACCTGGCCCTGTAATAAGCAAGTTGTCTTCTTTGAAGATTATTTTAGTAACAATCAAGCTCCTTTCTAGAGAGTCTACTGAAATTACCCTCTCCCTTTGGCACACAGACCCGTCTCCTTTAAGAATGCCAGAAGGGAGAGGGACAAGAATAAGACAAATATCAATGGTGCCTCTTGGAAACTCTTCCCCACCACTCCCTGGATGTAAAATGTAGGTATCTGAGCTCCTAGTGCTGTGGGCTTTGCTCTAACGATGCAATTACTGGCTTAACAGATTTAACAGCCTGGACCAATTTAGGGCCTTTAGAAAGTTAGTTTTATAGATTACCTAGCATCATTATGGCTGCCGGGGAGGAAGGAATTCCAGGAAGGAATTCCATATGTCCTAAGGCAGCCAGAATCGAGAGACAGCTCACACACCAGAATTCAGAGATGTTCACTATCAAGTCTAGTCTGCCCGCCTGACATATGGCCGGGGTGGGGATGGCAAGTGATTGGTTTTAGTCCTTTCAAGAGATTAACCTGAGATTCAGTTACCAGTGTCAGAGGCAATCAAAGGACACCCACTTTCCCCGTGTGTTCCAATCCTCTGTCGTTGAATGGCTGCCCAGGTGTTGTATTGTATTGTAGCTCTGCCTGGGGATTGAGAACTGGACCACGTTTGGCTCCTGGGGAAGAAATGCTGCTCTCGTGCCAAGCACAATGGCCCACATCTCTATGACAATTTCCACTGTATGCCCGCCAGGCAGTGAATGTGTACAGCACCTGCGGGCTCTCCCTGAGCCTGATGACAAGCTGTGGATTCACCCGTCATCTCTTCTTGTCCCATTGTACAGAAAGGGTCTGCTCTTAGCTGGGGGGTTCATCCCACCCAGCATTAACTCTTTATCCTCTGGGATGGAAACCCTCCAGCAGGGGCTCCGCTTGTTCAGCCCCAGTACAAGTGTTAACCCCTCAGAGCCAGGCGCAGCCTAGGCTGCGGTCACAAAGAACTAATGGACAAAGGGGCTGCTCCAGTCCCCTGGTCTCTCCCTTCAGTCTTCCCTGCCTCTTGCTGACGCATCCATAGCCGAAAGGCAGCCCGCACCCACACACCCGTTCTCCATAGACCAAAGAATCCCACTGGCTTTAAAACCATGTGACTGTATCTGGCCGGGGTCATATGCCCAGACCAGACAGACGATTGTGGTGCAGTGGTTAGAACAGCCACCTAGCAGACAGGAGCGCTGGTTTCTAATCCCAGCTCTGCTGCTGACTTGATGTGGGGGGAGGGGTAAATCACTGAAGTCCCTGCCCTCCATCTGTAAAGCGTGGAGAACACCTGCCTCCTGCGGGAGCTTTCTGCCTGCAAACGCTTGGAGATCTTGGGACAGACTGTAGGGAAGGGCACGGTTATTGTACCAGCCTTCGTATGGGTCAGTTTCCTCACCCTATCCTGTCCATGCTAGACAGGACGATTAACAAAGGCTGTCTTTGGGAGCACACGGCAGAGAGCACCAAGGCTAGGTTAGAAGAGGAAACGGGGTGGATTTTTCCTTAATTCAGTCTGCATCACAACTAACTGTTCTTAGCACTAAGAACAATGGTTTTCAGTCACCCTCCTCTTCTAACACAAATAACACGTATCTATTTTAAACTAACATTTTCCTAAAGGGCGGAGGAATTCTCCAAAAACATAGGGAATCAGAATTCCTTTCTTAAGTAATGTAGCCACCTCGTTAATTTAACACAGGCCTTTGGGAAGCACAACTGCGGCTAGGCAATAATTTGGCACATAGGAGCCATGCTAGATGCATCCTATTACATTTGATTGGTTGCCTCTAAAGCTAGCTGGCGCAATCCTCCGCAGCCTACCTGTAGACAGGATCGTGCATCACTAACATCTTACTCTCGTCCCAAGTCCATTCTTTTCTCTGTAAGCAGGGAAGAGAAAAAAGGAATAATACACACCTTAGGAGCTGAAGCCACACTGCTCTGCCTGATGAACTGTTTGTAATGCAAACCCAAGGAGAACAGTGAGTTTTACCTCAACCAGAATCTAGGCCAGGATTTGAATATTTTAGTGACAGTCATTTGGCTGAAGAAAAGCTGGTGGCTCAGATGTAAGTGCACACTTCGGACCATTTAGCCCTCCCGCAGGCTTGAAAAATGGTCGTGAGCTAGAATTCGGTTATCACACAGACAGAGGAAGGGCAGGTTTGGCACTGGACTGACTAGGATTTAGGAGATTTGGGTGCAATTCCCAGCTCTACCTCAAAGTTCATGTGTGATCATGGGCAAATCATTTCATCTCGATTCCTCAGTTCCCCATCTATGAAATGGGGATAATGGTAATTCCTGCCCTACCAGCGTGTGGAGGATTAGCTCATTAAGGTATTAATGTCTGCGAGGTGCTTAGTGGAGCTGGTCAAAAACCCGCTAATTATTTTTTATGGGAAATTTTGTTTAAATAATTTTTGTTGAAACTTCCTTTGAGAATTGTTTGTTTTGGTAAAAGAAAAAAACAAAACAAAACACACACCCCTCTCCACCACCCAACAGTTTCAACTGTAAAAACCATTTTTCAGTCAATTGTTTTTGATGGAAAATTTAGAAAACGGGTTTTTTTTGGTGAAAATTCTTTCAAGAAAGGTCATTTTTCATCAAAATTCTGCTCCCTCAGAACCATTGTGAGCAGCTCTAGCACTTGGACACAGCCCTGGCCTCACAGAAAAGCCTGTTTGCAAAATTAATCTGGTTTGGCCTCACAGAATCCTTCACTCTTGTCAGAATTTCCCACTAAGCAGCTAAAGTGCCGACTCCAGGCAGCGCAAACCCCTCCCTCCGCCCCCCCACTCACTTCCCCGACTATCTTCACACCACATACAAAAAGCTCCTTTGTAGGAAACAAACACATGGATGGCAGCCAAATGAGGCCACAGCTTCACAAGAGTCAAAGAGGGACTGGACATTTATATGGACAGCAGAGCACCCTCAGTTTCCATAATTGCACAAATTTTGGCAGGGATATTAAATCTTGTGCTTCGGCATTTAAACCGATCTCTAACGACTAGAGATTAGGATGAGACCTAATGTGGGAGATGGATTATCCCACATCTGGCGACTGTGAGGTTCTTACAGCTTTCTCTGAAGCAGCTGATCCTGGCCACTGGCTGACAGGACACTGGGCTTGCTGGACTTTGGGTTCTGATCCAGCCATGGCTAATCCCTTAGACACATTCGGTGTGAAATCTCACCTTCTGCTTCTTGCGCAGAATCACCTTCACTCCGTCCACAGAAACGATGATGCTCACTTTCTTCTTCTTGATGTTCTTTGCTTTGAATTCATACTAAGGGAAAAGAAACCCAAGTTAGAAGAGATTTCAGGTCAATAGTTAACACCTGGGATGGACTTAGACAAAACAGGCAATTTTAGCCTAAATTTTATTTAAAAAAAATCTAGTTCTAGCTGAAGGAGGAGCCATTTTGTGCCGCTGAGGGAAGCGTGTTCAAAAGGCACACTGGCAAAGGCTTCTTTGTGTGTGTGTGTGTGTGTGTTTTTAATTAAAAATGACCCTTGTAGAGGAGAAAAACTGACCTTGACTTTGGTGGGCTATTTTCAAAGCCCAAAGTTTCCTCAGCTCTTAATGGGACCTGAGCACTGAAAATCTGGCCACGAATGCCATGTTCTTGAGGCCTGTGGCTGGAACATGAATGTTGGCATCTACCTGAGCCGACTCTGGAACTGACTGGTAGACTCTCACTTGCGTGTGATTGCCAAGCCCGGGAGAGGGTACCAGTGGAGTGTGGGGGAGGGAAGCGCTTGGTGGATGGGTTTTGCTGGTGCTAATGACTAGTTAAGTGGCAAGTGACATAAATGGGCTTTCAATGCAGGGAGAAGACACAGCACACATAGTCGGGATAAAGTCGGGGGAGGCACTGTCGTCAGAGAAGGGGGCAGCAGCCAGAACCTGCTGGCATATGGAAATTCCATTGGTAGCAGTTAAAGTGCTGGCAAATCCAGCCTCTGTATCAAAGGGTTAACTCAGAGGGATTTGCCTGCAGGAAAAGCTAGGAACTGATGACTCCTGGCAGGTCCATTGTCCTTGGGTTTGGGCACTGCAGTGCACAGCGCAGGACCATTCGGAGGGAGGACCATAGGGGCAGCAAAAATGCAGTCATCTTGGCTATTAACATAATCGTATCCACTTCGATGGGCTCAGTATCCCTGAAACACTTCAGGCTCTTATCTGCAGGCTCCTGCTGAATGCCACTTATTTTAAAAATTACGAGGTTTGTTTTTTAAATATTGCCCTTGACAAAAGCTAAGGAGCAAGCCAAGAGACAGCTAGACCGAACATCCACGAGTGTTGTGTGCAGACACTTACATCACGGACCCAGTCCTTACGCCCCCATTCTGGGCTTGGTTCTGAGCTGCTAAATATTTTTACACAGGATTTAGCTGGCCCCGTATGAACAATGGACTCCATGCATGGGCCAGACCCTCAACTGCTGTAAACCAACACAGCTCCATTGAAATCAGTGTAGCTTCAGTGATTTAAGCCGGCTGACAATCTGGCCACATGCATCTATTTAAAAAAATACTCTGGATTAACTTGGTGTAAGAATTGCTGTTGGTTGACAACAGTGAGAATAAATCCTTGTTTTAATAGTCTAATAACATAAACTCAGCTGTAACTGAGCTGGTGAAATCAGCAAGGGAGCCATTGCAAGGATTGCCTGACAGCCATAGCCATGTAAACAGCAGCAGTGAGGCTGTGAACATTAATGTTACATACACTTCAAAATTGCGCAAGATCCTGCAAGAGTCACGGAGGCCCCAATGCAGGCGCATCCGTCTTGATTCTGGGTAGTATCCAGATGCTGGCAATGCATTCAAAGGCAGCTCTGCTACCCCCACGGGCTCTCCCGTCTCCAAAGGGGATGTCCCTCCCCTCCTTACAGATCCTACTCCATTTTCATTTTAAAAGGGGAGAGATTTTAAACTGTTGGTTTTTTTTTTTTAAAAGGCAAAGGACTCATGCCTCGTTGCTGCTAATTTGCAACTCAAAATAGCAAGAGACACGACCCAGGCCTGAGGGCTAGGATTTGTTTTTTCCCTGCATGGGGTACGGTGAGATTGCCGCAGTGGGTCAGTCTGGACATTGTTGTTTCTGAAATTGCAAGATCAGGGTTGGGTTGTTTCTCATTTTTCTTAAAATTCAGACGAGGGTGAGCCCAGAAGGGCCTTTGTGGCAGTGCAGGTAGAACCAGGCCGTGGGCGGGGACACATCATGGTCACCTCCTGGGCCAGCCTGCTACCCCAAGCACCTGGCTGGGCAGAAGTAGCTTCTGCAGTTGGGAGGGGGCAGTCCTTGCATACCCAATCAGTTGCTTGCATACCCAGTGGAGAGGGGGCGGAGGGCTCAGGTGGTTCTGGGCACTCTGGGGCACCACATGTTGCTTGGACTCAGCCCCAGTGCGGAGAGTGGTGGAGCCCCTTCCCACAGCCAGAACTAACTGTGAACAGACTCCCAGAGGGATTCTGCAGCGTCTTTCATGGAATTCTAAAATAACAGGCACTGGTTCCTCCCATTACTTTGGTAGAAGGATTCCTGGGCTGCCATTCCAGGTCCTCATCATTTCCTGGTCCAGAGGGTCAGTTTTGAACACACGTATTCTAGGCACAAAGAGACTGCCATACTGCAGGGGCCAAGCCCAGACACAGTAGGCAGCCCTGGGATAACCTGCCCCCAGAGAATGTTACCTCCTAACTGTGGGTCTGGGTCTCACTATGATCTACAACAGTGCTTCTCAACCAGGGGTACGTGTACCCTGGGGGTACGCAGAGATCTTCCAGGAGGTACATCAACTCATCTAGAGATTTGCCTAGTTTTATAACAGGCTACATAAAAAGCACTAGTGAAGACAAGACAAGCTAAAATTTCATACAATGACTTGTTTATACCGCTCTATACACTGAAATGTAAGTACAATATTTAAATTCCAATAGATCTATTCCATAATTACATGGTAAAAATGAGAAAGTCGGCAGTTTGTCAGTAACAGTGTGCTATGACACTTTTGTATTTGTATGTCTGGCTGTGTAAGCAAGTTGTTTTTATGAGAGGTGTAACTTTGGGTACGTGAGACAAATCAGACCCCTGAAAGGGGGACAGTCATCTGGAAAGGCTGAGAGCCACTGATCTACAAGAGCAGACAGAGTGGAGAAGCCAGGCAGTTCCCTTACTGAGGTGCCATGAGTGGTGAGAGAACCCCTGGTGAAAACCACATTTTCAGTGCTGGAACCTCCCGAAACGGAGCCACACCTGCCCAGGCAAGGCCCACGAGAAGCCTATGTCTCACGGCAGGAGGGTGCAGTGGTTAGAGCAATAGCTAGGAATGGGGATACCCAGGTTCAATGGCCTGCTCTGCCACAGATCCCCTCTATCACGCTGAGGCTGTCACTTGCCAGGCGAAGTCCCTTAACAAGTGTGAGGTGCTCAGATGGGGCCAGCTAAACACCCTCACTGGAGTGTGGACACCTTGCATCGACACGTGCATGTGGTACCTAGGTTCATATATTGCTCAGAGCAGTGAGGTCTGTGAGCACCTACTGCAGAAAAGGAGCCTCCGAAACCCATTACACGCCACATCAGGCTCACAGCCAGAAACATTAGGTGGCCTTCCTGTCTATCAGGCTTCTGCTGCTGCTGCTCATAAAATTCCAGCACTTCACACTGTTTATGGCGGGCAAGCCCTGGATAAGATGTACCCTTTTGATCTCTCCATGCATTATTACTCTGAGACAAGCTGTTTAAAAATCTAGCTGCAGCGCGGTAGCATGCGAAGCAGGAGCTAAAGTACAAGACGGGCGTTTGTGTTTAAATGGAGGTCTGAACGTTAATGGTCGCAGAGGTGAGGGACGAAAGCCCTGGCGTGAGTCGTAATTCTGGCAGAAAGTGCAAACTCCTTCCACAGTCACTCAGTCGCTCTCTGCACGGCCAGCTAGTGCAACCCTCCTCCCCCTCCTGCAACTCAAGCCTGACCCGCAGCTCTACTCTGCTGGTCCAGCACTGGGCTGCCCCACACTGCTCTGCAATGCTGAGATCCTGTCCGCTGCTAAATGCCTGGCTCCATTTATTTTAGGAATATAGCTGCAAAGTAGGAAGGGAGGGAGGACAAGCCAATCATGAAGCAAACTGTTCAGACTTCACTCACCGGACCCGGATTTGGCTCTCTGGCTGTGGATCTACCATGTGTTGGCATGTGTGTTAGCTAGTACCGGTTTCCTCACACTGGCTGTGGCCATTCCTGTTCCCACCTGGCTACAGCCTGCCTGCTGGATCACCTCTAATGGGCTAGTGCACAATGTATCTCTCGCACAGGGGAGGCGACAGGTCTCCAGTGACAGGCAAGATGCAGCAGAGCAGGGAAGCAGCATTAGCCTGGCTTCGAAATAATTAAAACTCATTGGGCCTTGAAGTGCATCTCCAAGGAGTGAAATCCTTCAAAGCCCAAGAGGCATGAGGATGGCACTGCCATTTTGGGCCACTTCGCATTGAGAGTGAGCTATGCCAGCTGGGCAAGAGCGATCAGCACTGCAAAGGGCACGTCTAGGAGAGGTCATTACTATCCCATTAAAAAGCTGCACACCAACTCTTGTCAATGCTTCTCTTTCAATCTCTGAGCACAAGTGGCAGATGGGATCCAATTGCAGAGTCATTTATTCACTTCCTTTCTAGTAAGAATCAATGGGGTTATATTATAATTAAGCATTTATATTTTTTATCTGGAGGAAAAAGCAAATGCAAAAAAATCCCCAAGCTGGACTCAATCTAGTATGTTTTATAACCTAGCAAAGATGAAATGCTCGGTGTGTAAACGAACGGAGAAGAACGTAGATGGTTCATTGGCATTGGCTTCTAAGAAAGGGGTCAATGTTCCTTGCATTTTTTTTATTTTATTGAATCAATTTCTGTGTCCTCCCCTACCCCTCAAATTTGCCAGTGGTACCGAGGACCAAATTCTATTCAGCAACATGGGTTTTCTTTGCTGACTTCCAGGTTTCAATAGTTAGTCTTTTTGATGATCATGCAGGGTGGGGTAGAAATACCTTTGGATATTAATGATTCTGAAGATGCCCCTAGGTTTGGGAGATTCAAGGGGGAGACTGCACAGACAAGGGTCTGTCTGATCTAAAGAACCTACATATGATGTTTCAAAGAAGAGGCAATGCCGCTTTCTGGCCTGCTTTCTTGTCATTTAGCAGCTACATTTTATTCTATTTAGAGACAGTCAAACCTGCCTGACCTGGAATACACTCTGTAACTGCTTTAAATCCCTGTGTGCAACGCCTTGCTTTGCATAAGGACCTGCACACTCTTGGTGTGTAATATTAACTTATCAAGAGCTAAAAGCTGTATGAGTAAAAAATGTTAATGGAGCCGTGTAATGCATATTTCATCTGCTAATTCCACTCAAGTAGATATAAATTACATATGCAGATACTGGCTTCCATCTGCTGATGCAAGAGATGGGTTAATGCACATTTGAAATCACATGCAGTACCCAGGGCTAGGAATAACTTGCATGTATGGAGAATTATTCGAGAAAGCAATTCTTAAAGTGCCTTAATTACTCCAGGTATTGGGGCCTTTATTATGTAAATGAAAAACCATGATAAAATGGAAAGGTTTGTGGGTCTTTGGAATTGACTTGGTCTCTGCGAGATGTAGCCTCTCCGTTAGTAAAGAGCAGCCAGAAGAGACACTGACATAACACCTGAGGTTTTGTCATCCTCTCACAGCTGTCCCATTAAGAGAAAAATGTTTCTGAAGCAGAGATGCTTGGGCTCTTTGGAGCAGGAATACAAGAGAGCCTGCAAATGCCTTTCCACAGAGACCAGATCATAGCACTTGTTCTGAGCCAGAAACACTAGCATTTTCTGAACGATCGCTCAAAGGCACTGCAGTCATGAATGTCTGTCTGATTCGCTGTCAGTTACAAGGACGTCAGCTAGCTATTGGACTACAGTGGTGGTTCCTCTGCACCTCAATTTGAGAGAACTGCAGCTCCCCTGTCCGATCAATTTCATAGCAAAAAATCTAAACGTACAAACTCCATATTGTCATTTACAGTGTGGTACCCCAAAAGGCCCAATCAGGAATGCTGTGCTGGCCCCTGCACCAAAGGTCTGGCAAGGGCCTTCCCCCAAAGAGTTTACAATCTAATCTCATACAATCACTGCCACTGGGTTGTAGTATCCTTTGAAAGGAGCACAGAACACTTCAGGAAGGGAGTCTAGAAGAACCCTCTGTCCAGATAACACTACAGAGGAGTCTACGGAGGCAGGCTGCAATTACCCAAACGGGAATTCAGCCCGGACAGTGAATGGGGAAAAAAAATGCCACAGGATTTTTAATATGACCAGGACCTTCATTTTAGGTGTCAGGCGAAAGACAGTATTTCCAGCATCAGTGTCTCACTGATATTAAAGAAGGAAATGGTTTGGATATAGGATTACGCCTGAGCAAAGTCCCACCCCCACCTCCCACCCTGTTGAATAACCAGGATTTTCCTGTGGGATTTTCTATCCAAACAGTAGCAGGACTAATCTTATTTAGCTCCTAGAGATCCAGATCACAGCTGAGGCTGGTATAGCTGCAGATTTAGCTTTCAAAGAACCGGGGTACAGGGAGCTAGAATGTACATTTAAAGTTAATACTGTGGCGTGTGCCCACTATTTCTCAACCATAAATGGCTGTTTCTGGACCCTTATGTTCTAGAAAAATAAATAGCTCCACCTCCTTCCCCAAAACACACCTTACTAGAGACTGCAGGTGAAGTAACAGACCCAGGAAGTAGATGGAACTCTGACCAATTCTGCTTCACTGACAGAACGGCTAGTCACAGTATCCCACTTGCGTGGCTTGCGGGACATCTATTGCATCCTTCTGCTCCTAAACTGGATGCAGCAAGTAGCTTATCTATGCAACCTAATGAGGTACCTTTCCCTCCCACAGCAATTGCAGGCTGGAGCTTCTGAAGCTGGGAGAGTGTCTCTGTAAGCGTTAATAATGCAGGGAGAGTGAGTATTTTCAGTGTATGGAACATTACTTGTTTCAAACTAAATTTGCCTCCCTCACACATGGAGGCCATGTTCGCGCTCTCTGTGTTCATCTCAGTATTGCTATTAGAAGCGCAGACCCTTGAAACTGATGTGATTAGAAAATTAAACTCTACTTTTTTATTTTTAAATATCCCATGAGTTTCCCTCCCAGCATCTTAGCTAGCACAGACTTAGAGCATTACCAGCGCACCAGACCTGCCAAGGGGTGGCGGGGGAGAGAAGGGCTTTGGTTCTTCCCCCTTTCACAGCATTCGACTGTCCCAGCCCCGTGTATGGCGAGCAGTCAAACATTCGCAGGAAGTTGGCATGCTTGAATGTAGCTGAGCACAGTCTGGGCCTGTGCTCCCAGTAACTGGGCAACATGTAAACAATACCTATACAGATTGCCGCTGATTAGACTCTCCTACCTCCCGTCCAGTGGAAAAATGAGGATTTATGATCCTCGGAAACATAAAAGTGGCCACTGGAAAGCAGAAAACGAGCAGGGAATACACTGGACGAGGGGGATGTTGGCAAAATATCCTGAATACGCTTTTTTTCTAATTTACGTTTGCCCATTCTTCATTTGACTTATCCCAGAGCCTGGGGTTCATTCCCCACATAAAGCTCTCTGGCAGACCTACCCCTGCTCTGCCTGGATAACTGCCCCCTGGGGCTTACTGTCACAGTGCAGGGCTAGCTACACTCTGTCCCCGCGCACGCCTCTCGGAAGGCGCCAGCCGGGTGTCAGGCCTTGTGCCTTTACCACTCCCGGGGTGGAATTTCACAGTCCTCCCACTCTCACACTGGGCACCAGGCATCCACTCTGCTTACCCTGCAGGGCTGACTGGGTTCGGACACCTGGGGTTCTTCGTGTCAGTCATCTATGACTAATGACAAATACCATGATCAGACAGCCTTCTCAAACCAAAGGGTCCAACAGTCTACATGCATGCCTGTCTTCCCTGAAGGCCTACCATCCTGTGATGGCGATCTAATCAAGCCTAGCTTCCCCAGAGGACCCCAATGCGGTGCTGGATCTCAGTCTCATTTCCCATGAGTACTCAACCTCTCTTCAGAGGGACCCTATAAATCCTGCCACAGTTCCTTTGTTCTTCCATGTTCCAGGCCTTTTCCTGTCCTGGTCAGAACTAGTTCTGTAGGCTGGCTGGAGAGGAGGTAAAACCATGACAGCTAATAGTTCTGGCATTGTTCCTTAACAACTCCTTAGTGTTTGTTGAGGGGTGATTATCATGAGCCATTCTTTTCCTTCCTGCCTGTTTTCCCAGCCAGCCCTCTGTTGAGTTAACCCCATTTACCATAAACATCCCAATAAATAGACAACATACAGTATTAACAAATTATTACAGAGCACCTCCAAATCCATAGGCCCCATACGGGAAGAACAAACAGGAGCATCTTGCCCCCCTTAAGGAAGGTCTGTAATCCCTCAGCACTTCTTGCTAGTTCAATGGAAGCAGGCGGTCCTACAAACAGCCTTTTGCTCTGTGCAGTCGGCTCATGGAAATAAGTTGTGTGGGCAGACGAGCAGCAGGCAGGTGGGTTTCTGGGACAGGCGTGGGATCCCCATGTGCCATATCTTCATCCCCTTTGCCGGGGATTCCACTTCCAATCAAAATTCACAGCTAGGCTTGGACCCACTAAAAAGCCTCATGTTTATGCCCAGAACAAGTCCAGCGTGGGCGGAAGCTTCACCCGCCACAGCCCTGCTCTGCCGGGACTGCTTTGGGGCCTTGGCTTCTCCAGCTTTCCCGCTGCTGCTAGTATCAGGAGGGGCATTTCGACCTGTGTCACCTAGAGCTGGTCCGGAGCCAGAACCCTACCGATGCTAACACGAGGGGAGCGGCTGTGGCGGTAGAGTAATGGTGTGGGAGCCTGAGTGCAGACACTGTCTCAGGAGTGAGAGGGAATGTGGATTCCGAGCCCAGAAATTCTCTGGCCCATGTCACCCACGGGTCTCAGAGCTCTTTAAATAGGCGGCTGCACAATGCTTCTGTGAGGTAGGCAGCGGTTACCCCTTTGAAAGGTGAGGAAATAGAAGCATAGACAGATCCAGAGCTGGTAAGTGGAAGTAAAAACAAGACAGTCAAACAGCTGTGAAGGGAACCCAGGAAACCTGAGCTCCAGTCCCTTGCTTGAGCCAGCCGCCAACCCTCCATCCTTAGCCTCACTGCCAAGCCCGTCACCAAGGAGCCAAGCAGAGTCTCTGCAGATGTCCATCCACGAGGAACTGGACTGCCAGCACCAGCTCTTGTCACATGGGCTACGAACGGATACGCATGGGCATCTGAGCAGGTGAGAGAGAAACGAAAGCCTTTGCAGCCCATTCCCCACCTACAAGCCAGCCAGTCCTGCATAGCCTGTGATTATTATGGCCAAAGGGACATCCTATTGCATGGAAACTTGTGTGAGGAAGAGACTGGGCTGCAGCATGTACAATCACCTTGGAGCACTGGAGAGTCCAATTAATGATTACTGGACTGGAGTGTTTTGGTTCAAGCCAATACCCGCTGAACCCAAAGCTGCGAGTGGCTGCAGACTGGACTTGCCCAATTCACTCTGAGTGGCCCAGGGTTGCAAACTCCTGGGATTAAGGCGGTAGAACATTTTGCCTTTCCCAAAGCCTCCAGTTTGGCATTCCCAGCAACATTTTGTTTCTAATTGATCTGACCCTCAGGTTGTCTTGGCCCTGAGCCCAGTGACCCTTAAATGAGCAGGTCATTTTGGTCAGGCGGAGGCAGTTCATGTGCTCAGCTTGTAAATGCAGCTCTGAGACTTGCTTCTTGAAAGTTGCCTGTAAAAGGAAGCAACAGCTCAGTGCAGCTCCTCTTAATTCAGCCTTTTGCCATACTTCAGATCCTTGCCCAGTGCCAGGGATTTTCCATCTCCCTTAGGGGCATTGTGCAGGGGGCAGAAAAGCTTCTGCCAGCAGCTATAATAGGTACATTGGGCACATTCAGGGTGAAATCCACCCCGGCCACTTCCTGTTAATTCATATTTTGGCCTTAGAGACAAACCAGCCTCCTGATGGGGTGCGTGTGCAGGTGTGTGAAGCCAGAATACAGCTCCCAGAGTTTTGCAAAATTCTCCTACACAGCAGTACAGACCGACCCCCTCCCTCGCTATACAAGTCTGGAAGCCACAACCAACACAGTTCGTGGACAGCAGAAGGCCAAGTTGTGGATCAGGGCCTTCCAGAATACACACCCTCCTTTCACCAGCTTTGCTGCTGAAACTGCACTGAAGAAGGGCACTGCCAGCTGGTTTCAGCCCAAATATCTAAAGGAACCTCCAAAATCCATTCCAGAAAACATCAGCCCGTGTTACTGCCAAAGCCTTCCCTTAGCTAGTGCCTAAGTGCAGCTTTAGGTCTGAAAACAGATCCTGTAGAAACACTGCACTGCAAACACCTTCCCTATAGGAAAGGGGCCTGCTCTGCACAGCTCAGCAGAATCCCTCCAAGATCCTGAGCAGCTCCTGCTTTCAGAAACACCCAACCTCAGAATCCAAAAGCAACCAGAAAGTGACTGATCCAAATACTTCCTGCTGAAACAGAGGTTTTCTGTCATTTGCAAACACGGATCCTCGCAGCACCTCTCTGAGACACGGACACATTACCCCATTTTACGGTTTTGGAAACCACAACACAGTGGCTTGCCAAAGGCCCACTTAGCAAGTCATGGCAGAGCTGGGCCTAGGAGTTGGGAGTTCCTGGCTCCTGCTCACGTGTTTACAATCACACTGCTCTCTTGTACAGCGGGTGCAAACTTGCTATTCCCCAGAAGAGTCCCATCTTCCAATGTCTGTCATTTAATTACATTAACGATTCCCTGTGATGTCCAATGCCCAGCACCCTGGGGTAATCAGGGCTGCATGGCATGGCATCTCAATTCATGTGTGCTCTGCCTGAGAGCTCATGCAAAGCCTCAGACAGATCTGAAGAGAGAGGCTCAGCTGCTCCTTACAGGGAGGAAGGAAAAGCCAGTGGGTTTGAGATTAAATTAAAAGCAGGAGAAATATAAGTAAGCATCCTCCTAGGTCCGCTCCCCTGGGGTGGAGTTCAGGCTGTTAGTAAAGGTTTACCCTGTGCTCCTGGGAGAGGGGGTTGGGGATTGTCAATCATTTACATTTCATGTCAAGGGAAAACTGATAGGGTTTTTTTTAAAAGGGGGCTGAAGAAACTGGAGATAGCCAGGCCAAATGAACTGTGACAGCCTGTACTTGAGTTCAGTCTTTAAGCATCTGAAAGGCAACAATTATTTCTCCTCTAAAGAACTTTCTTCCCCTTCCTTGACAGTCTCCTGGAAAAGGCAAACACTGTATGTAAACAGTTTGGGAAAACAGGAGGAGGTCCTACCCTGGACTGAGGGGGTTAATAGCGAGGAGCACTGTGAAGAGCTCTCTGGTTGCAGCAAGGTGGGGGTGTCAGTCTGACCTTGGGGGGGGGGGGTCAGAGAAGAAAACTGTTTCCAGGCACACCAGATCTTCCCTTCTTCTCTGTAACGAGGCTGAGGGGAGCCTGCCTGTCTGGGCTATGGAGAGCATTCAGATGGGCACACACTGCAAACCCTTTCTTTTGATCTGGTGCTCTCTGGCTTCAGTAGATCTGGTATTAAGAAAACTCCTGCCCTCTGGGTGTTTCACGCAGACAGCCTCTCCTGCCGTCAACCCTGTCCACCTGGAAGGGGGGATAGCGAAGGCAAAAAGGTGTGTCTGGAGCCCAAACCCTGGGCGTTGGTCCAAAAGACGTGGGCAGTGGGTGCTCTCCCAGTGCAGGGAGCTGCCAAGGGCACACAAGGGGGCAGAGGTGACAGCTCCGATTGGAGGTTTTCATTCCTAACCAGGTGTGCTGTTTGGGAACAAAACACCTTCACCCGCTTTAGAAAGGGATGGGATAAAAGCAGCCTTTTCCTGGCTGCCTTGTTGCCAAAGAGATTCAGCAGCTTCTCCCCCAGTGACCCAAGTGGCCGCACAGCCCAGTGCAAGGTGACATCATCTGCCCTTTAGGGCCTCTCCAACAAAAGCACCATTATGTGACTGTCATCTCCAGGAGCCCCCCATCGTGCCCAGGTTTAACAGGGAGCTTTCCCACACACAGCTGCTCTGTTGCTGGGGTGGGCCAGGCCCAATTCACCAGGGGAGCCCAGCGCCATTCACTCACTGAAAGGGAACAAGGGCACCTTTCCTGGCTGCCGTGCTATCCTGGCCCTGCCTTTCCTCTCGCCGGGGACAGCCGGGCCAAAGGCAGGGATGAAAGCCAATGAGCCCGTCACCTCTAGACAGGGCCGCCCAGAGGATTCAGGGGGCCTGGGGCAAAGCAATTTCGGGGGCCCCTTCCCTGTCTCAGACCTCAGACATTCTCGTGGAGGCCCCTGTGGGGCTTGGGGCCTGGGGCAAATTGCCCCACTTGCCCCCCCATGGCGGCTCTTCCTCTAGAGCCCCAGTTCAATCCAGCCCAGGGCCCGAAAGTTACCCTCCAGTAGCTGGTGAATCAATCTGGCCTATCCCAGAACTACCCCTTTCCTGGCTTCCCAGCTGAGATGGCTACGCTGTGACAGGCCCATGGAGACTCATCTACCCTCTGCCCACAAAAGAGCGTCCGGACCCAGTCAGGAGGGAGGCCCGTGGCAGGGAAGCTGCCCTCCTGCTGCTAGCACTGTGCCTGCTCAGGCCTTTGTGCTTCAGGGCTGTCCGCACGGGACCTTTCACCAGGGCAGGGCTGACGACGAGAGACAAGTACTGGGGGGAGAGTGCAGGGAGCCCAGGCGAGGCTGCTACAGCATTGATACCCACGTCGGGTGGGTTGGAGAGGAGGGCTGCAAAGGCGGCATTAGCTGGCATCTCATAAATTGTCCTGTGGAGCCTGAGCAGCATGTGGATCGCTTGGCATCTTTGGCATCAAAGCAGAACAGGCTAGTTCTCTGCCAGACGTGAACTCAGCAGCTTCTCCTGTGAGTAGAGAATCCACGCCGGGCCGGTACGTGTGCAGCAATCTCGACTTTCCAGACCGGTGGAGAGCACTGAAGGACCGGAATTTGGAAACACCCCTTTGCTCTCTCTGTACTGGAATTGGACTTTCACTCTCTTGCACTGTGCCCCATCAATCAAACACTAGACCTGGCTAGCTGTCATTGCAGTCTGAGTACCAAGCTGTTCCGGGTTTATATACTGCACCCACTTCCACGGATTCACAACGCCTGCTGTTTTCAGCGCGTGGAGATCCAGGCGGTTTGTGTGGACTCATGCCTCCCCGGAGAGCTGTTCAGAGGCTTCACGGGACCCTTCCTCCTCCCAGTGGATGGGGACAGCCAGGAGTATTCATTAGTACTTGTACTGAGGTTGTGGCTTGAGGCGCCTGGCCAGGGATCAGGTCCCCACTGTAGCACACATGCATAAATGGAGACCGTCCCTGTCTCAAAGAGCTGATACACTCTAAAGACACGGCAAGAGATGCTAATCTGAGGAGAAGCAGATCGGGTTCACCTCACCCAGCCCCTTGAATGGATGCTGCTGTTTGTAGGCTGTGATGCCAGCCCGTCCCAGCATTTCTCTGTGAATGGGGACTCAGCGGAGCCCAGCTCAGTGCAGGGAGAACAGCTCATCTCTGTGCCGCTTTCTGGACATGTGGCATTTCATGCTCTCGCTGCCCTTTTGGCCTGTGGTGTCTCCTTTGGCACCGCGCGTTGCACAAATGGCAAGATGTCAGGTTTGATGCTCTTGCAACTTTAACCCTAAATGTTCAAACAATAAAAGCCTAAACGACAAGAATACGCCCGATTCCCCTCCCACAGGATGGGACAGCTCCATGGCAAAGCTCAGGCTACAGGGCCATGCTCAGCACTGGCGCACGTGGGAGGAGGATGGGCTTGTGGTTAGGGCATTGTGTTAGGACTTGGGGGCTCTAGCCTCCCTGGGTGTCCTTGGGCAAGGCCCCTGATCTCTCAGGGGCTCAGTTCCCCATCTGAAGAGTGAGGATAACTGTCGGTCTTGTCTATTTAGAGCGTTAGCTCTTTGGGCCCAGACCGTCCCGCACTCTGTGTTTGTACAGTGCCACTGGCCCAAGTTCCTGTTACTCCTTCCGAAGCTCTCTCTGTCCAGTCAGTTCCTCTCCCCTCTCACATTGTGCCCTACAAGCCCAGTCACAGGGCGACATGCTAGGCAAGATGTGTGAGCCTCTTGGAGGCTCCTGGCTGAATTCCTCACTGGCCAGTACAATGGCTATGCTTGGCAGCTGCTCCCTCTGGCAGCAGAGAGGATCTGTGGCTTGCACAGGGGAAAAGGAGGTCGGAGGAAAGGACACAGTGGTGATTAATGGGACTGTGTCATCCCTATGCCTGAGGGAGACAGAGTTTACTGCTTGTACATGGTAGAACTTGTTTGGAAAGACAGAATATAAATTAAGAGCCGTTTTTAATTCTTCTGTGGCTCTTCACGGGAACTCTCATGTCACTGATCCTGCAGAGAGGCATGTAATTATTTAGACTTTAAGCAGTCGGTATTAATGTGGGCGTGGGTAGGGCCCCACCATGTCTGCTCCTATCTGGATGCTTTCAGGGATGGCAAGAGCAGCAGCGTATGAGTAGAGGGTGGCTGAGCCGAGCCTCATTACGCTCGGGGCTATTTAATGAACACGCTGACACAGATACAGTGAGAATTCCTGATGCGATGGTTCTGAGGGAAGGTGGGTGTTGGGATTTCAGGACACTAAATAATGCAGCACTTCCCTGTACATTTATGTAATGGTGCTATTTTAGGCCATATATTCAAAATGAGAACTCACAACTTTTATTCCTCTGGCAAACCAGAGCAGCCAGAGAGGAAGCTCTGACCTTGTGCTCTCCAGGAAGGACTGAGTGTGACAGGCAGGAGGTGCTCAGAGTCACCGGGCTGCACGGCAGACTCCATACGACCCACATGCCAGGAGGCAAATGTGTCTGTTGCTGCAAACGGCGTGAGATGGAGAGTGACTCTAAAGAATGTGCAAGCCAGAGGGGCCGTGGCCTTTCGGATCAGATCAGGAGCTTAGCTGCTGTGGGACTACCCCCTCATTTCACAGGGGGACACATTGCATCATCTAAGAGTTCTTTTCCAGATCTAACTTCTAGGATGCTTGGAAGTCCCCATGTAACAGGGTGGTTAGGGGGCCTGGGGCCGGCCAGCCCCGTGGTTATGCAGAGCCCCTTTCAGAACAGGCCTGTTAGAGGTGCTCATCAGATCCAGCTGGGAAGGGTTCAGGTGATTGCCTAATGAGCCCCTGATTCCTATTCAAGGCTGAAAGAGCGCAGCTGATGTGGAGAGATACAGGGAGCAGGTGGCATCTCTCAGACAAGTGGCTGCTACAGTGGGAACTGAAGACCCTGGGCAGGGGAAATGACTGGGCTTGTGTGTGGAACGGCTTTATTGTGAAGAAATAAAGCTGAAGTCCTACCTAAGGTAAAAGGGCCCGACTCTGGCTGTGGTGTCCCTCCTTCATTGGCTGAGAGCACAGGCTGCCAGCACCCGCCTCCACACCGCTGCGACCTTCTTGCAGCATGTGAATTCGGTGTGTTGGAGAAGATCTGTGCTGAGTATTTCCAATCCCAGATCCACTAGGAGCAAAGCTATTTACCCAAATGAAAAGCAGAGCCTGGCTTGTTTGCAATGCTCATCTCATGCTGGAGATGTTGCTCCTACCACCCTAAGAACAAACCCACTTCTTTTTTAAGATCTTCAGGGCAAGGACATGGCATAGCTTTTTATTTGCTCTGAAGTGCCTTGTGCAGGTTGGGTGCTATATGAAGTCATGCAGACATGGACATCTCACAGTTTTCATCTGTAGTTGGGGTGAATTTTTGCATTAGCAGTAGGCAGATCTGTGGCTTCTCTCTGCTTTGCTATGCTTGTGGGAAGAGAATCCCTGTCTCCGAAGATGATGTGACCCTTGATGCTTTCACCAGAGAGCGGAATATGAAAGAAGTTTTGGGACAATACTGCATAAGGAGCCTAAGCCCTTCTTTCACAGGTGCCTGTCCCTGAGCTGTTTAACTGTGGTTTTAAGTTCTACTATGATCTCATCCCAGGGGTAATTTATCGCAGACATTGCCCTCCCCAGCCACCCCCACCAGAAATCCTATTGCAATGACCAGTAGAGCGCAGAGGCGGCAAGACATGAAATATGACAGCATGGAGCCTTGCCAGGTGTTAGGCCTGGTGGGGCCGTGTTCCCGTGTGGACTCAGGAACCCTCAGCGTGCACGATAGAACAATTTCCAGAAAAAAATACTCTAGGCCCAGGGACTCCAGCAGCATGTCTGTCACTGCTCTTCCAGCACGCTGTGCGTAGGGAACAAGAATCCTTAGCCAACAGCACACAGACAGGAGAGACCTCTGCAAGAGAGAGAAGCACCTCTTTCTCGGCATACATGATACACTGCCAAAGGGCTGGAAGGGCAAAATGTATACAAATAGAAACGCTCGCCCATCCTAACAGAGAGCAATGCTACAAGGCCTCGATTCGGCTCTCATGCTGGTGTAAGCAAAATCTGATTCAGGCCTGTGTTTACAAACTGCTAAAGCCTGCACGTCTGCACTCCTGACTCCCCCATCCCCACTTTGCAGACTTCAGATGTTCTGAGAAGTATCTGCACTCTGAGATACACTCATCCCATGTTTTCTAGGCTTTTGTTCAGCCCTCCTACCTCCCATATTAAGTTCCGTTCAGCTACCGCCTCCCCACGTCCCTTCCCCCCAGAGCAGCATTTGTTAGGTGCACCTACAAGGGGAAGAAGTGTTCTATGTCTGCTCCCCACCCCCAGTGGACTGTCCCCTCTGACGTCACAGCAAAGTGTCTTTGTGCTGCTAGCAACAGAAGCGGAGGAATAAAGTACCGCAGCCATCTGAAGTGCTGGTTGGGCGGGACGGATAACCAGCCTGCGTTACATTCTGGAAAGAGCTGTGTTTGGCTAGAGTGGTTTAACACAATTAATCGGACATTAATTAGCTCCCGGGAGGAGAAGATATAAGCCCCATGGGGCTTCCCACTCCTAGAACAGCGGAACTCAAACATATCTTCCTCGTATGGAAGGGGAGGTGGCGAGGCAAGGAAGTTGGCACAAGGGAGTGAGGTACGACATGGCCCAGCTAACTCGAGCGGTTTCCCTCTACAGACCAGTCTGGGCTCAGTCTCCATAGGGGGTGACAGGGCAAGAAGGTCAGTGCCCCCCTCTCCCACTCCCAAGCTCTTTTCTCTAAGGAAACAGTTGATTTCAATAAATGAAGTCTGAAGGCAGAAGCCCTAGAGGAGGGAGGAGACAGGGGAGCCCCAGTGGCTCGGCTAGCTGCCAGATGCATTGAGCTGAGCACCCAGGAGCTGAGCAGTGTAGCAACGTTTAGGCACAAAAATAGACAGAAAAAGCAACAGTCAGAAACAAGAAAACAAGGTCGATCGAGTTCCCTAAGCAGCAGAGCTTCAGCCTGCAAACTGCCAAGCGTCCACACCCAACGCTCCAACCGTGAGCAAAACACATTACTCAGCCTGCGATGCAGAATGCAATGAAGACTAACTAGGCCACCGGGGCAGGTCTGAAGCCAGGTGAAGGCATATGTCTCTCTGCCTCCAAGCAGAGGGTTGGTGGCGATAACTCAGAGGAGAGCAGGTTACCACTGAAGAGCCCGACTCCATCTACAGTCATAACCCAGCATTCAACTGACAGATACAATCAGGAAGAGTCACCAGAGGTGCTGAGGCACTCGACACATGACAATGTTCACACTGTGTTTCATGCCCCGTTGGCTCTATGCTACTAGGCTTCATTCTCTGCTTTCACGGAAGAGTGCCCTTTGCTAACTCCAACCTTGGGTACAGCTGAACTGTTCAATTCCTAAGCCAGCAGCCTTCACAAACAAACCCAACACCCATCTGGTCTCAGTCAGATCAGGGCTGGTGCACCTTGACACAGAACCATTTTGTTTATTCCCAGGCAAGAGAACCACCTTTAGTTGCTTTAACATTGTCAATCTGTATCCATTATATAAGAGTATTTCCACAGAAGAGAACATTTACCACAACCTTAGAAGGCCTAGAAAGTCAAACTTAGCCATGGCCCCAGGCATTGCAAAGGATGGAAATGCCTATGGCTGTGCACATCTTTCGATATTGATGGTGCAACAGATTGGATCAGGCCACTGGCTCCCAGCACTCCCAGATGGAGTTCGGCAGCTTTGCCAGAGTCCCTGTAATGCCCGCATTACAATGCCCTTCCTTTAGCAAATACCTGGCTCCCCTTGCCCCTGGATTGCTGCTAGGTCCCACCTCCTCAGCACAATAAGCACAGAGGGCCAGACTGGTAAAAGCACCAAGCAACTCCCCTGGACATTAGTGGGAGGTAAGCACCTAGTGGGATTTTCAAAACTGCCTGTCTGAATCTTTAGGCGCCTGAATACCTTGAAAAATCTGGCCCAGAGTTCCTACTCTCATTTCTTACAGGGAGACAAAGCTGAAGATGCTAATTGCCTGTGATGGCAGCACATCCAGTTACCCACGAATACTTAACTTTACAGGGTGCTTCCCTGCCACAACACTGCAACGCCTCACAACCTGGGCTGCAGGGACTAGCCCGAGACTGGCGCTGCCCGCGGGAGGCAGCAACATGAAGTGAAGGGCATGCCCAATGCCCATTAGCTGGGGTGAGGTGTTCCCAACCTCAGAGCAGAAGTCCCAAGCTACCCGAAACCCTCTCTTCCATTACAGAGCTTCTTCCAGCGAGCAGGCAGAGGGTACAATTTAGCCCTACAAATCTCACTGCTCTCTCACCCCATGACAAAAAAGAAAGACACATTTATTTTTAGAAGAGAAAAAAATTAAGGTTTCTCCTGAAGCCAAGAACTACAATACAACAAAGCCATAACTGGCTTGGCTGGCAGCTTTGGAAGCCCAGCAACAGAGTTCAGCTCGGTCCCCTGGATGCATTTTATACCCAGCCCTGCAGACAGGGCAATGATACAGAGATCCCCTAGGATTATGCCACTGTTTGCGATGTGGGTCGACCCATGTTCTCTATCACTCCCAAAGCGCAGCTGGTAGTTAGTCACCAATGGTGATGGAATGAGAAAAGCAGGGAGGGGAAGTGATTCAGGTGTTCAGAAAACAGCCAAGCAGTTGCCAATTAGTCCAAAGAGCCCATCTGGCCTAAGGAAAGGCTATTTAGAGTGTCTAATAATTATAGCAGAAGAGGAAGAAAACTAATTTAAAGCCTTTTAAGACTCGCTGCTCCCCTGCCAAAGCATTCCCCTCCTCCAGGGATCCATTAAGAATTTTTATTGTGTAGATTTATCACAGAGTTATTTGGTCAAAACATGAAGTAACTTGTCAGATGATGATGTTAAGCAGCATGGATTCCATTTGCCTTCAGGCCTCATTTAGTACCGAGCGAAAGCCGACTGAAGAATGTAAGTGTGGAACAAAGCCTTTGTTGGTGAGTCACATATTTTGTTAACCACCAGACGGCTTTGTGGCCCCAGAGAACCCCCCAGAACTAACAGGGCCCTGTAAAGTATAAGGGACTCAGGTGCCATGCTGCCAGGTGTGGTATAGGAGCCTAAACAGAAACCAGCACAACCTCTGGGACAGGGACTGGCTTTGCACAGCACTGAGCACAATGGGGTCATGGGCCATGACTGGGGCTCCAAGGTACCACGGACATACAAATAACAACAGTAACTAATCTATAAAGGTCCCCAGCCCCACAGAATCAGGACTAGCACTTCCCATGTCTAGGGAGTAGAGCCAATGTGATTTTAACAGGCAGCAAGGGAGGGGGTGTCTAGGCAGTAGTTTGCACTAAGACTAGTAGCTGACTTACAGAAGCAAGAATTTCATGATGAGTGCAAAAAAAAAAAAAAGAAAAAAATTCCCCCTTCATTTCTATAAGCGTCACCATAGAGGCAGGTTTAAGTTTGTGTGTTTTCATGGACCATTGTATTTTGTTCCCGTCTCTGGATCACGTCAAGTTGCTGTGGTGATAACATGCCTTGGGCAGTAATTCTTACAGAAGAAACCAGCTAGTAGCTCAGATCTGGTCTACAAGCAAGGGCCACACCGCTTTACAGAAATACAGCTGAGGCATTCTCTAAACAACCAGTCAGATCCTGGTTAACTTGGACAGTCTCCCAGTGCAACTGTCACTTGAATTAAGGTACCTTCTCATTAATGAGTTCATTGAATGTGCTTGCTCCCTCTCTGGTTGCCATCTCAATTACACTTTTTCAGACACCCAGACAGAAAAAGATCTAAGGCAGGGCTTACTGTTCTACACAGTAATGTAATTTGAAGGCCATTATATTTCATATCTACAAGTCTCTACTACCCAGTAATATAATTTGTTGAAAAAGCCACTTTATTTCAAACCAGCTAAAAGTCCTTGTAGAGATCTTATCCAGCAATATTTTACTGAATGAATCCAAGTGCTAGTACATGGTGTAATAAAATGATTATACTGTTAAAACCACTTTGCTTTAGAATAAAAAAGGCACCTGCCTTGTAGCACTGCCAGTTAAAGAGCTCTCTCTTACTCCGTTTGGTATTAACAGTTCAATTTAACTTTTATCTGTTTAACTGCTCCATTTATTAGCCTCTAAACTAATCCCAGTCTAGCATGACTCCCATGCAAAACTATGTTAACATGTCTATTTTCATCCCCCACATTTGAGAAGCCAACCAGTTTTCAGCAATCCAAGGAAGGCATTAAAAGGTCACTTATTTAGAGAGTACACATTTCATTTACTGATGCCTCCATCCATCTGTTATCAGTCATACTTAGCATCCTCTTTGAACATGATCTAAAAATTAAGGCATCCAAAAATCACTAGTCACTTTTGAAAAGTTCGGCCACAGAATGTGGCTACAGCAAAGGGTCCAAGTTCCTTTCTGTTACAGTGGCAAAAGATCAGAAGTAAACTTGTGTACCTAAGAGCAGAACTAGGCTCAATGATTTCAAACTTACAAGCATAAGTGTTTAAAGAGAATGTCAGCTACTATTCTCCACCAAAAGGTTGTGGGGTTTTTGTTGGTTTTTTTTTTTAGGATAGAAATGTGTAAGCACTCCTAAGGGACAAAGGAAAACAGTCAGTGAGGTGACTAGTGGACATAAAAGCAGCAGGGGCAGCTATTCACTTGTACCCCAGTGTCATACCATAATTAAATGTCCCCAAAGGGTAGACAGAAGGTACTATTTTATCTTGGATTCCTGATGTCGTATACAAAAGCAGTCTATTTCCTTCCCCTCCCCCATCATGATTTAATGAGTTGGGAATAGTTTGCTCTCTACAGCAGCTATATAAGGCTGGGTGCAGACTCTGCAGATGCAAGTTTAATTAAAAGCCTCTTCCCTTTGCCTTATGACAATATGATGGTATCTTAACTACTTCTCAAAAGCAGCAGCTGCATAAGCTGCTCTAGGTTTAGTCTGAGATATGGCCCAGGCAGTTGTTCCAAATGGTTTCAGAGAGACCTTCCAGGTTTCTAAAACTTTTTCTGCAATCAGCTTAGAAATGAAAATATCACCATAAAACTAGTTAGGAAGCTTTTATCTGAAATACACTCCAGTCAATGCATGTGCATAATGGGCTACCAGCTAAACAACAAGGAAGTCTTCAGCAGGAATGTAACAGGACATGCTCCCCTTTAAGAGCAGTTACCACTGTTCCTGGTGGTTGGCCTTTATGGGAATTATGGGAGATGTAGTCCCAAGAAGGACCCTGGGTATAGTAGGCTGCTTCAAGGCATGCTGGGTAAGAGTGGGTAATTGTATTTAAAGTTGCCTGTGGCCCAGTCAAAAAAGACCTGCAGGGAGCTGGAGTTGCTGAGAGAGCATAGGAGAGGGGTGTTCTCTCTAGACAGTGGGAGGAGTAGCTAGGAGGATAAGCAAAGGAGGATAAGCTGTACAAGTCCCAAAGGGGCAGGATATAACAGTGGAGTGAATGAAGAGGCCTGGAGACCACAGTAATGGTGAGGGTCCGAAGCCTGGTGTTAGCACCTGTCTTTGTTTAGAGGCCCCAGGCTGGACCAATGGAGGGAGGAAGTCCCACCATCAGCTCAGTCTGCCTCCCCTAGAGAGGCTAGGAGAGACCCCGATGGGAAAAGGACTATCAAGCTATTAGTTGTGGAAGGGTGAAGAAGCTATTGACCTGAGCCCTCCATCAAGGGGGAAAGATAAGCATGCAAAGGATTGAAGGATTATTGCACACTCCTGCCTCAGGGGACGGCAGAATGGATTTTGGTTGTTTGGTACTCTTGCTTGCTCTGGAAGGGGAGGAATCTCTAGTCTGGCTGGAGAGCCATGTTATTCCATCACAAGGGAACACACTAGACAACACTGTGACAAGAGGGAGATCATTTACAGATTGAGACTGAGGCAGCAAGCTCCTTGTAGAAAGGTAAGTGCCTGCAACAGCCAGGTTTCTCTCGAATATAGCGTATGGAAGCCCCATGGGAGCTGGGGCTATTACTTCTGTTCCCTTCACGAAGACAAACAAAACATGTCTGTGGCACTTGCTGTGTGGCCCCAACAGATATTCAGAAAAGTACCTGCCCCTAGAGAGCAGGACACTGGAAAAATTAGTAGCGTTCAATGCGGGTATTCAACAAACTCTAGCAACTAATGCATCCTGGCAAGGGAGGGCCGCAGAATAAAAAAGGAAGAGTTGTTGCTGTGGCTCTCGTGAAATGAGACACAGGCCCATGGAAACAACAAGGCAGCCTGTAGGTTATTAAGTGTGGGTGTCGGCTCGTACATCTCCAGGCACAAATGCTACAATCTCTCATGCAGACTTCTCCTTGTGAAGGCGTAGCAGAACTTGATTTTAATTTTTTATTTATTTATTTATTTATTTTACAATTTTGATGGATAAATGCCTGTTCAGCAATTTTTGAGAGTATCAATTTTAAATTTTCACAGTTGCAGGCTGTGAGTTATACAGAGAATTCTTTCCCAGGTGTGTGTCTGGTGGGTTCTGCCCACATGCTCAGGGGCTAACTGACTGCCATACTTGGGGCCGGGAAGGAATTTTCTTCCAGGTCAGGTGGACAGAGACCTTGGGGGTCTTTCACCTTCCTCTGCAGCGTGGGGCATAAGTCGCTTGCTGGTTTGAACTAGAGTAATTGATGGATTCTTTGTAACTTGAAGTCTTTAAATCCAGATTCAAGGACTTCAGTAACTCGGCCAGAGGTTATGGGCCTACTACAGGATAGGGTGGGTGAGTTCTGTGGCCTGCCATGTGCAGGAGGTCAGACTAGATGATCACAACGGTCCCTTCTGGTCTTAACATCTAGGAGTCTGTGAGAAATTCTGGGGGAGTCAGACAATTATTTAACGAAAGTAGAGGCTGAGACTCAGAGTTAAAGCTTTATAAACTGTTAAAACACAAATTGTCAATATCACATGTCAAAATATACAAAGTAAATACCCTTCAATCAACAAATCGAACCTGTTCTTACTGTTCCTTCTCTACTCCTCCTGTAACCAGCCTAATTCAAACGTCTAAACCACTGGATTTTTGCCTCTAAATTCTCAGGCAGCATTTCTTACTTTGCCTAGACATACAGAATGTGCCTGTAAATTTCAGTTATTATTGGTAGAAATTATTTCACCGGACACACACAGACAAAAGTGAAGTTTATCAACATTTACCAATAAAAATCTAATCCTTCCAAGCCTATCTATATGGTAACTAGAATATGGTACCATCCCCCTGGGCATGGAGAGCTAGCTGGGATTCCCTTCAGGGCCTGTTAATAACCTTAATGGACTCCAGGGCTTCATGCAGGATACTCCCATCCACACAGGCTTTGAAAATGCAAAGGCCATTCTGCCAGGATACCAGCAACTCTACTGCCAGCAATCATGGTGCCATGTGGGAGACTCAGGAGCTGGAGCTGCAACCACTAAAGGAAAACTAAATCTAGACTGAGGGATCTAAGCTAAATATAGCTGCAATTAACATTTAATAGCCTAAAAAATCCCAGACACTGTATTGACCAGGTCCCTTAAAAATGTAACAGATTAGCCTAATCATTTGTGACAGAAACCTTTAAACTGAATTAAATCTTGTCACTCTGCATCTGATAGGACCTTGCATGTCCCTGTGAGGTGTTACTGATTCTTTACACCATTTGAGGCAGCAGAGATCTTCAGCATGCTAGCTTGAGTGACCCACAGGGCCAGCAGATGGGTACCAGGGTCAGACCTACTGGACAGGGAACTGGGTGACTCTTCTACTGGCTGCAATAGAGAAGCACACACTGCAGAGAAACACTCCGCGTCAAGTCAGCCTGCTCTGCGCTGTTGGCTCCCTGATTCCAGGATGTCACTTCTGCTACCCCTGCCCGTTAGTGTGGGTGACTAATTGTCCTTTTCTAGTGCTGCAGCTTTGCTTCATCTAGTGGGATATTGATTTTGATAGTGCTCATCGATATGTCCAGGAGACAGAGCAGATGGCAAACAACACACCAGGCCGCGGTGCGCTGTCCACAGGGGCTGGGGACAAAAGGCATCAGGGAAGGCGTGTCAGTGCAGCTGGAGGAGAGATTCAATGGGAGATGAGGATAAAGCCTCCTGTAAGAAGTGAAGGGAGACAGGAGGAGAAAAGGAGTCCAATTGATGTCAGAATCCCCCATCCAAATGACATATGTTGTTAAGCTAACTAACAGCATCGTGCCAGTTACCCATGTCATCCTGTCCCCCTAATGTTTGTTCCCATCCCTCATTACAGAGTCTTCTTGACTTAGGATCTGGAATCCGAGACTTTTGTTTTCAGAAGTGACCATTGATTGTGGGAACCCAACCTGAGACATCTTAAAAGGCCTGACCTTTAAAGCGTGGGTGCTCAGCACTTTGGGTTCCTAGGAGTGTCTCAAGCTGGACACCCCAAAATGGAAGTACCCCAAAACTGCTGGTCCCCTCTGAAGAATCAGACCAGTGCCTGAAGTGCCAGGCACATTTCTTTCTACTTCTTTTGTACGACACCACACAGTAAGAAAAACGCAAGTTAACGTTAGATCTGTTCTAGTCTTTCAGTCTGAATTTTTTTTTTTATTAGGGGTCTGGCTTAAAAGTAGAACCTAGATGGTTCTCAAAATGAAACAGCCTTTCCAGATTTTGGGGGACAGCAGCAGGGAGAAGACTCTGCAGTACTCTGACGCGGCAACATTGTCTCTGTCCTGCACTCCCTTGGGGGAAGGGAGACTTTCCTATTTATCTAAGAGCTCTTGGTTACCAAAAGACACCCCCCCCCCCCCCCGGCACATCTGCAGCTACTACTCTATGATGGATACAGAGCTAGGGACCAA
Organism: Natator depressus; assembly: GCF_965152275.1. Classification (NCBI taxonomy): domain Eukaryota; kingdom Metazoa; phylum Chordata; order Testudines; family Cheloniidae; genus Natator; species Natator depressus. The sequence continues at coordinate 22,491,811 of NC_134249.1, read as the reverse complement.
AAACTCAGCATAACCCTTCTAAACGCTGAGCAGCAGCCTCAACAGGAGTCTTGGGTTCTGGGCATGGCGTGAGGGCTTGGTTCTAAGACCTGTGCGATGCTGCTCTCATTCAGGGAAACTTGTGGCTTCCTGTTCTAATCTGGGACACCACACTGGTTTCCCCTGACCTCACTGCACAAGGTGCAGGTCTCAGGCAGCGGTTTCCACACATAGGCAGCTGTGGGCTTTTTGGTTAGTTTATAGTGGAGCAGTGTAGAAACACTGAACACGCAAGTCAGTGAGGTGGTAGTCAATGTCTGGTCCCTCCTGAAGCACTTGCCTCACCTCCCATTACAAACCCGCTTTCTCTGCCTGCCAGGGCCGGTGCAAGGTTGTTTCGCGCCCTAGGCGAAACTTCCACCTTGCGTGCCCTCTGCCCCCCGGGAGCCCTGCAACAGCACCCCCCCACCCCGCGGCAGCTCTCCTCGGCCCCCTCCCTCCCTCCTCTCGGCGCCCCCCCCGCAGCAGCTCCCCTCAGCCTGGGGAGCCGTGTGCGACAACTCCTCGCCGTACGGCAGCTCCCTGCTCCAGCTCACCTCTGCTCCACCGCCTCCCTGGAGGGTGCTTTTGGCCGCCCCCAACCACTTGGTGCCCTAGGCGACCGCCTCGTTCGCCTACTGGTTGCACTGGCCCTGCTGCCTGCACATCTTGCTGCTGTAAATGTGAATGCAGATCGAGGCCCACAGCAGCTAAGGTGCCCACCTGCTCCAGTACTGTCGCGTTCAAGGAGGTGCCACAGAAAGAGTCTGACACCAATAATTATCAATGGACTCCTTCTCAGGGAAGAAGCTAGCAGGGCCCTGTCTCCTCTGTCTGTACAGCACCCAGCGTGATGGGACCCCGAGTCTTGGTTGGGCCTTCATGCACTGCCAATACAAACAAACAAGTCTGGGTTATCCTCCCCGCAGAAGACAAGCAGTGGTTCTCAGCATAGCCTGCAAAGTATGTATTGATGGCCGCTGAGAGAGATGGATGCCACATGATGCTAATGCTCCTTTCCAGCCCTACAGTGTATTAGCTAAGACTGCATAACTCCTGTCCCGCGGCAGCAATGGCCGGAGCTGCCAAAGGGATATTTCCAGCTTGTGAATGAGAAGGGAGGTGTCAACCAGATTGACAGCATGGCCCATACTAACAATCGGAGAACTGTTGAAGTAATGCACACTAACGCGGTGTGTCTGTCCCCTTCTCCCTCTGAGCCATTACCTGAGGATTTTGGCTTCTTTTCACAGAACTTGCTAGGTCCTCTAATCCAGTCCCCTGCAGTGAAGCAAGTTGTATTATCTAGTATTGAATAATATGAAGTATTATCTAGACTGGTGTTTCTCAACCTTTTTTGACACCAGGAACCAGCTTGCTGCCTTCCTAAACAGCGTCAGGGAGATCGCAGGGACCGGCACCAGCCCATAGAGCAGTCACTGAGAAATGCTGATCAAGACCATCCCCGACAGGTGTTTGTCTAACCTGTCCTTAAACACCCCCAATGACAGATTCCATAACCTCCCTAGGTAATTTGTTCCAGAGTTTAACTACCCTGACAGAAAATTTTCCTAATGTCCAACCTAAATCTCCCTGGCTGCAATTTAAGCCCATTGCTTCTTGTCCTGTCCTCGGCGGTTAAGGGGAACAATTTGTCACCCTCTTCTTCTGGGGAGGTCAAAAGGAAATGGCCTACAGCAGCTTCTGGCGACACAACATCCCTATCCAGCAACAGCACCTGTCATGCAGCTGCATAGCCTTGTACAGGTGCAAATGCTCTGCATGCTCAACGCAAAAGAAGTTTTACACACTTCAAGTCTGAACTCCGACCACCACAGAACCAGCAGTGTAATTAGAATAAGGAAGCTGCACAGGCTGCAAAGACCAATCAAGAAATCCCACTGTCTTGGGTTTTTTGTCAGGTTTGGTTTAAGCTACAGGGCTGCGAGCTGTAAACAATGCAAAGCTGGCAGGGAAACCCAACTTGGCTCCAAGCATAACAACTCAGGAAGGAGTCTCTTGGAGCCATTAAATGAGATTTTTTTGGAAGCATCTGTGCAACAGAAAAACAAACACTCTCCTCCCCAGTAGGTGTTCTATTTGCCAAGCTAAAATTAAACTAAGAAGCTTTGAGACTATCCATGACAATTGTACTGGAGTTTTACTGAAATTCTGAGACAGAGTATTACTAAACTACCACCCCGCACACCCGTCTGAGCTGTTCCTGTCCAGCTCAGAGTCCTGCCCCTCAGCGGCAGGTTAACTTGGCATTAAAATGCAAGAATTATTCAAGACACTTGCTAAAAACATGGAAACAGAGCTAGTATTAGTAAACTGGCAGTGATAAACCAGGTTTGGATTCCTTGTGGTGTTATTCCAAGCAAAAAACAAAACAAACAAAACCAACCTCAGGAATCTACACAGTGTAAGTGCGTGCCTGTTTCTTTGGGGTTTCAGTTGTTAAAGACTTAACAGCCTACCCTGAGAAGCCTAGAGTTATCAGAAGGAAACAGGAGGAGGAATATGCCAGTTTGGAGATTTAACTTTTTGTTTGGACATTAATAATGCACAATGGAAGCGGTGTCAGTGAATTACAGATAAGAGGCTTTATGTTAAACCTCCAATACTGGTGTTATGGCTTCTTTCTAGATGTTGAGACAACTTGCTCAGAACTACAATAGCCACAGGGGTCTATGTATCAAGTCTGAAACCTCTAGACTACCTGGCAAATAAATTCAAAGTAGATAACTGGAGATCCACACAGCTGAATGTGAGTTGTTGGAGATCTGCTCTATAAGGATGTTGCAGATCCTACGACGCTTCTCATAAGAGGAGTTTGCACTTGTGTTCTTAGGCCACTCCTCATCCCAAAAAGGTGGCTGCATTTCAGTAATTCTGTATCAGTCTAAAGTGCTTTGGCATCTCAAAAAAATGTAAGATGACTTCATATTACTATACATATTTGGTAGTGTTCAGAGACTCCAGGATCTACTGTAGGCAGGAGAAAAGGAGCGTGGTTTATGCCAGGGGTGGGCAAACTACAGCCTGCCAGCCACATCCTGCCCGCTGGCCACACCCAGCCCTCAAGCTCCTGCTGGGGAGCAGGGCCTGGGGCTTGCCCTGCTCCCACACTCCAGTGGAGGAGCAAGGTTCAGGGGCCGCTCCCAGAAGCAGCGGCATGTCCCTACTCCGGCTCCTACGTTTAGGGGCAGCCAAGGGGCTCCACGCACTTCCCGTGCCCTAAGCACCGCCCACGCAGCTTCCATTGGCCGGGAACTGTGGCCAATGGGAGCTGCAGGGTTGGCACCTGCAGACAGGGCAGCACGCACAGCTGCCTGGCCGTGCCTCTGTGTAGGAGCTGGAGAGGGCATATGCCGCTGCTTCCAGGAGCTGCTTGAGGTAAGTGCCGTCCGGAGCCTACACCCCACCAAACCCCTTGGTCCCAGCCTGGAACACCCTCCTGCAGCACAAACCCTCATCCCCAGCCCCACCCCAGAGCCTTCACCCCCCACAACCCTCTGCCCCATCCTGGAGCCCCCTCCTGCATCCTGAACTCCTCATTTCTGGCCCACCCCAGAGCCTGCACCCCCAGCCAGAGCCCTCATCCCCTCCTGCACCCCAATTTTGTGAACATTCATGGCCTGCCATACAATTTCCATACCCAGATGTGGCTCTCGGGCCAAAAAGTTTGCCCACGCCTGGGTTACGCTCTTTGTACTTCTGGGCTCTGGTGTGCTGCCATCGGCTAAGTCTATGCCCCACCCCCAGGCCACAGAGAGCGAGCCAGTGACACATCAGCTGTAAATTATGATGCTCTTTGAATCTTAAATCCCACTGCCTTGAGAAGGGACCAATAGCCGTTCCTATGCCATAGCCACCTAGCCACGTGAAGTGCCGACAGACTGCAGAGGGAGAGACAGCTCCGCATTGGCAGGAGATGCCTATTTGCCCATTCATACCATCCACACACACACACACCACACAGGGTGGGAAGACTCATATTTGCACATCGTAGGCCCCATGATCTTTGAGCTAGCATTCCTACAGTTCAAATACCCCTTCCCCAGCCATAGCTTCCCCACAGCTACCTTCCTACAAATAGCAGACCCAGTTCTGCCCTCAGACCTGCCCTCTACTCCCAAGGACTTCAGGGAGAGCTTCACCTGTGCACAAGGGCAGACCTTTGCCCATTAATTTCTCCCTAGAAGGCATAAGGGAGCAGATACACCTGCCCCCAAGAGATTTGCTGCATCACTTTGATTCTGGCTCATGAGAATGAATTTTCCTTGGAGTCATGCAGAAAGAAAATGTTTGCAATCACACCCTGGCATTCTGGAACTCCAGGAATGTCATGTCACCTGCAGTTCTCGTGCAGATCAATCAACTCCAACGCTCTCGGAATACATTACTGCCTCTGCATGTGGCAAGGGCTTGACAGCCAGAGAGAAAACCTTGCAGGCTCTTAGGCGATGTCTACGCTATAGATCTTCCAGCGGCACAGCTGTACCGCTGCAGCTGTGCCACGGTGAGGTCTCCTGTGTAGCTGCTCTGTGCCGGCAGGAGAGAGCTGTCCTGCCCATATAATTAAACCACGTCCACACCGGTGCTTTTGTTGGTGAAACTTATGTCAGGGTTTGGCTTTTTCCCACACCCCCGACCAGCGAAAGTTTTGCTGACAAAAGTGCTAGTGTAGACAAAGCCTTAGACCTGGAGTGCCTCGGGCAATGGAACAAAAGTTAGGCAGCTATTGTGTGACACCAGTTCCCCAGAGCACAGGTTCTGTGCGGCATCACCACTAGAAACATTCCCTCCTGGACTGAATGGCCATAGCTGCACTAAGAACTCGATTCTGACCAAGCAGTGGTTGGAACTAGATGTGCCTGTCAGTGTGTCATACTTCTGGTCCTACTTATTATTCAGGTACTAAACAATTACATCACCTTCTTTGTCAGCGTAGGAGTGGGCAGGGGATTAGCTTGAACCCAGAGAATCCTATAATAACATGGCAACTGTATGTAGTTAATAATCCAGGGGGAGGATTAGGAAATTTTAAATGTATGACTAGCACTGTATAATGAAAAGCTAAGCAGAGAGAATGGCAATTCCCCCTGCTCTACCTACTGGATTTGCATGCAGTTCCTCTAACTGAGGAAACATGATCTGCAACAAGGTTTTTCAGTTTGTCTTGCAAATGGAACTTAGTTCCATGAGTACGAACAAAAGGCATGCCACTAACTCAGAGATAGGATCGGTTATGGATAGAATTTTTACCACTTAAAGTTGTATAAAAAGCCTATGCCTCAAACGAACAGCTTGTGTTTTAACAGACCAATGTTAGATTCATGAATGAGAATCTCCGATAGCAACTGCCCAGGATTTATGGCTAACTGACTTATTGTGCACAACTGTCTGCTGAGCTGGAAGAGCACATCAATGGATTAGTGTCCCTGGGTCTCTCTCCTATATTTCATTTGCAGCTTTAGCAGCAAGTCTGCAGCAGCCATATGCAGAATGTGGCCTGGCATAATGAGGCCTGAAGGAGAGGAGACTTTCTGAGCAGCGAGATGCATGAATTGCTGTTTCCCTCATTCTATGTCTCTATGCAACTCTCGGTGGGCGCCACTGAGTTTAGCATGTGATAAGTAGCCTGTGTTGTTGCCCCCCCCCCCCCCCCCCCCCCCCACAGAGAGCTAGCATTTCGCCCCTGACTGGAGATCCAGGATTGGCCATAGACATGGAGTAGAGATTCAGTTTCAAACCCCATATACAATTTTTTCCAGAAATGAGTGACTGGACTAACCAGCTCTGCCAGAGCCTGGAAAAATAAAAAGAGGGGTGGGGCTGGCTGACTCAGGGGATTGGGACACTGAGCTTCTCATACAGATGACTGGTGCCAATTCAGGGTGGCAGCAGCCTACATGAGTTTGTGGCCTCTCTTCAGAGCCACTAGGCAAGCGCCCACATCCCAGCTGGCTCGCTCTGTTGCCAATCTTGGTGGAAATGCCCTCATTCCTAGAGGTGGCCCCTTCAGGTCACTGGGGAGGCAAAATGGGTGGCATGAGGCTTGCACTGTATACCCCGTCTTATGGCTAGACAACGCCAATCTCTGGTCTTGTCACTCCAGAGCCTCTCACAAGCACTAGTTTTGTATGTACCCAATTTTTCCTTAATAGTCTTTAATATCCCAGATGCCCTGTCTGCATATATTGCAACCTGCCAAGGGCAGGGTAGGACATCTTAGAGTTTCCCCAATATTGCTCCCAGCAGTGGAGCCGTGCTGGTGCCAGCACTGACAGGATGCCGGCATTCCAGGAGACCACAGTTTAAAGAGTAATAGGCACAAATGGCCTGTTGCTGTACCATGGTTTCTTCTACAGGGACAGCTACACTGACAGGAGAGAGAAAGAATTCGGGTGTAGACCAGGCCTCTGTATGCAAGTTAGCACTAAATAGCCACTACCTTTCTTCAGAGTTCCTATTATTATGCTGTCTGTGCTCAAGTATCCTTCTCAAAAACCCTGTTCCTTATCCTCTAGAAAGGGGTCCGAGCTAGTTAACTTTTCAGTAGAGCAGCATCCTCTGCTCCACACAGCTTGGACATGTCTGAATAAGGTCCTGCTGTACAGTGCACACACAAGTGAAAAGGGGAAGCCCTGCCTTCAAACAATGGGCTGAGGTTATAGCTGTTTTAACAGAATAGCTGCTTTAAAATACATTGCAATAAAGCTGCAACTCAGTCACCAGATTAATCAGTTGCATCCACGAGAGCAGAAGGGCATTGTTACGTGCTTCCCAACACCCAAGCGTGTTGCTGCACTGCCAGAATTCCCTGATTGATATTAAGCCATTCATCATGCCGATAGCAGGTGCTCAATCAGTGGCTGTCCACAGTTGCTGGGAACAGGAATTAAACACCTTTATTTTATTTTTTTAAAATAGCTACTGAAGGATCAGAAATGAACCCCTTTTGCAGTGCAATTTTAAATCTGACAGGCCAAAAATATGATGCAGCCCAAGATATACTGCTATTCACTGCAGCATCTGAGCTGCCCCACTGGCCCCCATCTGTTGCCTCTTTGCTATTAACTTCTACTTTTAAGATAAATAATCTGGCAATTTAGATTGCCACTGCACTGTGTCCTTTATGAGCAGGAGCTATGTTAATAGTCTCTGGGCAGGCAGGAGGCAGGGAATCTCATTTCTGCACTTGGCTGGAGATGAATAAATCAACTCTCCAGCTGGTTATAGGCAAAGCTTTTTTTTTTTTTTTTTTTTTTAAAAAGCCATTTTAAATGACATTAGATTTTTAAACACCAAAAGAAAACCAGGATAATCCCCTTTGAAGGCTTCAAATGCACAATTCCAAACCTACTTCAGCTGAAGTTTGCAACATTTCTGAACAGTCTCTGAATTAATTAAAAAACACCCTAGTGTTTCAGATGGGTAAGAATATAACAAACATGGAGACTGTCAGAGCATCCATCAGTGCTACCTCTTGGATGGAGGCTTTGAGAAAATAAACCTGCACTTGAGAAACTTCAAAACTGGTTTGAGACAGAAATTCTAATAACTTTGTTGGTTAATTCCAGTGCCCATTCACAAGCCCTTCTGATGAAGAAGAGGGTAGAGGAAGAAAAGTGGAATCTCGCCAAGTCTTTGTTAAAATAAGAATTTGCAAAAGGGAAATGTGAAGTGTGTGAGGTTCAGAGAGGAAAATAGAAACCTTACATAACTCGGTGGAGCTGGTTTCCTCTCCCTGCTCTGGAGAGGAGAGTTGGGGAGGACAGGGTGCTGGATCTAGTCCTGGTATGTCTCAAGAGCGTGGCTCCAAAGCTATACAAGAAAAGCAGTTGGGTCTGGGGAAGAGCAGCACAGAGCAACTACACCTGCATACTTCCATTCACGGTAACCTGCCATGAGCAGTGGTACTAGGGCTCCCAGTCAGACTCACCCGAATCCTTCTCATGGCTGCCACGATCTCCACACGGCTGTTGGGTCTCGGCACATCCAGACTACCGATGTACTGAAAGACAGAACAGTGGTGGGATGGTCTTAAAACAAATTGCAGTGAAGGAGTCACAACGTCTTCAAAATGAACAGCATCTTTGACTGATAATTAGCCCATAAGTGGCTGGGCAGTTAGACACCTCTAACTCCTGTCAGCCATTTCTGTCAGCACCTACAAGGAGGATCCCTCGCAGGTATCAATGGATCCTTAATGTCAGGTTTAAGCCCGTGAGCTCTTCCAGTTCTGGAAATGCCCTTAGATCCATTAGACATTAAATTCACATTACCCCACTAAAAGCTAGCCCCTTTCCTGGAAGCCCAATCCAGTTTGCTGGACTCCACTAGAGACCGTAATACTTTGCACTGGAGAAAGGAGATTACTGCTGGCAACCACAACCAGAGGGACAGCTGCTAGCCAAATCATTACATATACTGCATCTCAGACAAGCTGATTGCTACATTTTGTTTCCTATCTTCTTCCTTCCCCTCACCAAGAAAAGCTTGAAAACCTCAGAATGCCAGGCACCCCCAAGGACTGAGGCTAGTGCATGGCTCTGTGGCAACTGGCTTTGATGAGGAGCAATGTGTCTGCATCCCTGGTCAGCACCCTTTGTTGTTTCCTCTGCGCCTCTCTGGACATCAGTTGCCTTTTTGCTTGCTTGGCCTAGCAGAATTCTCTAGCTGATCCTGGAAAACGTGCCAGAATTGGTATTCTGTGTTGGCCCAGCCTGTCAATAACTAGGAGCTAATGGGAGCTGCAGCCCTACATTTCCACCGGAAACAGCAAGTTGCCCAGCATCCTGTAACAGGACATGCAAAACTTAGGTTTGCAGCGTTAGCACCTCTGCCTGCTGAATAAGGGCTGTTCAAGCTCAAGGCAGATGGCAAGTTCCAGGTCCAGCCTGGAAACCTGCCCACAACCAGTTAACAAATGCAGCCTTCTGTATCCTGGCTACCTCTAGTCCTGCCCGTGGGTTTGGATGGCATCAAGACCATATACGTTGGTCATACGCTTGCTCTGGACAAAAATGTAGCTTGACCGCCTACCTGATACAGCAGGAGCCAGCCTCCCACAGACATTTGCCCTGTGGTGGCAGCACTGCTCCCGTATGCTCAGCCCCAGCCTGCCCACACTTGTGTGCCAAGCCAGCCAAGGGAAGTGATCTGAACAGTGACAGGAAGAAACTGTTCTGCTAGGAGGACTCTGCTGCAGGACGGGGGCACTCGTGATGGCACATAGGGCGGGATGAATATGCCCACATGGCCACCAACCAAAGCAAGCCAGTGCAAAGCTTGAGATCCAGGCTGCCCTCTTGCCCCAAGCAAGGGGGGAAACCCCAAACCTCCCACAGGCAGAGCAGTTCTTTCATGTGATGCAAAGGGTAGTGAACTCTCCACAGGGCCTCTGGCTCATCTGCAGCATAACTGACTGGAAGGGGGAGCGAAGAGAGAACAGCCCAAGTCAGCCAGTAAACAGAAGCAGAACTGAGTGGGTGATCAGCATCCTGTCAGTACCGGGGAGTGCGGGTTGCTGTCCTCAGGCCATATGCTGTGGAAGTCGGACAGCTGGAGCGAGGGAGTCCGATTCCAAAAGCCAGTCCAATATGTCGGCATTAGCATTCTCTCATAGGTGGAGCATGCAGCCCCTCTCCCTTCATACACAGCCATGGCAGGCAGCCTGCCTTCCTCCCCCATGTTAATCAGGGGTGCTGGAGCTGACAAAGCTCAGCCTCCATGTATAAGAGGGTTTGGCTTGTGAGTCTAGAGGAAGTTTTGTGGTCAGCGAGTCAGGGAAGCCCCCATGGAAGCTTGGCAGGCAGCTCCTGCTCTTCCTAAAGACCAGCCCATGGCTCTCACTGGACATGTTGACATCTTTATGGGTTTTTGAAAGCACTGATGCAAGAGCTGAAGCTGGCAAGACCCAACAGCTTGTAGAGTTTTATTTTGCAAGCTTGTATTCAATGAAGAGCTCTCCACACAGACTGTCCATCTTAGCTCAGTATTTACTGCTCTTTCAGCTGCCTAGAAATAAGCACTGCAAGCATCTTGAAAGTTCATCTCATTTCCCTGCACCATCTGTAAATGTCTCCACAGCTTCTATAGACATGCCATTTTGTAACTACTTACAGCAACCCCTCGGTGAGCCAGAAGAGAGATCCAGGCCCCAGAGCATGAGTACTTGGGGTACATTGGGAAGGAAAGGATTAGCTTTTCCTCCCCCTTTCTATAGTGGCAAAGGTACATTAACATCACAAAATGGGATCTGTTTGGTTTTCCCCATTCACAAAGGGCCATGATCTATAGAGTCACATGAAAAAATTCTATTTAATGCAGTAGGCTGGCGTTTTGCAATCTTGTTATCAGTAGGCAATGGGGAGAGAGCCAGTGGCTAAGAACACTTCTATTGGCTTTGCTCTCAGACCTTGTATTGGGGTCCCAATCCTGCAAGCTGATCCATGTGGAATCTCCATTCTTAGAGGTTTTTAAGGCCCAGCTTGACAAAGCCCTGGCTGGGATGAGTTAGTTGGGGTGGTCCTGCTTTGAGCAAAGGGTTGGACCAGATGATCTCCTGAGGTCTCTTCCAAGCCTAATCTTCTATGATTCTGTGTTTGCCTATGGAGAGCCCCATCAAGTTCACCAGGGGCTCCACCCAAGTGTAAGGCGGCTCACCTGCAGCTTGCAGTATCAGGTTCTTGGTGTGCATTGGGAGTTCATCCCTAAAGATCTGAAATATAAACTCATTCATATAATGCAATGTGGCCTGGTACTTACAACCTGGAAAGAATTAGAGATGAGAAACACTACCAATAAACAAATGTCTTGCACGAAGCAAGCTAGATAATTAATACGCTGGTCATTTTAAGAGGCACAGCCAGACTGATGTACCTGCAGTGAGACACTGTTAACTGGAAGAGACAGACCCTACAGTAGCACTAAGTAAGCTTTTGCGAATACAGACTAACACGGCTGTTACTCTGAAACATGTTACTATGGTAATGCAAACTTCATCTGTGAGGGTGGAAGAGAAGCCAGCCCATTACAACTTGAAGAGGAGAGTTGGGCAAGTAGCTGAATACTTTATAGAGCTGTCCACTCTCTCTATAGCATGGTAGTCCTAAAGCTGGCTGACTGCAGGTGGCTATCCTACCCATTAGAAGTGTAAATTCATTTCATAGTAACACATTCAGGAACTTTTAAGAAACAGCTTTTCGCCTGGTCAAGGTGGTATCCAGTAGATCAGCTGTTATGTTTTAAGCATTCAAAATACTGTATCTCCCTGTTCAGCAAAGCTAGATTTTTATACATGCAGTTGAGAATTTACAGATCTCTCTCCCACATCCTCTTTAAATCTACAGCTCCTTCAGCAGGAAAACTGAGCTGCACAAGATCAACGTTCTTAAAGCTTTGTTTGAATGCGTTCCCTTTCCTTACAGCTCAGGGGAGGGGAGAAATGAATTCCATTTCTAATCTGTCAGGCCACCTGCAAACAAGCTAGAATTATTCCTGCAAAATGCAATTCATTTTGTCAGCTAAATTATAAACTCATTCCCCCTGCACTGACTACAGAAAGCCAGTTACAATAAAGTCATTTACTGAAAGGCAGATGTAGTCATGCCTGGACATTTTTCATGATCAATATGAAGTCCCTGACAGTGATACCAGCAGTTCTTCAGATCCAGCCTCAAGATTACTTCTATTTAAATTAACACTTGGCCTTCTATAGCTTTTCCTGCAGCACAGTGGGTCAAAAGGGCCAATACGCTAACATGGAATTTAGCACAATGGCCATTGCTATGTTGGTTTCCAGGGAAGTATTTTTTCTAACTATTAAGCTCCTTGTGGCAGGGTCAGTGTACCCCTGTGTGTCTGAACAATTCCCCAGTCCAAGTGGAACCTCTGAGTACAAATGCTCATGATACAAATACTATTAGAATCCTAGTACTAGAGTTCAAGGCCAGAAGGGACCATTAAATAATCTAGGCTGACCTCCTGTATAGCACAGGCCACCATCATCACCCAGCACCCACTGGCACCTGCCATAGACAGAAAAATATTAAGGACGTGATGCAAAGTCCAGTGCAGTCAACAGGAGCCTTTCCAGATCAGTTCCCAAGCAAACTACACAGGAAAGTTTCCAAGCTAGGCTTCCAAAAACAGCTACCAAAAAAAAAAAAAAAAAAAAAAAAATCTAGTGCAAACCAGTTTAATCTGAGCATAACAGCTCAGCCTCTGTGACCTTTTGCTATTTTCCCCTCCACACTTCCTCTGCTCAAAAGCACTATAAGTTTTGTTGGCATGTTTTGAAGTTCCTTTGCTTTTTTTTTTTTTTTTAAAGCCCACTTGCAGAGAGAAACATTCTGAAAGAGGCTGAAACTAGCGTGGGAACAGCAGGTTCAGAACACTAAAGAAAGATAGAGAGTCAGAAAGCCTTTTAGGCCTTGTTCATGGTTTATTACCCATGACACCAACACTAACACACGTGACTTTAGTAGCCTGGTAAGGGCATTAGAACTCCAGTTATGGCCATTTAGTACCAGCACCCACCTGCAGCTCCAAATTAAAGCCAGGTGGCCAAAAATGCTGAAGTGTCTATTGATCGTGGGCCTGATAGTTAGAGTGCAAGGCCACCCAAAAGTCCAGGGTTGGAAGGCAGCCATGTCCCAGCACCTCTAGGACAGCAAGGTCCTGAAGCTAGGCACCCAACATTCAAGGCACCTAAAGTCAGCGAACACTTCTGAAAGCATTGGCCTCAATGTTTTAACAGGCAAGGGGGCTGAAAACCACAGTGCACTGACATCTCCTCAGCCTTGGGCCTCCTGCAACTCGCTCCCTGGCTGTCCAGTTCGTACCTGGCTCCACTCTACACTTCCGTGTTACATGTTTTACCAAATGTCTCCTTGAGCTACAGGGCAGTAGATGCCTCACAGCTGCTCTTGGGTACCAGCAGCCATGTCAGTGACAGCTTCTCTTCCTCTTCCCAACCAAGCCCTGACTGATCAAGTCCATTCTTTTCAGCACACCATGTGTTAAGTGACTTCAATGGGAGCCTGCCCATTATCTGATTACAATAAGACAGTAAATATCATCATCATCATCATCATGTTCCTGTTACGCCTCTGGCATTTAGGGCAGTGATGAAGCTCTTCCACGCCTGTCTGTTTCTGGTAAGTCTTTCAATGATTCCCCACTGTGCCCCAGCTTTTACAGCTCAGCTTCCACAGCTCTTCTCCACGTTGTTTTCGGGCAGCCTCATTTTCACTTACCTTCAGGTGTCCATCTTATTGCTACTCTGGTGATGGAATCAGTTTCTATCTGAAGCACATGGCTGATCCACCTCCAGCGCCTCCTGGCAATGATGGTGCTCGGATCCTCTTGGCTGCACCGTCAATAGATCTTGGTTTGAGATTGTTCTGGGCCAAAAGATACGGAGGATTTTTCTGAGGCAGGCTGTATGGAATGAAGACAGTTTGGACATGTCAGACTCTCATTCCCCAGCATTCTGCACTATAAAGTAGTGTTGAAAGTACGCAGCTGTGATAAATCTTGAATTTGGTTTTGGTGTTGTATTTTGATGATTTCCAGACTGTATGTAAGCTCCTGAAGGTGTTTCTGGCTTTACTGATTTTGTTCTGGATGTCCTGACTGATGGTGCTGCCCAAGTATGTGAATGTTTCTACACTGGTGAGAAAATAACCCTCTATCTGCACTGGGGATGGTGAGGCAATGTTAAAGGTCATGATCTCCGTCTTATTGTGGTTGATATTCAGTCCAATTTGCTGGCTGAATGCGTTGAGTCGAGTTGTTTTTTCTTGTATATGGTGTTGGGTATGTGATAGGAGAGCGACATCATCTGTGAAGTCCAGGTCTTCAAGGGATGAGACGAGTGTTCATTTAATGCCTCTTGGCATGTCTTCTGTTGTACGCCGCATTACCCAGTCGATAGCAATGTTGAAGAGGATTGCAGACATGACACACCCCGGACGTACTCCTGTTTTGATTTCAACACTGAGCTCACTGTGATCAACACTGCATGTAAAGTTGAAGTAGAAGCTTTTGATGACATTGATTATAGGGAAAGGAATTCCATATGCCTGCAGAATGCTCCATAGGCTGGTCCTGTGAAAGCTATCAAAAACCTTCTCAACGTCTATGAAATTTATGTAGAGTTGCCGTTGCCATTCTAAGCACTGTTCTATTATGTTTCGTAGAATGAAGATGTGGTCTGTGCAGCCACACTTGCTCTTTTCTGAGAACACCATCGACGGCCTCTGATATACACTGGACTATGATCTTACACAATACTTTGCTTGGCACAGATAAAAGTGCAGAAAGCCTTCATTCTGCAGTTAAAGAACAGGTTTCAAACACTTGCAGACCTTGATGAAGAGGAAGGGAATGCAAATGGGGAGATCAACAAGAAGTGGGACAAAGTAACAGCAATTTATAAACAGAGCAGTGAAGCCTGTCTAGGCTACAAGCAGAAGAGAAGGAAGGAGTGGATTACACCCAGCACATGGAATGCCATAGAAACCAGACGAGCCCTGAAGAAAAAAGTTTGACACAAAATCCCAGAAGGTAAAGGACAAATGCCACGAGCAGTATAGCAAGGCACATGGGGAGGTCAAACGCCTTGGGAGAGCGGACAAACAGCATTATATTGATAATCTGGCAACACAAGCAGAGGATGCAACTACTCATGGTGAACAAGGAACAGTCTACAAAATGACAAAAAAATATCATAATGCCACTGCATAAATCCATGCTACACCCACACCTTAAATACTGCGTGCAGTTCTGGTTGCCCCGTCTCAAAGAAGATACATTGGAATTGGAAAAGGTACAGAGAAGGCCAGCAAAAATTATGACCAGTCTGGAACAGCTTCCGTATGAGGAGAGATTAAAAAGACTGGGACCGTTCAGCTTGGGGAAAAGACGACTAAGGAGAGATACGAAAGAGGTTTGTAAAAAATCACAAATGGTGGGGAGAAAGTGAACAGGGAAGTGTTATTTACTCCCTCTCATAACACAATGATCAGCGGTTACCCAATGAAATTAACAGGCAGCAGGTTTAAAACAAACAAAAGGAAGTATTTCCTCACACGACGCCCAGTCAACCCATGGAACTTGTTGCCAGGGGATGTTGTGAAGGCCAAAACTAGAACTGGGTTCAAAAACGAATTAAATATGTTCATGGAGGATAAATCCATCAAGGGCTAGTAGCCAAGATGGTCAGGGATCCAACCCCATGCTCCGGGTGTCCTAAGCCTCTGACTGCCAGAAGCTGAGACTGGATGACAGGGGATAATTGCCCTGTTCTGCTCATTCCCTTTGAAACATCTGACATTGGCCCTTGGGAGGCAGGAGACTGGCCGAGATGGACCATTGGTCTGACTTAGCTTGACTGCTCTTAGGGAACCCAAACTCTACACCACTAGGGGCTGGGGGAAACTGACCAGCAGAACTATAATGCCCCAGGTGCTGATAAGGGAATAAAGGCACTTGTTCCGGAAGAGAGGGACTCCACCCAGACTGCCAGCGCAGCTACCGCGGCAGGATGGTACCACCCCCGGCCAGGGCTGCTGGGCAGTGACCCCGTGCAGACCAGCCTCGGGAACCCTTCCCGGCTCTGGCCCCAGAACTCCCTCCCCCGCGGACGCCTCCCGGAGCACAAAGTTCTCCACGCTGCTGCCCGACTGCTGCGCAAAGCCGCCTCGGCAGGGCCCGACCCAGGGAGCAGCCAGGGCGGGCGGCTCGCCCCCGGCACGAGTCTGCCGCAGGCACGGAAGCCCCGCTCGGCCGGCACTGCGCGGCTTTGTCACCACGCCGCGCGGTCCTGCGCCCGCGGGCAGCCGCAGCCAGGCGCCGGGGCCCCCCTGTGCCCCGAGGGGATTCGCTGGCGCTGGACGTGCCCCGGCGACACGTGCCCCGGACACCGGCCGCAGCATCCCCGTCCCCGGGCGGGGCAGGGGGCCCAGCTGCCCTGCACTGTCCGGGGCCCTGGGGGGGTTCCGCCCCCCCCAGCCGGGGGTCCCGCCCCCCCCCAGCCGGGGGAGCCCCCTCCGCTCCCCAGCAGGCGCCGGCGTGAGCGGCTCACCTTGGCCTGGAAGTGGATCCCGTGCTGGAAGGCGTCCTCGTTGTGCAGGGGGACCCGCGAGTCGCAGCCATCGTCCACCAGGTTGTACCTGTTCTTCACCGGCATCTTCCCGCGCGCTCAGGCGCCGCCCAGCCCGCGCGCATCGCCCGCTGCCGCTGCCGCCCCCTCCGCCCGGCCCGGCCCGGCCCGGCTCGGCTCGGCTCGGCAGGGCGGCGGGGGCCCCGAGCCAGCGCCGCGCACCCCGGTGCCAGGCGGCCGCGTTTTGAACGAGATTCCCCCGGCTGCCCGCGGCGCCTCGCGCCCATTGGCTCCAAGTTCCCTCACGTGACGGGCGGGGGCGGCGGGGGGGAAGCTGGCTCCTGCCTCTGCCCCCCCCCCCCCGGGGCCTGCCGTGACCGCGGGCCTGGGGGCGGGGGCATAGGGCCCTGCCCAGCAGCCCGGCCCCACACCCCTGGCCTGGCCATTTCCCCAGCCAGCCCCCTTGTGGTTCACTGAGCCCGCCCCAGAGGGCACATGCAGAGACCTGTCAATAGCATCTGCTTCCCCCCCGCGGGTCCGGACCTGGCCCGCCCGGCATCCCGCATCCTCCCCCGCCACAAGCGGGCAGGGTGGAGCCGGCGCCGATCGGTTTAGCGTCAGTTCGGAGCCGCTTCACTTTCTCCTTTCCCTGCATTAGAGCGCGGGGCGCAGCTTGCTGCCAGAGGGAAATGTGACCCCTTTAGAAACAGGCTTTCTGCGCCCACCCGGGAAACCAGTCACGGGGACATTTCTGTTGGAGTTTAGCCTTATGGAATCTTGTCTTACAAACTCCGCACTGGGGGCTATGCTGGCCTGACAGCGTCCCCTTAAATACAAACCCAGGGCTGACAATAATAGTAAGGAACTGACTGAAAAAGCAAACAAGGAGCCTGAAACTGAAATGTTAGCTGTTTATGGAGGAAATGAAGTTTACATCATGGGGCAATTTCTCTTAGGGCATCTTAAAACAGTGGGTGATGTTGCCTACCCTCTGAGCTGCAGTGCTAGAGACATGGCAGGATGAGTTAAGGATGGAATATGGGCTATAACTGATTTGTCTGTCTTTTCTCTGTTTTTAGCCGTATATCTGTTATTTTAACTCTGGTTTGATTTTGTGCCTTTTTCCCTACTGTGTACAACTTTGGAAAAAATGATACAGTGGAAGGCCGTGTCCACACTACAACTTCTAGCCAAGGTTGTAACCAGATATGGCAGGTTTTAACCATGTTTCCTATCAATTCACAATATGGTTAAGGCTCTGTTAATAACCACAGCCCTGTATCCCCGCCTGCCAGAGGCATAGTGTCACGTGGCTGACTTCCCACAGGTGCTGAACCAGTTACAGGTTCTTGCAGTGAAGCATCTTTGCCATCTTTGTGCAACCAGTTTGGCTGGTCCTCTTTCCTTCCAGTCTTTTCTGCGGTAGGGCATCCCATGGTGTATTGTGTCACAGCTTGCTGATGTTGCTCTGTAGTGGCCTATCCCTTGCTGAGGCAGTGTGGAGTAGCTGTGGAGTAGCTGTCCAAATTTCTCAGGATGAACTTATGCAAACAAGCAGATGCACAAGCACGGTTGTGATGATGACAGAAAAGCTGAGCCATTTAATGTGCAACTTTCTAAGGCAATCCTGTCACTCACCAGTTGCAAAATCTGGTTTAAAAGGTATAAGTTGAATAGGGCCTAAAAGTCAGAGACATGCTTATCCTTGGGGTAACTCTACTGATTTCAGTACAGCTGCACCAGGAATTAATCTGGGCCTTTGTTTATGAAGTGAGTAACTATAACCTTTTATCATACAAATAATATCCCCATGCATGCTTAAATATGATCACACACTGTACTCTGTGATATCTATTTTAACAAGAGAGATTTTTTTTTTAATGAGCAGAATTCAAGATATGGAGCTTGATCAGTGATATCATAACAGGGTATCTAGTTCCAAAACCACAGAGGATGGTGGGGTTCCCATTACTGAACTGTAACCTTGTGACTGATACTGCAAGTGTGGCTGCTAACTGATAAATCAAAGGATATGCACTGCCAAGTGGTTGTTCTTGGTATTCTGGTCTCAGATCCTCTGCCCAGACACCTATATTATTGCAAGAGTTGTGACAACAGTCCTTCGCTCTGCCAGCCTGGACCTACCTCCTCCCATTCAGTTATGCACACTTTATGCCACAGTGGAGTCTGTGCTGCTCCAAGCCTCACTCCCATGACTGCGATTGGCCCAAGTGGCTTGGCAGGTTTGAGCACGCACAAGTCAATGGGAGGAAGGCAGCAGCCACAAACTCTGGCCAATTACAGAACCTCATCATAAAGGGAGGGGCAGCCTGAAGAACTAGTACTGTTTCTATGTACCATTGGTCAGAGTCCATGCGTTCAGGAATACTAGGGTTGCTGGCAGATCTTCCTGATATTGTGGGCATCACTCAGGGTTGAGTCGGCAATGACAGGTCCTTCAATTAGCCTCTTCTTTGCTATGCTCTTCTGTCTGTCTTGTCTCCAGGCTCCTTCGTTTTTCCCTGGCTATAATATAATATCACATTTCCCATTTAAATGTACACAGATTTATGCTAATCCTTCATTTGTTCAGAGTACCCCAATACAGGTTTCATTTTACATATGCAATTAAATGAATCTGTTTTTTCTATCCAATGTGCCACTCTTCAGATTCTGCATTGCACCTGCAGATTCATGAGTTCTCTTTAGACAAGAGCTTTTTACGCTCACTTGTGTGCTGAATTCTCAGGGTGATTGGTGCTTTTTTCTTTATATTTTCAGGAGTCTTAATTTAATAAAATATGGAAATAAAATCCACCCAGCCTGAATCAATAACCTACATTACCTTCCTGTGAGTGTCGCTGAACTAATGGGGTAAGGTGAAATTGTTTGGTTTCCTTAAAACAGAAGAGAATGGCCACTATCCCAACCTCTCATTTAAAACTGCTTGCTAGCACTGCTGCTGCTGTTTGGTATATGTGAGCCTCAAAGAGTTTCTTGGAGCTCACGTGGGAAAGACTCCTTTGACTCACGCTCACTGAATGGGAGGCAGTACACCTAGGCATTGTCTACACTAACCAGTTAGTGTGCTAACCCAGCATGCCTGTAACACACCATGGGTAAAATCCTGGCTTCATTTAAGTAAGTGGCAAAACTCCCATTGACTTCATTGGCAACAGGATTTCACCCCACATTTCTAGTCACAATTGCAATCCATGGTGCTCAGGTTTCCCACTACCACTTGGATTGTCCCTGCTGTACACAACGCTAGCCACTATGTCACAACCTCCGCTCCCAGTCTCAGTGGGAAGCAGTAGGAGGTGTCGTTCCAAACCGTAGACATTATAAACCACAGACATTAGACACTTGCTGCAAGGAGCTGTGCTGAGCATAGTGGGACAGGTGCAATAATTCAGCCCCTACACTGCTGGCAGAGGATGTTGTGTTCAAGTCTTCCAGTGGTGACAGCCCTGGTAGCCCAATGGGCCAAGTTAGACAACATGCTGGTTAAAAAGCCCACAGTGAAGCCCCCCGCTCTCCCCTCCCAGCTCAGATTCCTGAGGCTTTTCATGTGTCCTGTGTTTTGGGTGGTGGCTGCTGCTGTTTCAGCTATCTCTAAACAAAGGCTTATTTAATTGTTTCCTCCTCTAGCCGGAATGGAAGGCGGCTGCCACACCCACCAGCTTTAAAAGTGTTTCTTCCAGGTCCCAGCCAGCCTAACAATTGGGACAAGGGGGTTTACCTCTCACACCTTACAAGGACACTGCAACCTTTTAAAGGAAGACTTTTTAAAAAACTATTTATTTATTTAGGAAGTGTTCACAGGTTTACAAATATTTGATATGTAAATATCAGAAAGAAAACAACAGTGAGCTTTTGTTTAAAGGGACATTATACAGTAACAGTACATAAGAACATAAGAATGGCCCTACTGGGTCAGACCAAAGGTCCATCTAGCCCAGTATCCTGTCTTCCGACGGTGGCCAATGCCAGGTGCTCCAGAGGGAATGAACAGAACAGGGAATCATCACGTGATCCATCCCCCGTCGCTCCTTCCCAGCTTCTGGCAAACAGAGGCTAGGGACACCATTCGTGCCCATCAGGGTGTTGCCCTATAACAGAGTGAGCATCATTACAACACCCATGACATGTCATTTCTAGGCCTTGTCTACACTGCCACTTTACAGCACTGCAGCTTTCTCACTCAGGGGTGTGAAAAAACACACCCCTGAGCACTGCAAGTTTCAGCGTTGTAAAGTGGCAGTGTAGACAGTGCCCCAGTGCTGGGAGCCGTGACTACACAGCCCCATGAAAGCGCTGTCGCAGCAGCGCTTTAATGTTGCTAGTGAAGACATACCCCAGTGACTTTATTAAGCTGAAGGTATGGCTACACTAGAAACGCTACAGCGGCACAGAGGCACTGCTGCAGCTCCGCTCCTGCAGTATTGACACTTACCACAGTGATCGAAGGGGTGCTGTAGTAAATCCACCTCTCCGAGAGGCAGTACCCAGGTCGACAGAAAAGTTCTCCTGTCAACCTAGTGCTGTCTACACTTGGGCTTAGGTTGGTTTAATTATATCTCTCAGGGGCGTGAATTTTTTTCACACCCCTGAGGAAAGTAGCTAGATCAACCTAAGTTTTAGGTGTAGAGCAGGCCTGAGTGAAGTCTCTGATTACACACATTTAACAGACCAAAAAGCTGGTTTTGGTGTCACAGATTATTTTCCCCTCTTCTGTTAACGTTTTTATATTTGCAAGGATGACTTGTTTCTGCATTGCAGAGCTATGCTGATTAAAACAATAAAAACAACAAGCCAGACCTAGGGTAATGCTAGTGAAAATCTTTATTACAGGAATCACTTCCAGAGCTTACTTGCAAGACCTGAAAGCCCTATGCACTTTACTCCCAGCTCAGTGTATTTGATCTCCTCTTAACTTTTTGTCACACCAGTTTTAGCAGTACCTCCGACACCAGCTAGTATGGTAGCAAGAGTACCATGGGCAGGTGAGGTCTTAAAGCTAGGTCCTCAAGCGTTCTGGCAGACAGCTTTATAAAATTTAAAAGGTTAATTCACTTACCACTAATTTTGAGATGGGAGTTTGTTTGCAAAGCAGAGTCTTGCTGTGTATGTTTACTAAGAACATGGAAACAGACAGTGTTCTCTCACTTTCAGGATATTGAGAGCCAGTGGGTGTTGAAGTGAGGTTTTTACGATGAAGAGGGGATTTGGGACAGATGTGAAGTTGGGGATCAAAATCCGGTAGTTTTGATGTGTCTTTGAGACATGTGTTTGAAGGCTGCTAAATCTAAAACATGCATGTTGGGGGCGGGAGGTGGGGGGGAACAAATTCTCTGGCTTCGTTCCTGGAGAGAGGTAAATAAAAATGAAGCATCTGGGGCCTGAATCAGAGTCTTTCATTGACGTCAATGGATTTTGGATCAGGACTTTAATATTTATTTAAATGTTGGGGTGGATTTTTTTTTGTATAACAAGCCCAGAACCAATTCCAAAAGCCTGCCTGCCTTCCCACTGCAAAGCAAGATGAGCTGAAGAATGTCGGGGAGGGGATAGAGGACACCATCATAATGGGCTTAACATTTTAAGATTGCACGTTTAACAATATAAATAAAATGCAAGTCCTGATTGTATTTCCAAAGCTTGAGACATTCAGTACTTCATGGTGAGAGGTTTTTGGTTTTTTTCCAACTAATCACTTACTTTCCCCTCAAACACAGAGGATCAGAAATAAGCATTGTTGTTAAGACAGAAAAATCTGTCACTTTCACTTGATGTCTGCAAGCAGGGCTCACAGAATCAGGACACAAATGAAAAAGGAACATGAACTGGCATTACCAACCAGCTCTTCACGCATCTCAGGAATTCTCTTCTGCCTTGACATGCCGCCATGGGTTTCACTGTAAAGCCAGAAGACCTCCATACATGCTCCACTTCTCCATTGCCCGAGGAGCTGATGCTTTCTCGTAGCTAGAGCAAACTTGGAAACAAAGGAGCAGGCTGTGTTTCTATTCCTGACTAAGGCAGTGTCTGACCTTGATTAAAAAAAACTGACCTTGTGCTTTAATTTAACACAGAAAATTGGTTAACAAAGCAGGAACATTAACCATGTGCTCAACTCAAGCTGAGCTTTTCTGCATAAAATAAAGATGGATGAATTAGTTCACAGTTGACTGAAGATTTTGACCCTGGATTCCTCTTGTGCGTTGCAAATCAGGTAGCTCCCTTCTTTGTTATTCAGAACAGTAAGGTGATACACTAGAATCCTGGTTAGCCAAAAATACCTGGAGACACCCTCACATGTCTGTAAATGCTAATGTTTGATTAAACCCAAAGGAGCAGGTTAGATAAATAAGGTTCTATTGGTTGAAATTAGCTGGTATTACCCTCAGCTGCAGTGGGGTTTAGATGAAAATAGGGCAAAATCTTGCAGTGAGGCTCTTGAGCTGCCACATGAACCAAATCAGGAAGTGACATGTGGATCAGGCTGGGTAGCACTGTCATTGTTTCATCACTGTCAGTCCCTCTCTCTCAGTGTCACATATCTGATTGGCTGGTGGAGGTTCTGTTTGGTTAGATGGTTTATACAGATTTGTGGTGTTCGGGGAGAAACAGAAGCCTAATGTCTTGAAGGTTCAGATTTGTAGTGTAGCCAGAAAATCTCTCCATTACAACTGCAAGCCTCTTTTATGCATGGCCAGTTCCTAAGTTGTGTACAAGAGGATTCAGGAATGAGAAATGTCATCTACTATTATGCATATTTTCATCATCTTCTATCATGAACATTTTTTCCAAAGTATGCAGCCATTGTTTTGTTTGCATTTGTAGGCCAACCACAAATCTTCAGTGGTCTAACATAAACATTGTGAGCATATGCTTATGTAAACCAACTTAAACCCAGCCTGGGAAGTATAATTACAACAGAGACATTTCCCAAAGAGAGACTGTGTTTACCAGACATGTTTTCTCCTGATTTTTTCAGTTTTAAAACATTGTTTTCCTGTTGACTAGTAAAGGCACAATTATAAAAAAAACAACAAAAACCCTCCCACCAGGGTTACAGAAGGAACCGCTTACTATAGAGCAGAGTGGATAGTTCCTATGGATAACTTATTTGATTAACTTTTCCTTGTGTCTGTTTGTGAATTGTCCATGAATGCACCATAGGTTTTCTCAAATTTATTTTATATTCAAAATGATTTGCTGAATAATATCTGCAAATAATTCTTGTTCTGCAGCTTGCAGGAGACCAGTTTGGTGTTGGTGTTGATACAAAAGTTGTGACTTTTTTTTTTTATATCACAAGTCTCATGATATTTGATGTTGATCCTAAATACCCAGATTCTGGAGTCCTGTGATTACATGAGAATCTCAGCTTTCATGTAAGTTGCTAGTTTTCATGGCTACAGGGAAAAGCATGAAACTGTGACCCAAGTTCACTGTAAAGACTTGTTTCAGAGTAGCAGCCGTGTTAATCTGTATTCGCAAAAAGAAAAGGAGTACTTGTGGCACCTTAGAGACTAACAAATTCTCTAAGGCGCCACAAGTACTCCTTTTCTTTTTGTAAAGACTTAGAAACCAGAGGGCAAATAAAAAGATCCCCAAATTTATTATTCACAAAATTCCCATGAATTTTAAGATAATCTCCTGATACTTTTTGAAGCCTGACTCATGAGTTTTGCATGCTTGGAGCTTGCAATGCTGTTGATATTCCTAATGTGTTGTTTTGATTTGGACGTCATATGGTACACGTCAGTTTCCTGACTGCACAATCATAACTTGTAGAATCAGGTTCTCAGATGTTTACAGATCAAAAGTAGACATTTAGTATTGGTCAGTGAAATAATGTTTGTGCTTATATAGTAGTATTAAGGCTTCTCCCTTTAGTGGGCTGCAGCCATTCAATGGCAATGTGATCCCGCAGGAGTAGACCTGATATCGATCCAGTACTGAGCAGTTGTTACATACACACCTTTTGGGAAGGCATGTACACACATGTAATATACCATGCTGTAGATGACCCAATAAAGTATGAATCAGCACAGGGATGAGCAAGGCTTTGGCTAGGAGATAGGTAGAGTACAGGGCAATCTGAACTCACAGCCAGCCTGCTACCTCCCTGGGGGGTGAGACTGCCATCTGTGTGATTTGTTAGCCCTGTCTTACAGTAATACAGTTACAAAGGCCATTAAAGTAGGACTCAAATCCAGGTCTCTTACTGGCCAGATTACTCCATTATCAGGTACATTACTGGGACTGGATAATGTATTGGCTAATGTGTATGAGAGCACCACTGTGCCCTCAGATGACAGAATGTCAGACCTCATCTGATTTGTGGTATCATGGTGGCCCCCTGTATTGTCAGGCCCACCAAAGCTGACATGGCTACTGCTAGATGTAAGAGTTTCTTCAGGTAGACACTCTTCATAAATATTTTTTCCCAGCATAGTTCTGTATATAGCTCCTACCGGGAATATGTGTCTGAGCTTTATTACACAAGGATTGCTTGAGCAAATCTCTGGATGACGGGCTCTCTAGGATATAAATCTGTGTTTAGCAGCACACAGTAACTTTCAATTTCCCTTGACCTTACAAGAGAGAATTTAAAAATTCATGCTTGTTTGTCCCCTGCCACTAGATCTAACCTGCACTATACAGCATGATACCTGCTCCTTCTGCTGTGCCATTGCTACCTCATTACTACTCAACCTATACTTTACTCCCTTACCTTGCAGTACAGGAATACTACATACAGTCTGACTTCACGCCGTACAGTACATACCATCCCCATTTATCTCAACAGGAAATGAAGCTTTTATGCCTGTAGCATAAAGCAAACCAGGTATCTGGTGTATGACTGGGTGGAAGTAGGTAGTGAATTATTAACCTTTTAGAAATATGGCTCTATCAAAATTGTATATAAAAATACTCCTATGCAGTCATTTTGTTTGGCATCTTCGGGACATTTCCAGTGCTCAAAAAGCTAGTCAATGTTCTGGCCCATGTCA
The DNA here is from genome assembly GCF_965152275.1 of Natator depressus. Classification (NCBI taxonomy): domain Eukaryota; kingdom Metazoa; phylum Chordata; order Testudines; family Cheloniidae; genus Natator; species Natator depressus. The sequence goes on along the minus strand of NC_134249.1, from coordinate 22,466,647 downwards.
GCTAAATCCATGGTTTTCCTTTAGCATTTCTGACATCTGTGATGGAAAAAGCTCTAACATACATTACAAAGTGTTATGCCAGGGGGCTAAATGGCTCCGGAGGCTGATAATAGGATAAGGAGCCTTTCACTTTTAGGTCACCAGTTTAAATCCCACCCTAGCTGGCAGTCACCAGCAGTTGCTACCATCTGCTGGCTGTTTGGTGATCTGTGTGACATGAGTTAGTGAATCATAATTGTTGTGTGAGAGGCGTTGGTGGACAGCTGTCATCACTAAAACCACCACTAGAATTGGCACCCTTTTAGGCAGTCTCAACAGAGACGCCAAAGACTGAATGAGCAATGAGAAAAGAGACTCCTCTTTTCCTCCCAGAGGTGGTCCTTTCAGAAAAGGCTTAGATATATGCTGGCTAGTGTGGGACATTACCATGGTCTGTGCTGTATCTGATAGATAGAAGACTTCAGCTTCTGGGTCTGTGAAATCAGCAGTTTTACATTCACACTCTATAAAGATTCTTCCTGATATAAAGAGCTGATCATTAACCTTAAAAGGACACATGCATAAGGAACAACATCTGGAGAGACTGTACCTACCTGAGGCACCATTTGCTCTTGGTGCAACTCTGAATAGAGTCGTCCTCAGTGCTTTAGCATAAAAATCATGCTCTCAGGGAATCTCCAGAGTTTTTCATTAAGAATCTGTACAGCTATCAAGCCGCCAAGGCTCTACATTTAATAGCCATCTGGCGATGACTGACACTTTCTTAGGTAGAGTCTTTCCCTAATTAATCTCTCAGTGCCCTGCAGGGAGTGGATGTTAGAAGGATAGATACTGCACTTGGATTTTAAAAAGATGTGGCTAATTTTATGATCTCAGGTGAGGCTATGCAGGCTACTGTAATAAGATGTCATCAGGCTGATTAAACTTCATGCTTTGTGATGTGCACTGAGTTGCTGACCACCTGTGGGAAAGGGTCACCCCTGTTCCTACTTCAGCAGAAGCATACAATAAGTCAGGTACATTGTTTTCTATTTCCCCCTTTTCTGTGAAACAGGAGGTGGTGGGTGAAGATGGGATACCAGTCTTTAGACACAATCTTGTTCCTAAAATCTGACCTACTCTGGTAACTCCTGGATTCCTATCTTCTGTACTCAGAATTCCAAAGATGGTATCTTAATTTTCCTGACAGTGCTTTTCCTTTCTACTTCCCACCATTGTCTAGATGACCCTTTTAAAAAAAATATTTTTTTTTATTAAAGTGATTTCTCCTCACCTCCCATTCAGCCCTGTCCCCTTTGCCACATAAATAACATGATTCCAGTGACTGATAGCATGGTCTGAGCTACCATCTTGTCCTGAATTCTAATTAGTTCTGGAGATCCTTCTTTCTCACACAGAATATTTTAATTTTTTTGTAACAGAATACTGTGGTGCACTTTCTGGAGTAACAAATAAATTTCACAGCAGATTGTAATGCCACCTACAGGCAAAGTGAAAACATGTCATCCAAGACTTTTTGTTTTCCATTTAACTTTACTAATCCCAAAAAGAAGACATACTTCTGCTATTTTAAAAACTATTCTTCAGGTTCCCTCAGGAGTTTTCAGATTCATTGTCTTTCCTGAATTAATATTTTGATATATTTGATTTAATTGCGCATAAAACAAAGTATTATAGCGCTTATTGTATATCTCTATAAGAGCAATTGTTTTCACTGAAAAATGTCTCTATTATTTTCATACTATCCATCTGATCCATTAAATAACTTGGGGAGTTCTTTTGTTTGGGGAGTTCAATGTCTTGAATCTCATCTATAAATTTACTGGCAATCAGTGCAGATCCCAGAGCACTGGTGTAATGAAACTCACTTTAATAAGAGTATTGCTGTGTTCTGTATTAGCTTCAGTTTCCGAGTGGTCTCAGTATGCAAAGCATTACAGTCCTCTAGTCTCAAGATGACAAAGGGCCGTATTGGCCAGCTCTGTATCAGCTAAATTAGGTATGTTGGATTAGTAGCTTCATTAACAATTTTCTTACAAACTAGATTCACACTTTGAACTTGGACCTGCTTAAGTTCTGTCCTTGTTTATATCAATCTTACAGTAAATGATTCAAGTATTTTCTGATGAAAGACATCAGTTTGGCAAAGCTGGAAATGGTTGTTCTCTAACGACAGAACAGGTACAGCCAAGCCATGAGCCTGTAAATTTCCCCACATTGCTTTGCCAAAGGGTCTTAGCTCTGCTGGCAAGTTCATTCTCTGAAGCCCATTCAGTGCATCATCCCTCTGCTGACCCTGTGAATAAGGGGGCCAATTAATGATGGTGATTTTGGGGATGATTTTAGGTCCTGAACTAGATTATATCCAACCCATTTTACGTTAGATTGTGAATAGCCTTTATTTTATTATTATTACTATTATTTATTTTATTCTTGTTTATTATGCTACCAGGCCATCCTTCAAGAAAGCCAAGTCCAGCGATTCCTTTTCAGCAACAATTAATATGTACGTTACTAAGAAAGACCAGGCTGATTTTGGAGTGTGTGTATTTTGGAGGAGATATAAAGGGTTTAGGAACACAAGTGCCCTCCAAGATCAAGATTCCTGAACACCCAGTTCTGTTGTAGTACAGGGTTAATGTCGGAAACTGTCATTCTGCAAACACAGGGATGGCGGCTTCCTGTGCTGCTCTCTAATTTTGCACCTTTTTGAATTATTATTTTTAGGCAAACAAAGGACATGTCTGACTCCAAGGAGATGTTATTATTCCAGTGCACACTTCTAATCTCAGGACGAGTCATTTCAGAGAAAGGGAAAGGAAATCCACCATGAAGATGAAGAGCCTAAGGCACTGCTGCAGAACATTGTACTGGCTTTGGACTAGTGGAACTGTGCCTGTGATGAATCTTGTCAAGCCCAAACTAGAGTGGCTAATAAGAAATCACACCACTTTACTCTTCCCATCTACCTCTCCTATTCCACATAGCCCAGCTGTAAAAGCCAGACTGGGCAGGAGGGTTGGGAAAGGGGGAGGTCAGACTGTGCATCTGCTGGGCTGTACTAGATTTTTAAAATGTATCCTGAAACTAAAGACAGAGATTTGATAATCCTCGTCTAAGGGTGAATTTTCCTTGGCTGGCCTGGGATTTTTGTGGGGAAGTCATTCCTCCCTTCACTAAAACTGTTCACTGCAAAGGAGAGAGACAAAGATCCCTACACAGGGTAACTTCTACAACATTTGCTAGGGGGAGGATGCATATGCTCCCTGCTAATCGTACCCGGATTAATTTGCAGGCCTCAATCCCTGCACACCATGCTGAACATTGCCCACAGTGAGTCCTCCCACGAAAGCCTTCTGTGACACTGCAGCCCATATTCTTCAGGCATATTATTATGATATGATTATGACATAGTTATGCTGTATTTTATGCAAGATAAGTCATGTGACATGTCGCTGAAAAGGTTATGATTTACTGAATATGATTATCCTATTTGCATGCATGTATTATTTTTTGTATCTGAAGTTATTAATATTGACTATGTCTCTGCATTTCAAATGTAGCTACACCTGGGGAATACCCACTAGGCAAGTTGCTTTCATTCTAGACAGTGAGTGGGGAATGGGCCCTTAGGAGAAGCTTATCTCCTACCTGGGGAGCCTTCCTGAGAACGTTACAGACAGCCTCCAGTAATGGCTGCTATGACGCTGCAAGGACATGTGACGAGACCACATGTCTCTAGACTCCATCTTGGGATGTCACTGTTTTTCCACAGACTGGTCTGGGACCCAAGCTTGGAAACAAAGGGTTCCCGCCATACGCAAAATCTATATAAGGCAGTGAGTTACATCATCTGGTGGTCTTCGCTCCCCACTCAAGAAGACTCCTGGAAGCACCTGAGGAACAAAGACTGAACTGGGAGAATGGCTGGACCCAGGCTAAAGGGATTTTTAGCCTGTGACTGGAACACCTGGGGATTCCAAGCTGTAAGCAAGAGCAGCTTGCCCCTCAAGAAGCTGTAGTACATTACATATCCCACTGTTATTGTGGTTCAACCAATTCGCCCTTCTTCCCCTATCCCCCAAAACCCATTCCCCACAGGACGGATTCCTTAAGGTTTGGCACCCAGGACGGGGGGGGGCCCGCAGTCCTTTTCTTTGTTCCCACTTCCAAGATGGCTACCTCGATAGCTTCAGGTCCATTATCTCAGAGCTTGCCTCCTACTTCCAAAATGGCCTCCATCATAGCTTCAGCCCTCGAGGTGAACAGCTTTCTGCCCATTGCAAAGATGGCGGCCTGACCCACAGTCACGTGACCATAGCCTCGGGGAGACGCCCCGCCCCTCGCATCTGTGATTTCCCCAGGGGAGGGAGGGGCTGGGAGGCGAGATTGCCTTTGACGTTGATTGGCCCTTTGCGCTCCCCGTCTCCGTCGTTGTCAACCCTCTGAGCGATCATGGCAACCGGCGCCGCCCGGTGGGACGCGGCAATGACAGCGGCTGGAGGGGCCCCGGGGAGTGGTGCCGCCTGGTAATGGAGTCGCCCGGGATCGAGCCCGAAAGCTGCTCCCCGGCCCAGGAGCCGCCAGGGTCCCCGGCCCCCCCCGCCGAGGAGCCGGAGCTGAGCGAGGCCGCCCCGGCGCCCCAGCAGGAGGCCGAAGGGGTCCCGCCGCCGGCCCCGGTTCCTCAGGGCAGGCGGCCCGGCGGCCCGGGCTCGAAGGGTCAGGCCAAGCGGTGCGGTGCCGGGAAGGGGGGCCGGGGCAAGCGGGGCTCGACCCGCCGTGCCGGGGAGGAGTTGGGCCGGCCCGCCCGGCGGGCCCATGTCACCGTGGACAGCTCCAAGGCCAAGACCTCGCTGGAGGCGCTGAAGATCAGCTTGCGGCAGCTCCGCTGGAAAGAGGTAAGGGACCCGCTCCCACTCCCCGGGCCTTCCCCAGCGCCGCCTCCTCGCAGACCTGCCTGGCTGGCCCTTGGCGGGGCACCGCACCCCAGGGCCCGGGCTCCCTAGAGGCTCTTTCTCCCCGCGCCCCGGATCTCCAGTCGTGCTCCTTCCCCGAGCTCTGTGCTTCCCCCCGGTGGGCCCCTGCGAGCCCCCGGGACTCCTCTCTGCGCGGCACCCTTCGCCCGGCCTCTTTCCTTTTCTCAAAACTCCACTTGCCCGCTCCCGCATTCCTCGGTCAGCCCCCAGATCTCTGCTAGGCCCGTAGTGCTCCGTAAGCCCCGTCCAGAATGTCTTGCTGTGCTCCAGTAGCTGTCTCGACCACCCCGTTTCCCCCCAGTCGTTCTGTAATCCAGTCTAGGGATGGCGCTTGTGCAGCAGCGGGCTCAGTAGCAAAGGTTACCTTCCATTTGGACTCTTCTGGCTGCTGTCTTGACGTTTCTTGTATTGCACAATTAGATGTCAGATCACGTGGCTGGATTTTAAAAGGACTTGGTAATTTTGTGACCGTTAATACCGTCTGTAGTTATGCATGCTAAAATAGAGTAATTGGATGTCGTGCTTCATGAGTTAAATTGATCATGGTAAGGGGCAAGAAGGAAACAATTGCCTGGTGCATTTTGTTTTCCTCCCCAAAGAAATGTTAAATATAGGTCACCACCACTGATAGAAAATGGGGCCTTGATGGACCAGAAATCTCATCTGATATGGCAAATCCTCTGTTATGTTGTAAAAGTAAATTCAGATACAGGTGAGCTTGAAATCACGATAAAGAACATTTTGTACTAATAGCAAAATGACAATGTTAAACAGTTTAACAAAATAACTGTCTTTGGCTTTTTAAAATAACTAAACCTGGAAAGGATAGGAAATTCCTTGAAAGGTTTGTATAGGGGACAGAATAAAGACAATATTTAAAACTTCACATGATAAACACTGAAATATTTCAGAAATATTCCCCAATTGCAAAATGTTAAACAGTTCTCAGACTCTAAAGACTTCTCACCTGCAGTGGCTTCAAGGCTCCATGGAGCTGTGCTGTTAGGTCTCTTGTAGCTGGCCACTTCTCCAAGGATCTCTATAGTGTGGTTGGGGGCACAGGGTTGTAATAAGGCCTGGGAATGCATTATCTTTTCACCTGGAGTCCTACAGAGTTTGAGGGGGGAGGGAATGTTACATGGCACATCTTCCCCGCTTCATTGCTGCCTTTGATATGCCAGCTTCTCCCTGATGCCCTCCTCCCCTTCATCCCACAGATGATCCCATAGCTCCATGAAGGTAGCTGCCCCCTCTTCCATGTGGGAAGGAGAGAACTTTGCATGGAGGAGGCCCTGCCGGTATAGATCTGAGGGATACAATCCAGTCCACTACACCAAACAGAACAGGACATTTGTAACCCCAAAAACTATTTTCTGGAGAATTGGTCCAGAGTAAATCTGACTCTCCTGTTCATTTATAATATTCAGAATGCCCTACAACACAAAGACAGACACATTCCCTGCCATGAAGAACTTGGATATTACTTACTCTAATAACGTGTGTATATAACATTAGAATCAGTTGTTTTCTCCAGTCTAACTTTTGCCTTGTGCTTGTGTATTGTATTGTTAGACAGTTGTAGGTAGCATTAATTGTCAAGTAATGATATTGCATAGTGTCCTATTAGGTAGAATAGGACTGAACACTTCTGATAACTTTACTTTTCCTCAGTTTTTTGTGTGAGTTACTTATAAATTGAAAACTGAGAAGTATTTCTTCATTAACTCTTATTCTGTACATTTCTTTAAGGTAACATTGCATTGCATAGATTTGTTATGACTGCCAACAGTTTCAGTGTCTGCTTTTATATTTAGCAACACAGTAATATAATCATGGCTGTAGTTGTATTCTAATTAGTATGTATGATAACACCAGTTAGAAAAACTTTTCAGTATTTGCAGATTCAGAATCTGATTTTTTGCAATGGGAACTAGATGATGCACTCATCTTAAAGTATGAACAAAATCCTGTAGTGTTCATGTTAAACCACATGGACTTTCTGGCACTGCAGTGATGGGGTCTGTAGGTGAAATTGTAGCACTGCTGAAATCAGTGGGAGTTTTGGATTGACTGTCTGCAGAGCCAGGATTTCAGCCCATATATTATACGTGCAGTGATAGATTACAAACACCAGTTCACTGATCCATCATGTGAAGTTGATTGGGGGAAAAAGAAAACGGTCTCCTCAGTGGATGCTGGAAACTTCTTTCATCATTATTAGGTTTGACTCATGGCACTGGACAACAGAGTTTGTAAACCAAGATGAATTTCATACAGTATTTTTAAATACATCCCTGCTCCTGTTTCCTATTATTTGATACGTATATACTTAAAACATTATGGAAACAGAATATATTGTATTTTAGCCTTTTATTTTTTAAATCTTGTTGCAGAAAGTCAATCTTCCCTTACATAAAAGCTCAAATCATCTTCTTATGTGCACACTACAAAATAGGAACAAAACCAATGGTGTGAAATTATAACCTGATAGAATTGCTCCTTGTTACACTGCTATGTAGATGCACCTGTTGAGTGTCCACCTGCAGCTTCTCTCCAGTCTTTTTGTAGGTAAAATGCAGAACAGCAGTGTTCTACCATTTAATTTGTCAGCTGTAGAGTTAAAGTTTATACAAGACTTATCCACATATTATTGTAATGAGTGCTTCTGAAAATCTGATAAATATTAAAATTAACTGATAAACTTAGCTGATTATAAATGTAATCCACAGGACTAAATTTATTTCTCATATGTTTGACCTGTTTTGAGCGTCTGATTCCCCAGATTGCTCAGTATTATGTATTCTGTTCCAGAAACGGAACTATGCGCACCCTATTGTTCTCCTCTTGAACAAGTACATTGTATTTTCAGCATTCTTCTTCCAGGTCTTTATCCCACAGTCGCAATCACTTTGGCTTTGCTTAATCTTTATTGATGGAGACAATAAACAAATATCCTTTCTCCTCCAACCATTAATTCAGTCAATATTTTTCATTTAGTCTGCCTTGCTTCTCCCTCTGACCTCTTTTCCATTCTTCTTAATAATGGCTTTTCAGCCAAAATAGTGACTCATAAGGCATTTGGCTATACCACTTACAGTCAGTCATAATTCATTCTGCCCAAACAAGTCCTCATAATAAATTTGTATAGGTTTGCAACCCACTATAGTAAAGAGGGTTAGATATATTCAAGTGAGACCATGTCTTTTCTCTAGTTCATCAGAGATGATCTGTGCCTGTTTTGAATGGTATACTTATAAAATTTTGCTTTCTCTCTCAGATTCTGTTACCTCTGCATGAGTGACTGAAATTTATGAGCCTAAAGCTCAGATAGAAAGACAAAGATGTTAAACATTTAGTAGATTAGCTGGAGGTGTTTGTGATCTTAAGTTTCTGCAGTAGGAACTTTATCACAATAAAAGGATTGGTCCTCCCTTAAAGTGATAGAAACATGGTAAGAAATGAAGTGTATGCCCCAAAAATGTGAACAAATTTTAATGTGTGACAAACACAACATTTCAGGTAGAAGAGGGGGTTAAATGAGGAATACTGGTGACAGTTTAGGCTATGTCGGTATAAATTATGTCACTCAGAGGTGGGAATAAGACACTCCCTGAGTGACATAAGTTACACTAACCTAAGCAGCGGTGTGGATAGCGCTGTGTAGGCGGGAGAGCTTCTCCCACTGACAGAGCGACCGCCACTTGCAGGGGCTGGAGTAAAGCTGAGCATCTGCCCTAACAGCGCTCTAGCGACACAGTGTAGTGTAGCCATAGCCTTAGAATGCCAACTGTTGTGTGACTGAAGGGAGTGGTCATTATCTGAGAATGATCAGGGACAGCATTTCATTAAAATGTGCGTAATCCCCAAGTTAAAGACTGGATTGGAATAGGTTTTGATTAACACACCCATCCCCACCATCAACCTTATCCAGGACATACATGCCAAGTCTGCCATTTTAAAACAAGCCCTTCTAGTTTTTTCGTTTTATCTGAATACCAAAAATATTCAGTTATCGGCAGGGATCCTAGAAATCCATTTGCCGCAGAAGAACGTGGAAAAATGCAGAATTTGTGTTTTTACAGAGAATCTTTAGTTTTTACATTTTGTGAAAAAATAAAAACATCTACAGTGGAACCCCAGGTTTCAGAGTAACAGCCATGTTAGTCTGTATTCGCAAAAAGAAAAGGAGTACTTGTGGCACCTTAGAGACTAACCAATTTATTTGAGCATGAGCTTTCGTGAGCTACAGCTCACTTCATCGGAACCCCAGTTATCTGATCTAATTGGGACCGGGGCCAGGTCAGATAATCAAAAATTCAGAGAATGGGTGGGGCTTAGGCTGTCATCTTGAAAATTGTAAATATATCAATAAAATATGTATATACTGTGGCTAGGGAAACTAAAGTTCAGCATTTCATTTTAATTGTGGAAAAACTTGGATTTTTATGTTGGAGAATTTTGGTTTTTTTTATCATGGAAAACTAGGAACCCTGGTTATCAGGTAGTTTAAATACATGATATACCATAAAGAGAGAGACAAGGTAGTTGAGGTAATATCTTTTATTGGACCAACTCTTGTAGGTGGAAGGGATAAGCTTTTGAGCTTCACAGAGCTCTTCAGGTCTGGTGAAGGTGAACAGGGTGTCTGAGCAGGATAGTTATTCAAAATAGGAGGCAGTTTCATCTTGCTGTGGCATCTGACCAGGGGGTTATTTTTTTAAGCCTTTTGCTTCCTCTTAGGTCCCAGATTAAAGCACCTTTTTCCCTTTGGGCAGCAGCTGAATCTTATGTGCTCATAGGGACCATATACTCAGGCTGTGCTCTGGTCACTCATACCATACTATCCTTATTCTACACTGTCACTGAATAGACAGAATAGGTCAGATTCCCTTGCCTGCTTGCAGAGGGAACACGCAAATTGCCTTTCCCAACACCTAGTGGAGATTTAAAATTATGAAAATGCACTTGTATAAGTACAGTGTCTTTACTTGTCAGATATGGGATGGCAAAGAAACTTCAGGAAAATGCTGAAAAAAGAAAAAAATTCAAGCTTGTGAAATTCATGTCTTGATTTCCACCAAATTTTCTCCTCCCCAAAATCTAACAACAAGATGCTGCCTGTGAAATTGCATGGAAGTTTCTTTGGTTTTAGGGAAGCTGAAAATGAGGTTTATGACAAGAAACTGCCTGCTACCTGAACTGGAGCAACTGGCAAACAGCTGCTATAATAACAACTGGCTTAGCAAACCAGTTTTTTTGGGGGGGAGAGGGGCTTTTAAATAGCATATGTAGATTAGGTCTAACTGTTACCTCATTAAGGGCCAGATTCTATCCTCTAAATATGTAGTGATGTTCACTGAATGTCTTTGAGGACTTGTTCTTTTTCAGGCAGTTGCTGGGCAGTTTAAAATCTGGTCCATAGCATAGTGAAAATCGTTCATTAACTCCTGAGTTACTTTTACTATACTGACACGAATATTAGTTCACTGACTTTAGTATTGATTGCACTATATTTAATGGAACTTTATAAAGTATACAGAATTAAGGGACAGCTGTTAATAGCAGTGTTAGGTTTTACCTTAAGCATGAACTGTCAGTTTCTGTAAGAAATGGGTGTAGCATATGTGTTTCTGATCTCTTGTGTAATCAGCCATGAAGAAACTTTCTAGTGCTCTGTTCTTGGTCCATCTTGATGGTGACATTTCTCCTTAAAGAGAAATGGAGTGTAATACAAAACTAGTGGTCTAATGTCTCTGGTGTAATAGCAAGTGCATGTTAAAGAGACAAAAGTGTTTACAACTACAAGATAGGAAACCTTATTTTTGCAACACTTACTTTGCATTAGTAGTAATCTTTTACTATCCAAAAGGTTTGCCGTTTTTGCTAATTAGTGGCAAATACCATTCACTGTGACCCATATATACCTTCTGCAGTATGACACTCTCCACTTACACTCAATTCCTGGCAGTTTTTCCTTCATTTATAAGCAATTTTTAGGTCTGCCACATTATGTGATGTAGAGGACAAATGCTCGAAGTAGCAGAGCTTTTTTGACAGTAGTAGACTGTAACCAATGGAGAGAGGAAAAATTGTCCTCCAAAGAGTTTTGGTTCAAGGATATGTTGTTCACTGAGTGTTGCTGTAAGAGTTACTTACCCAAGAGCATTTCAGCCAAGCATTTAGAAGTGTTCACAGAGGCTATAGTGAAACTAGGTGAGTTATCTGTCCATTTAGCTAAGCGCTGGCACTGTCTGTATAAAGGCAGGAGTAATGATAAAATAAACATGAGGATAAATGAATCTGAGCAAAGAAAACTAAAGTAACTTTGATCGAAAGCAGTTTATTAAATAGGGATGGCAATGCTGATTCACTGACTTGTATGGATTCTAGAAGGATTCATAGTGCTTGGGGCAAGATGGGATTAGAGCTCCTTTCTGACCTGACCCCTTGTAGCCCCACCACATGGTTCTGGCCCTTCTCCCTCCCTGATTTCTTTCACCCTTGCCTTTCTTTGACCACTGCTCTCCTGTTTTCTTGCAACCTCCCTCTCTATGTTCCCTGTTTTTGTTACCCTGAACATTCTTCTGATCTTTTGAAGTCCTCCAAATTCCTTAGCAAGTCCAGGCTCCTCATATTGTCTCTGTGATCTATTCACTGAACATCTTCCCTGCAGTGGCTCCTGCATCCCTTCTCTATGGCTGTATCAGGCATCAGTCAGACATGCCTCTCTTGCTGCTTTTATCAAGAGTGACTTGCTGTTGAACAGTTCATTTTATGGGACAGCCCAGGACGGTTGCCTTCTGGCTCCTGGGTGGTGGCCCTGACAAAGACACCAAAGTATTCATTGGCCATTGTACTACCACACTTTCCATTGCGCACATAGTTCTGTTATGAGTCCTTGCTAGTCTTCTGCACTGGGCTGAAGCTCCAGCTAGTACACTGGTTACTACACCTTGCTGTACTAGGTGCAGCATGGTAGTTGCTGCATCCTTACACTTAAGTGCTCTGGAGACTTGAAAACTTGCTTTCTTAAGAGCTTCACAGCTTTGTAGTACAAATCTCCTGATGATCAAAACCCCCAGTTTTTTATGAAGGGTTTGGATGTCTCTGAGAACTTTGTAAAATTAGGTTTACCTGTATTGAACAGCATATATTGTGCCGTGTTTTCAGTAATCACTTACATAAACCATTGCAGTGCTTTCAGAGTCTCCTGTATTGATTTCCAGAGGGGGAAGGCAAAGGTGGGGAGGGGATGGGGGGGAGAGGGGATGCCGAAGGAGCAGGCATGTAGCCTTCAGACCTCCAAGAATCCTCTTTAAATTCCACTTTGAGTACTTTTTTCTGGCTCCTGCAGTTGCTGTTGGTTGCAGCATTCGTCACTTCTGGTCCTAAACTGTTCTGTACTGTTGCTTGTATGTGCCAGTTACCATGTTTCATCCTAGAGGTGGCTATAGCTCGGTAGTGAGTGAAGTGATTTCTATAGATAGCTTTTAAAGTGCTTTAGAATCCTTTGGGATCAAAGGAGCTACTTCAATATAAGATCATTATATTGAAAATAGCTGACATGTCTAACCTAACTTAATGGGCAGTTTTATTGTTGATGTCTGAAACGTCGGTGGTAAACAATAGGCCCAATTCTCTGTTACCCTGCACCATTTACACCAGGGCAAATTGGGTAGCAATTTATATCCACTTTACACTGGTGTAAATAACTACACAGAGTACAGGACCATGGAGAATCAAGCACAATATCTTTCTGAAATATAAATATTAATTTGTCATTCATGTAGTAATATTAAAGGCTTCTAATGAGAATAGGAATCTAAAATCAATACTTTGTATTTATAACTGGAAACAACGAATGTCATACAAAAACACTGAAGCACTGCATTTTACATTAATAAAACACCTGTAGAAAAATAGACTCTTCACTTATTGAAGCTCTGTTAATTTATACTTCCATATATAAATAAATGTTTTATGCAGGATTGTTACCTTTACCATCACAGATTAATTTTGAAAATGTAAAAAGTTTGATTTTCTGGGAGACTTTTTATTTCTGAATCTGTTTAAAAAAGAACCCCCCCCCCCATCCAATCCCAAACAAACCTCATTTTCTCCCCCTTCCTCTTCCAGCGGATTCACTTCTTTAGGAGGTTTTTTCACTTCCTTTAAATAATGCTGCTACTAACATCTAAAAACAATACAGAGAAATGTAGCAAAATGTTTTTTGGCCTGTTTTGACATCTGATGTTTGTGTTGTCATCAGTGTTTACAAGGGAGTGTTTAGCAAGTGGATTAAAGATGAATTGATTTAAAAAAAAAAGTTTGCTTATGGAATTTGCCAATAGGAGGAGCCATTGGGCTGCTCCAGATGACAATTCTTCTGTTATTTCTTTCTTATCTTTTTGTGTCATTTGGTATCTGTCTGATTTCTGCATTTCTTTTAATTGCTTGGGGCTGCCCATAAAGGTCCCCACAGCATTCCACCCCTTCTAACTGCCTCAGCAATGCTCCAACATGGCTTCATTTCTCTGTCCTCTGCCAGAGGCAGGAGGAGGATGACTCTTCCTTCACAAGCTGTCAGCATCACTGGCTGTGCGGGGATTAGTCATGTAAGACTTTTCACATATCTTAACTAACATTACACCATGTCTACAGTACCACTTATGTCAGCAAAAGTTATGATGCTCAGGGGAGTGAAAAACAACAGCCTTGTGTGATATACATTTTGCCAGCCTAAGTGGTAGTGTGCACAATTCTATGTCAGCGGGAAAGCTACTGCTGCTCATTGGGGATGGTTTAATTATGTTGACAGGAGACATGTTAATTATGTTGTTCTTCTGTCGGCATAGAGTGGCTACGCAAGAGATCTTACATCGGTTCAGCTGTTCCACTATAAGGTCTCTAGGTAGACATGGCCTTCGTATGAAACTCCACAACACTGCTAGCCTTCGGGAGCCAAGTGCAAGGGTGCCAAGCCTAATAAACATTGAGAGAACCTAAAGCTAGAAACTTCCACAAATGATATCATATTATTTTCTTTAAGAGCCCCTAATTTTAGTACAATTTTAAGACTAGAGAGAGTGGTGAAAGTTTTGGAAGGCCAGGACCTTACAGAAAGTGTGCATAATTATTAATATATACTACTAGGTATAAAATACCGTGCTTTAACACATGTTGAGGGATCCTGTTCGATGTATTCTGCTTCTGCTCAGTCTTTTGAAGCTTCAGAGGCTGTTTTTATTTTCAGCGACATTCACCTAATTCAGAAAGAATTGCTGTTTGCTGAATGCTTTGTCTTCCTTTGCTGGATAATTAATTAATCTACAGAATTCTAGACTGACGTCTTTGATTCAGTTTTGTTTATTTGTTTGCTGTACGGCTGTGCATTTTCAGATGCTGATTAGACAGTGGGAGGCCACCAGAGAAATGCATGTATCCAGTATATGGTGTAGTCTATACTGTGATTTCTGTATTCAGAAAGACTATTTGTTGTAAATTAGTCACTCATTTTCCATCTTTCTCTTATATGACAATTTATTTTTCTTTACAAAGTTCCAACAGCTTTTAAATAGTGCTGTTCTTCATGATTAAGAAATTTCAAACTAAAAATAGCATGATATTTCCTACATGTTTTAAAGGCTTCATTTTATGGTAGGGCCAGTTGTGGCTATTTGATAAATCCCCAAACACATGCTGCTTTTGGCTAGTTTGGGAGAGAGTCTCTCTCTCTTTTAATGCTCTCATGTGGCTTTGAAGCTCGCTTTAACATTAGTGGGAGTTCATCACACGCTGTCTCTAAGGCCAGGAAAATAGACACTTAAAAGGAAAATAAAATGGTAGTACTGATTACAAAAAAAATCCCATTTTAAATTCCATTACAAAGCACTTGGAGGTGTTTAATCACTTTGAACTGGCTTACCATTTATATCCTGACTGAGTATAGGACACAAAGGACTAGTTTCTCCATAAGGATGTTGGGAAGGGAGTTCTGTACTGTAAATGCATACTCCAGGGACACATTTCCCTCCAATTATAGTAGTATTTCAGTTGAAGTACATTGAATGTATGCTACCATTGTTACAATGGAATTCTGGAATGATTTTATTTCGTTGGAATTGTTGTATATTGAATACTAAATGCTGAACATATATTTTTACCTTCAAAGTCTGGTGTCATACCATCAGATTTGAATTTGATTCCTCTTATGAAATAATAAGTATATATTATATAAAGAAGGAACAAGAAAAACGTAAATTAAGATTTTATACTAATAAGAGCTGAATATTCTGTTTTGGTACAATGGAGGAGAGTGAAGAAAGTGAAATCTATTGTTTAGCTGATACATGTGTATGAGTTAGAAAAGACAAGAAATATGGAACAGAAAATAAAATGAGCAACACTAAACTCTAATGATCCAAGAAACAAATTACTTTTAAGCAAGGCTACACTGTGCATATGAGATATTGACAATAGTACCGCCACCTTCTTCGTAAACTTGTATCACTGATGCGGGTACAGCTCTGGGAATAGTGTTTAACTTCTATTACAGACCCAGCAGAGGGACCACAAACTGTTTCTTGTGGGAGCCCTGCAGCCACCCACACCATCATTTAAAAAAAAAACAAAAAAAAAAACCACCAGGAAAAAAAAACCCGAACAAAAAAAAATGCAACTTCTTAAAACTTCTTGGCAATAAGAGTAAAAATTATATATTTAAAGCTAACGATTTGGAGGTTTTCCCCTTCTGCTCCAGATTAAATACCTTTTAGGTTTGTCAGATTTTGAGCTTTAACTTATGTCCCCTTCTCTCCCGTCCCTACCTTTTACTCCCTCCTTTATACATATTTTTAACTAGCCTATTCCATCCTTTTATTTTGCTCCTATTTATAATATTTGATTCAGGTTGACTTGTGTTTGCTTACATGACTAGCAGGAGGCACTGCTAGACTCTGTTCTCATAAAGTAGGCATCCACTTACTGGTAATTTCCATTCCTAATAGTAAGCAATATTACAGTGTGACATATGCTACTTCTGGTTGGATTCTTACATTCTGAACACTGGTTGCCATAGTTACAGCGGCATTTCAGAATGGCTTTGTTTCAGCAATATTGGTGCACCATGATACAAACAGCTAAACTGCATCAGCCGACTGCTATGAAGTTTTTTATGGGAATTTTATTAGGAAACCCACATTATCCTGGATTTAACATGAGAGAAGGAATAGAAGCCTAAACAATAAGGGGTGCTTTAAAAACAGTGAGAATTAGAAAAAACATAGACAGTGTGCCCATACTGACCCCTAAGTTCACATCTTTGTAAGAGATTTTTCATTTGGAATTTTAGAAATTAATTTTCCACTTCTGCAAGGATATTTCAAGAAAGATTATTATCTCCTCTGGCTGAAATTATAAGGATTTCTTTCACAGACATCTCTGTCAATCATTCTCAGTCTTCTCCAAATATATTTTCTGTTAGATGTTTGATGTAGATTTAAAGGTGAGTTGAAATGCTTTTCTTAAAGGGAAGATAAAACTAAGTTTAAGATCTCAATAGCTGTATGTGTTAGAACAAATGAATATATTCTAAAGCAAATATATTCTAAAGTCAAATAACTCCTTTCTTATATCTACCAAAGCTAAAGTTGTATTTCGTGTGTTGCAGATGATATTCTCCCTTGTGGCCCAAAGAACAGAATTTTCTTGCACTCCCTTTTCTGTTATAGGCTTCTTTGTCAGTTCTTGTAGGAGGAACACAGTCTGAGCAGTAAATTACCTTTCAGATTATTTTGTAATAATTTAACGGTTTCTGAGGCACCGATAATGTTGCACCAGTTTAGCTAACCCACCGTAACTTTGTGTGCGAATGTAGCTTGCCTTTGTTGTTTAAAGTATGTTAAGAGCATCTGCATACAAGGTTGCAATGATAGCTAAATCGGTGCAACATCGTACCTCTAGTATAAACCAGTGCAAATTGTGTGTGTAGACAAGCCCAGGTGGATCTTCAGCTGTGTAAGGTTCTGCTGCCTTGGGAGAGATGTGGGTAGAGCCGAGGAAGGACAAAGGAAGAATGACAGGCTGTGTATGCCTGACTTTGTTTGGGGGTTTTACTCTACCTGTTAAAAACTTCTGTGTCTGAATAAGGGTTTGTCTTCTAATAAGAGGGTGTATGGGTACTCTTTTCCCCTCCCCCCCCCCCCGTCTATCCCATTTTTGTAGGGAATTAGGGAACCAGGCTGTTATGTAACTCCCACTTCTGTTAACTTGGCTTAGAGTATTGTTGTGGCTTTTATCAATGTGACCACACACAGATGGAGAGATCTGATTTTTTTGATTGTCCAGCAGCCCCAAGGCCCTTTCTTGTCTTCATTACTGTGAGCTGGGAAGAACTAGGATCTATCTGGGATGTCTGCTGCCTTTTAGGTTACCAGATAGGCATCCTAGAACTGGGTTTTCAGGAATAAAATGAAGACGATACTTTCCTCTCCCCTAAATAGTGCTTGGTAAGTCTGGCAAATTGGATTAAATGCCATTGTGAAACAAATAAGTTCTGAGGAACTTGGGAAAGAAAAATAAAGTTCAAAGCACCAAGTATTACAGCCTGCATTGGAGAGGTGCATCACAACAGCTCTGGTAGCATAGCACCTACCTGCTTCTCTAGAATTTTGAGGGCCAGTTGCAGACAGATGTGAATGTTGGGAAGAGCTCCTATACCATAAAGCACATCTGGATCTAACAAGGACAGTAATGGTATAACTGCCAAGAATACAGAGCAGTGACTAATGTAAGAACATCTAGAACTAGTGTACCGTGTCCGTGGGGGTTATATTCAAAATAAGCTTAACTTTGTTTTTATTGTCTAAAAAAATAAAAAAGACACTTTCTGAAACTCTTGCATCCTGTGTTATAGCTTCACTATCCCTGCCCCTTATATATATCCTACATATCACAAAAGATGACTAGGCTGATGTTGCTGTTGGGCTAAATTCACCCCTTGTATAACCCATGGAGGTCCTTGCATTAGAGACTAGTTCGTCCCTTTGTGTGTTCTCTTGCTGTTACATGTTGGAAGGCTGCACTGACTTCTTCCTGTTCTTATTTTAGAAAGAATTGTTTTGTAGCAGGGATAACTTGACTTGTCATGCTGAATGTCAGTATAGTCCCTGCTTTTCGTCTCATTTTGGTGTTCTTCAAATGCGGATATAAGGAACTAGCCCATTCCTGTGCTGCTGCTCCATAGTTAAGGTTGAAGTAAGCTTTTCATTATAAGCCTGTCTTTAAACTCTAATCCTAACTTCTCTCCAAATACATCACCATATAATCAATTGCATTTCATAACACCAGATTGATATTCCAGTTCTGTTAATGAAATGTAATTCTCTACTCCAACATACTACATGATGAGAATTATCGAATATTGCTATAGCGTCCCCTGGGACTATATTTCTTTCAAAGTCTTAACTATACATTTAATAAACAACATATAACAGTAATCCGTATGCATTCAACATCATATTTCCGTTACAGAACAAATATGGTGACTGTTTAATTTGGGTGGGTGTTGGAAATTGGTTGGGGGTATTAGTGAATGATTGTATGGCAGTGTGGAACTAACTGGATCCTTTAACTGTTAATATTTTGTCATTTAATTTTTTTCCTCAAAGCTGTGTTGAGTTTTTATAAAGAAAATATAACTTTTCGGGTGCCTGTCACAAGGCATCTCTTCACCTGCTGTGTGAGTACTGCTGCCTAGCCTTTTCTTGTGGTCTCCTAGCTACAAATCTGTGCAAGCTGTTTTCTTTCACCACGTGTGCATTTAATCTTCAGTTTTAAAACATAAAGAACCACAGGTATATAGCAGGAGGTGATTGCCACACAGCTTTCTCTCCTCTCCAATGCTCATCCTCTAAGTCCCTTTTACTTCCTTTTCCTCCCAAATATATATCCTCCCAATTACAGTACTGAGCCAATTGCCTCATTAGTCCAATAACTGCCACCCAAGTGTCAGTACCGAAATGGGTTAATTGACTTTAATTAAATCTGCAGTCTTCCCAGTACTGTAGCAACCTCAGAGACCAGGATGCTACTGTGTCTCAGTGCGGTATAGCGGAGGAAGGTTAGCTGGACTTCACTGAAACACTATCAACCTTCACATTATAACTTTTTTTTTTTTACATAAACATTTTGTTTGGGAATAACTTTTACTCTTCAGTGCTTTCCAGAAGATCATTATGTTGGACAGAAACAAGATAGGTGAGGTAAGCTCTGCATAAGCTTGAAAGTTTGTCTCTTTCAGCAGCAGAAGTTGGTTCAATAAAATATATTATCTCACCCATCTTGTCTCTCTAATATCCTGGGACATTCTGGTATATGAAGTAATAAAAAAGGGCAGAGGAATTATTTGAAATTCTGTAGTTAGGAAGATGACTGAAAACCAAGGGTGAAGTGCTTTGCTTTAACTTGCAGGGATGGGCAATGTTCCCTCT
Source organism: Natator depressus (assembly GCF_965152275.1). Taxonomy (NCBI): domain Eukaryota; kingdom Metazoa; phylum Chordata; order Testudines; family Cheloniidae; genus Natator; species Natator depressus. Next base: position 22,447,182 of record NC_134249.1, on the reverse strand, counting down.
AATTTTTGACTGGCCGTGTGCGCAAAAAATGTCTTCTGGGCAAATTGTTGTGCTTCTGTGCAAATTTTTGTGTGTGCAGTGTTTTGCGATGTGCGCGGGGTTTAGGATCTGTGTGTGTGCGCGCAGCTTAGAGGGAACAGTGGTGATGGGCCATGCAAATATGATCTGTGAGAGATAATGTGATTGCCTTGTTAGCTAGTAATCAAAGAGGGGCCCTGTCTACCATTTTCAGCTGTGATTGACAATCAGCTTGGTCAAAGTTGGTTGAGTAAATGAAGCTAAATTGTTTAAATATACCATAGAGAACAATAACATTAAAGCTGAGTAGAGAATGCATATATATGCTAACATTGGTATATCAAGAAGATGGGAAAGATTCCGAGGAGGGTAATTGACAGGTTCAAATTCTGCTATCAAAAGCAACAAATAGGAAAACAGTATAACTTTCAGGTGTGGGAATTTTGAATAAAATTACAACAGCAAGAGCTGTGTCTTGGCTGATGCACAGGTGTGGAGCTCACAACATGCACTGCAGAATTGTAATGTGCATACCACTGAAGCAAGTATTAATGCCTCTAGAGTGGACTATCTGACTTAGTGTGTCAGATTCTTGAAATGGACATGATGTGCCAAATAAAATAATGGGAATAAATTAAGCTTGCACCTTGAATTTATTCGTCTCTCAGTAGATTAACCCTTCACTAGACACAAACAGGAAAATGGAAGACGTATATGGCTGAGACCTCAAATGTCCTAGCATTAAATGCTCCATTTATCTATATATTCAGTAGAGGCACAGCAGCAGAGAAACAGTTTGAAATTCTATGGTAGTAAAAGCTGACAAGAAGCCAAGAGTCACTTAGCTTGTCCGTAACATGATGGAACAGACTGATGTGACCTGTGGGACACAGTTTAAATTAATGGCTTCCTATCAAGAGCTAGAAAAGCCTTGTCAGAGCAGTTTGACTATGATTGATTGATTATTAATTGGGTCAGAGCTGTGAAAACAAATCTGTTCATTTTATGCTCGCTCTCCTGGTTTTGTTCAGATGAAGATCTTTTTTGTTCAGACTTGGAGGGCATTAAATAAATGGCTTGAAGAGTTAAGATTAATTGTTTACAGGCACAGCCTCAAAATTGTTTTGTACTGAAAGCTCCAGGGACCAGATTCTCTTGTCATCTCAGCACAAGACTGCAAAGAAAGGGAGAAAGGTGGCTTTAGCTATTTTTATGGTCCCCAAATCCTGTGGCTGTTGTGCATCTGCTCAGTGCCTGGCATAAATTAGAGACCTGAGGCTGCTTATACCAGCTAACCATAGGTCTGGGTATTATTAGGGTTCAAGGGATGCCATAATAATGTCCCCTTTTCCCTCTGCATCAGGTGGGCATGAAAAAAGAGCCATTAAAACATCTCTGTTCTACTTATGTATTCCCCAACATAGAGAGACTCCTCAAAGGGATGATTTAAAATGGGTTTAGCTGCCAGAGTAGGCCCAAGGTGCTGACCTGTTTGTTTATAAACTATATTCTGAAGTTTAAATCATGGTTTAGAGCCAGGGGTCAGCAAGCTTTCAGAAGTGGCGTGCCGAGTCTTCATTCATTCACTCTAATTTAAGGTTTTGCATGCCAGTAACACATTTTAACATTTTTAGAAGGTCTCTTTCTATAAGTCTATAATATATAACTAAACTATTGTTGTATGTAAAGTAAATAAGGTTTTTAAAATGTTTAAGAAGCTTTATTTAAAATTAAATTAAAATGCAGAGGCTCCTGGACCGGTGGCCTGGACCCGGGCAGTGTGAGTGCCACTGACAATCAGCGTGCATGCCGCCTTCGGCACACGTGCCATAGGTTGCCTACCCCTGGTTTAGACACTGAAGAACCCGTGGCATTTCAGAAGAGTCAGGGTATTAGACCTGCTTTTGGGTAAATCCAGAATTTTATTTGCGTAAATACTCACTTGATTTGCTCAGAGTGGGGAAGTCCCTTTTCCCTTCAAACTGTTGAGTAACATTCTGGTGCAAAGTGCAGCCATGTTCCAGCCCTGAGGTGCTTACACTTCATCCATTGTGAAATGGTTTCTGTACAGTGTTTGTAAAGTTCTTCGATATCCTCTGTAGATGAAAGGTGCTATATAAATGCAAATTTTATTCACTTCATTTCAATTTCATTTAATAAATAAATAAATTGTTCAAGTTTTTAGTGGGAAGGGCAGTCTGAGAACCAGCACAGAATTTCTATTCTGAATATACCTGTGGAGAGAAGGTTTAAGGCCACTGATTGTCTTTCAGAGCCTAATGGAATTAATTTTCACAAATACAAAAACACATTTTTTTTTTCTCTTTGCAGCCTGAATAATAATGGAATGAGACCAGAGCTTTCTAGCTCTGTTATGTTGTGCATGTTACTCCTATGAATTAGGAAGTGGAGAAAGGAATACATTACTAAATTAGTGTTTTGATTATTTTTTCAAAGTTATTTACTAAATAAACTGAAATTTTAACTAAAGTTGCAAATAAAGGAACAGATTCATGAAAAGTTTCTAACTTTTTTTTTTTAATTTTCTTTCTTTTGTCTAAAATAAGTCAGGGCTAATAAGGATTTCTTTCATGGAGGGAAATTAAACTTAACCATAAACAGCCAGAGAAATTGCTGTAGTGTATATTGAGTTTACTAAGGGCTCAATGTGCTGCTAGAGTTTGTTTTTAATAGTTAAATTGCTTAATGTCAGTGGGCACTGAGGATGCTAAAATTTCACAGGATAGGATCCTAAAAGTATTATGACTGGAAGCAGAAGTATAACATGTTTGTCTTGAAGTGATTTAATCTCCTAGTACAATATCTTCTTGCAAATAATTCTCTATATGACACATTTAATTAATGCACCTACACAGATTCACAGGAGGAAAAGATGTTGATTTTGGATAGGTAGGAATGACTGTGTAATCCATTTTTCAAGAGAATAGCCCTAGAGGAGTGATTTAGAGAAAATTAGTGTATACATTTTGACCAAACAACATTTTGATTTATGGGTTACATATTGTGTATTTGGGAAATTGACCTCATGAATATAGCCTTTCCTGCTAGGGTTGACTGGTTGAGGTTGAGAGGCTTTACACTGTTTTAATTCACTGCTTAATTTTTTGAATGACCTATCTTTTAATAATAGGAAGCAAAAGTGCGGTATATGTAATTATGGCAGAATTACCTTTTCACATGTGTGAGTGGCTAATGCTGTAGGGATAATTTCTCTGCTCCAGTTGATAAATTCAAATAAACATTTCACCTATGATTGCTCTGTTTGCAAGCTTGCTTGTTTGTTTGTTTAACTTCTGTTATTATTTTTCTTTTCTTTAAAAAATAATACTAATATTCAGAAGAAAATGACAAATATGGATTTCTCATTCCTTCTTTACGTACCTCCTGTCACAGAGCTAAAAAGCTGTCCATTTGCTGCTAATAAAATGAACAAAATATTATAAATACAGTTCTACCAAATTTAGGTCCATTTCGGTCAATTTCATGGCCACAGGATTTGAAAATTAGTCAATTTCACATTTTCAGAGGTTTACATTTGAAATTTCGTGGTGTTGTAATGGTCGGGTTCCCAACCCAAAGGAAGGATGTGGAGAGGTCACAAAGCTGGTGTGTGTGTGTGTGGGGGGGAGTTTGCAGGATTGCCACCCTCACTTCTGTGCTGCCTTCAGAGCCCAACTGCTGCCACAGAGGTTCCTGCGGTGGGGGGAGGTACCCACAGGTGGGTCTGGTCTCCCACTGAGAGTGGCTGTGCAGGGGAAGAGTAAATCCCGTCCCTGTCCAGCCCGGGGACTAGCAGCTGGAGCCCGAGGAACTGTAGGAGCCCCCAGATGGGGTGCTCTCAGCCCTGCCCCTTCTTCTCCTCTCCAATAGCGAGATTTCATGGGGGAGGGCTTATTTCACGGTCCATGACATGTTTTTCACAGCCATGAATTTGGTAGGCCCCTAAGTATAAATTATAGTTGGCACCTGGTTGATACTGAAAAGTATAGTACATCTTCCTCACTTTGTACTTTAGAAATATGTGTTATTTATTTAAAATCTGGTAACAGGGACGGCCTTAGGGAAAATGGCACCCTGGGCGAACTTGTATTTTGGCATCCCTGACCCCTGTGGGTGTGGTGCCCCCCCATTGTCACTGGCCTCTGTGGGATCCATAGGCTCCCCATCCCCCCTTTGCCCCAACCCCTGCCCTGTGCCCCCTTTGCCCCAACCCATGCACCCCCTCCTGCACCCCTAATTTCTGCACTGTGCCCCCTTCACCCCTAATCCCTGCACCTCCCTCCTGTGTCCCTAACCCCTGCACTTTGCTCCTGCGCCCCTAACTCTTGCACCCCCCTCCTGCGTCCATGTGGAGAAACTGACCTGGATGCATGGAGCAGCTGGCATTGCTGCTTGCTGCCCCCCCTTGAACATTGCTCCTCCATGCACCCCTAGAGGGCTGTAGGGGGGGTGAGGAGGGATGTCAGGGCTCCCTGCGTAAGGGCAGGGTAGGAGAGCAGCAGTTTCTGATGCTTGCCTCACAGCCCAGGTTGGAAGAGTAATGCTCCTTGCTCCCCCTTCACAGCCCCCAGGGGGCGTGGAGGAATGTTACAGGAGACAAGACCTATCTGTGCATCACTGCTCCCCCAATCCCATGCTCCTATGCAGTTTGATTTTTTTTCCTGGTTTCCATTGAGGAGTTTTAAAACCATGTAAAGCAACTGTATTTAAATTTAAACATCCTGTTGTGAGCACTCAATTTTAAGTTTTGAGCATGAGCTCAGACATATGATTCAGTTTGGTTGAAAAGCTGCAGTCAAATTTTGGAAAAAGTAATACTTTAAATACTGCTAATTTAAATTATTATTATTATTATTATTATTGTGTCCAGAGTTAAGTTAGTAAATTTAAATTTTAACAATAATTATTTACAAAAGAGTAGTGGCAAAGAAGCCCACATCTTTCTCTCGTATTTATTGAGAGGAAGAAAGTTGAATAATTTTTTTTAAAAATAGCTTTTAATTCACACACTAGCAGAGGCCCCAACTTTGATATCGTACAATAAGCTCTTCCCATTAAAGTTGGGCACTAGATATAAAGCGTGGACTTTACTGATGTCCAGAATGCTGTTCTTTGAAGGGCTTATATTTTATTTGAACTTTTACAAAGGTAAGAAACTTGTACGTGTAGCCAATCTCTTTCAAAATCTGTATTGTATCTTTTTTCCAGTTTCCATTTGGTCGACGCTTGCCCTGTGATATCTATTGGCATGGGGTATCATTTCATGATAATGACATATTCTCAGGTCAAGTCAACAAGTTTCCAGGTAATTAATCTTGTGCTTGAAGTTAAAGAAATGTTTTTAAACTGTTTTTCATGCTGTTTCTGAATCATTCACCCACCTTGTTGGTAATATGCTGGGCAGTTACCACTTGTAACGCTCTGCAAAATAGGAAAGGTTTCATCTTATTTTGATCAAAAGTCTGGTGTTCTCATCCTGATGCAAGTAAATGGCTGATTATCTGTTTCACCATCAAGGAGAGTGTTTGCTGCTTGCGTAGTGCTGATTACAGTTGGAATAACAAAGCCTTAAACAAATGGTGCCATCTTTTGTTATCTTGAATCTTCCTTGGACCTTTTGTCTAGATTGTGTTCAGTCTTTTGCACTCTCCTGTTGATAGCTTTCTGCAGTTATCAAATATCTAAATTCTTAGATGCAATCATGATAAGGGGTAGAAGTCGCATAAAGTACAGTGGATTTGGATCCTGAGGCTTTGATCAAGTAAAAGGGATGCTAAAATTAACCAGTAATTAAGTAAGGTGAAAGAGCGTTTTGGATGCTACTGAAAGCCTTCATTAACCAGAAGATAAATATGAAATGAAACTGGGCTTCATGGCTTCTTATGTTGGGAGTGGACCCCAGAGCTCAACTATTGCCCAGATAAAAATCTATCAGATCAAATCATGGTCCAATTGAAATTAATGGCAAATTTCCTATTGTGTTCATCAGTAGATGCTTTGATTCACAGTATACCATATTCTTCATTTGTGAGTAGTTTTATATTGAAAAAAGATGTTCAAACTGGATCACTCTGACTCATGTTATTGGGCATGTTTTATGAATCAATAATAATTAGAGATTTAGTTAAGACATGGTATGAATACCAGAATGGGTAACTCAAGCTCTTTATGGATTGAGAGTATAATGGAACACTAAGGAACAGTACATATATAGAACATTAATTCAGAGAAACTTGGTCTTTAGGTTGTAATTAAATTAAAATAATTTAAACAATTCTTGTGTGTCTTGTAACATCAGTAAAAATGCTACGTCCTAGAGGATTTGTTTCTACTAAAAAAAAAATCTATTTTGTATTGAGCTCTAGCTTTCTTTCTGGGAAAATCTCAAAGCACAGTTCCTTAAATGGATTTTTTAATATTGAAGAGTTCATGTCAACTCTCATCTTATTATGACTATTCTACTTTCTTAAGATCCATTATTTCTCATTCAATTCCAGCATAGATCCCACTGAATAAGAATTAAGAGCTTAGGTATTGACTTATAAGCCCTTCACTTCAGATATATTGCTACTGTTAGTATGCTGTGTGAGTAAGAAACCCCATATATAGAACTTTTTGCTCCACTTACTGAGTTTTGTCTGATTGTGAACAAAAATATAGACAAAAGTGGACAATACACCTACACTGGTATAGCTCTATAGTTTTCTGGTTGTTTAAATCTCATGCCATGTGTGTGATATTTACCCTAGCTGTACCCTGCCTCCCATGTGGTGAGCGAGAAGGATGCAGAGTTGACAAAAACAGGTTAGCGAGATCCTGAAGTCTCTTCACAAGGCACTTTTAACTCCCAGGAATGTTAATGGGGCCTGATCCCATGATCTGCTAAGCACCTCCTGTGAGGTATTCAACATTTCCACCTCCCATTTACTTCCATGAGATTTGAAGGCTCTTGGCAGAATTGGGCCATTGAAAGACTAGACCTCACAGTTGTTTTATGTGAAACTGTAATTGTTTAAATAAGGGTAAATAGTTTAGGAAGGAACAATTCTAATTGTCTGAAGCAATTGATGTCTCCTGTTCCTTCTCTGCAACACTGGCAAAATAAGGTAAAAATTCCAGACTGGAGCAAAGAGTCAGTTAATGTTTCGACAGAAATTCTCCTTCCTTTATTCCCATTTATATTTGGACAACTACCTTAAAGCTTTCCCAAACCATGTGATATGGTGGTAAGTGCAATATAAATAAATACCCAAGTAAAAAGCTACAAATCACTCAGTATCACTTGTAGCTTCAAATATTTAGTTATCTATTGAAAACAACGGCCAGAGCACATAAACATATGGTAAGTAACAACACACAGGCTTACTTTACTTTGCTGCTCAGAGCAAAGCCTAAGTGAATAATCTTGAACACTTCCAAATACTTCTTTATTTTCTCCAGGCATGACAGAAATGGTGCGTAAAATTACCCTGAGTCGGGCAGTGCGAACAATGCAGGATCTATTTCCTGAAGAGTACAACTTCTATCCCCAGTCGTGGATTCTGCCAGAAGAGTTTCCCCTCTTTGTTGCTGAGGTAGATCAATTTTCTCCATACTCTCTGAATAATGCTGCCAGTAAGATATTTGCAAAAAGAAAAGGAGTACTTGTGGCACCTTAGAGACTAGCAAATTTATTTGAGCATAAGCTTTCGTGAGCTACATCATGCATGCATCCAATGAAGTGAGCTGTAGCTCACGAAAGCTTATGCTCAAATAAATTTGTTAGTCTCTAAGGTGCCACAAGTACTCCTTTTCTTTTTGTGAATACAGACTAACACGGCTGCTACTCTGAAACCAGTAAGATATTTGTGACCATGTCATTCTTCACTTACTTTACTTTCATATTGGTTAGACTATTTAAAACTACATTTGTATTCCACGGAATCTATCCACCCTTTTCAGTTTGCCTCAGATCAGACATAGTTTAATTGAGCTGCTCTTACTTGTTATGCTCTAGAATTGATATCAAAACAACATTGCTGCCTCCTCACCACCAAAAAAGGGTATTTGAATGTTAAACACAGCAGACATTTAAACTCCTTTCCCCAGCATATCTTACTGAGTTTAGAAAAGAGTGAGTAGCCGGATGTTCTGAGACTGGACTCTGTGGAATGTAAAAAGAAAAGGAGGACTTGTGGCACCTTAGAGACTAACCAATTTATTGAACATGAGCTTTCGTGAGCTACAGCTCACTTCATCGGATGCATACTGTGGAAATTGCAGAATACATTATTATATACACAGACACCATGAAACAATACCTCCTCCCTCCCCACTCTCCTGCTCGTAATAGCTTATCTAAAGTGATCATCAAGATGGGCCATTTCCAGCACAAATCCAGGTTTTCTCACCCTCCGCCCCCCCACAGACAAACTCACTCTCTTGCTGGTAATAGCCCATCCAAAGTGACCACTCTCTTCACAATGTGTATGATAATCAAGGTGGGCCATTTCCTGCAGGAATCCAGGTTCTCTCACCCCCTCACCCCCCTCCAAAAACCACACACACAAACTCTCCTTACAACGTGCATGAAAATCAAGGTGGGCCATTTCCAGCACAAATACAGGTTTTCTCACCCCCCCACCCCATTCCAACACTCACTGTGGAATGTGACATCCCACCAGTGTCATTGTCACTGAAGTCTTTTTAGTGTATCCTGTGTGTTTTATATGAGTCCTTCCAAGCAGTCTCTCTTAATGTATTTGGTGTTTATATATACTCGCATATTCCTCTGTGTTTAACTGGTGTTTGAAGGATTTGTTTAAATGTTCAAAATGTAATAAAACTGCTTGGTTTCATGAAACCCAGAAAATTTTTTTTTGCTTTTGTGTAATGATTTATTGTTTATTGCTAGTATTTTAAAATATTGTATGTTTTTATTTTAACCTTGTCTGACTCACCCAGTGCATTCTTGCATTCTACAGTATCCTCTGCTTGGAAAAGTGAGCAGGAAAAGGTATAGATTTTATTAGACCTGTACACTCTGTCACTTTTTAATATGATACTTTTTATCAGCAGTCCAGTTAAATTCATGATCATCTTCTAACATGTACTCTTCCAGTGTGCTGGGTCATCTTTCTGACACTTTACTAATGACAGTAAAAATGAGCAAGATTCCTATAGTATCCTCAGCTGTTGATGTAAAGCAGATTTGTAAAAGGAGGTGTAAATTACAATCAGATTAGGTATTGCAAGCACTTGAGTGAAGACCATTTGGGAGCAAACTTTCCGAGTAGTACACTGGGTTGTAACTGATTCCTGAGAGCCATGCTGACTCCTAGTTGTTATTCACTGATTATTTGGGCAGCGGTGCAAATGCATCATACCGTAGAGCAATTTAGAAGGACAATACCTTTATGCTGTCAGCAGGTGGCACTGCAGATAAACAAATATTGCTCTCTGTGTAAGTGCTCATCAATGTGAAGAAGATTTTTGGTTTCCATTCCAAGAAGAGCAGATGTCCAATAAAACATTGCTTGGAGTTTCTGTTGCATGTGTTCTTCCATCTGTGTTTGAGAAAAGTATCATTTTTGTTATCAAACAATATAGTTTATGCTGTAAGAGTTTGTTCTACTTAACAAAATGTTGGCAATGTAAAAAATAAATAAAACTCTGTATCATAAACCATAAATGATTGGGTGGAGCTTGGAGAACATGTCACTTGTAGCTTGGTGAGGCCATTCCCAACAGGAACTCTCCATGCTTTGCTTTTTCAGTTGTTTTAATTGTTGTGGGAATTTAGTGCTGGTGAGGAGTTGTTGGCAGCCCTTGGAGATTGAAGTCTTCTGTTTATCCAGACAAGTACTATACAGAATGGGCAACATCTGCACAACTTTCCCCACATTTTTCTCCCACTGTGCCTTAGCACTGATATGGCAAGATGACCTCCGAGTGTGAGAGGATAATTCAGTGTCATCCATGTTTGTGGCCTTGTGATGTGAGATATTGTCTCTTGGAGCTAGACTCAGACACCAAACAGCTATAAGATTTGTCTGTATTTGAACAGGCAACCTAAAGTTGCTATATCATTACCAATTCCCTGAGCTCTCAGAGTTCCCTGCTTCTTTCTGCTGCGTCCCCACAGCATGCCAAAATAAAATCTTCTGTTACATATTTTAACATTCCTCAGATTCTATGGACAAGACTCTGTGGTCATATTGTGGATGTGTATAAATAACTGGACCAGCCAAGTGGTGTCCATTTTTTCCCATTTCTGTCCTCCCCCAACCCTACTCCCAGTCAGCGAATACTGCAACCACTTCAGTAACATTTTCCCTGATTTAAAAAAAAATAATTGGCAAGAGAACTGCCATCTTGACAATTTGGTGCATTTGGGAAATATCAGGAAAATGGCAATTCTCTGAGCATCATTCATATGAAATTGAAATAGTGACAGGTATTTCTAACAATGGTTTTAAAAGTTAACTTTTCAGTCAGTATATATAATTGTATATTATATACAGTATATTTAACAGTAAAATATTACACCTACCCTTTGTAATTTGTCAGATGCCCAACCACTTCAAAGAAGGAGTGATATCCTGTTTGTTCTGTTACCAAAAGCTCTGCAAAATTTGTCTTGATGCAATAAAGAGTTTCAGAACTTATCTTCCCACTAGCTTTAAATGGTATTGCCTTTACATAGGCCTCTTACAGTTGCCTGTCTTGGGCATGATGAATAGGCATTTTTTTTTTAAATTTTTAATAAGAATCTAATTTAGACAGTGTAATTTTCAGGCAGAGCATAATATAGGTTGTGTTAATCTGGTTTTCTGATGTTGGAGACCTCATAAGTATGGGCATTCAAGTCTCTGTACAATCAAATCCAACAGCATGTTTATTTAATGTTCTTGCCAAATCATCAACTAAAATATTTCCATCAAAGGGAAACCTAAAGAGAAAACCCATAGTTGTCCCAGATTTTCAACCAGGTCTGTATCTGGCTTCTCAATTTGTACTCCAATTAATTTTGCCCATAGTTTTTTGTGTGTGTGTTTAGAAAACGTAGACATCTAGCTACCTGACCTGAAGGAGAATATCAAATATGTAGCTCTTCTGTGATCACTTAAAATAACGGATGTGAACTTAATCCCTTTTAGTATTCTAAACGTCACATTTTAGGCAGTGGCATAGTAGTGTTCATTTTCCAAAAATTACCTAATTTCTTTATCTCCAAACTGCACTGATGCTTCCATGAAAGGAATTTTTATTTCACTGAGATTGTGGTTACAAGTGGGACCTTCACTTTGGAGGGGTTTGAAATCTGTAAAGATAATTTCATTTGCTAAGATCCTTGGGTATCTTTAGAGTGTTATCCAAACAAGTTAAATCAAGACTTGTCTGGATTAAGCCAGGGGAACAACCCCGCACACCTCCCCACCCCTGAATAAAACCTGGAATGAGACTCAGGTTTCCTTTGTTCAAAAACAAAAAAATACATTACACTAATCAGTTTGGTTTCTCTGAATCTCAGGTTAATAAACAAAGGCTGAGGTCTGGATTTGCTACATGTTCTCTCTGATTCTGGAAAACTCCATGGTCCACTTCTTACGCATTGTCATGAAGTGTGAAATCTCTTGCACTTTCACTTAGGGGAACATGTCTGGTATTAAACTGGAGTAAATCAGTTCTTAGGGAGCAATATTACAGGATGAAAACAGTCAACCCTGATTGTATCAGCTTGCTTTGTTTCATACTTTTAACATTGCCAACAATACAGTATTTTAAGTCTACCCATTATAGGTACTCATTACAGTTTCTTTATATGGACTAGCTTCAGCCCAAAGATATTAACTAGTCTATGGTGTTGAACGGTGCATTTCTTGAGTAAGCCATTTTTCCACCTGGCTTATGAAAAAACATTTTTTCATCACATCAGACATAGCCGTGGAAGAAAATTTGAAATTCAGCTTGCTTAGCAGATCTGGAAATATCTCAAGGGTATTCACTCTTAGCAGTTTGTCCTGTTAAATAAAATGAAGGATTCTTAGACTTATCTTGGTGTTTCCTTGTTAAGAATCTGTGTCAAACAGAATTGGAAGCTAGTGGGCAGATATCACGGTGGTGGTTTATTGCCTGCCAAGAAGACCTATTTTGTGTTCTAGATCTCCTCCGCTTTTCTGTAAAAATGTATGAACTTTGCTTGAAGTCCAAATTGGATGTCGTCATCCAAGGTTTATTCCTTTACTATACTCTCCACTCCCCTTGGGTTTGTATAAATGGGGAAAATGAGGCATGTCTGAAGATATTAAAATTATGTTTGTTAAAAACACAACTTTGCCCAAGGTGTAGATGAGGTCAGTCATGCTGAAAATGTATTATATGGTCATGGTCAGTCTTAGGCCCCTTCCCTCCTCCCAGTGTTGACCATGACCAGCTAACGTTTCCAAATACAACATGCCTTAAGTGCAAAGTTGTGTTTAAAATTGTTAGTTAACTCATTTTCCAACATGACTTATTTTCCCAGTCTACACAAACCATGACTGTTCAAAGAAAGTATTTGAAGGCTTCTGCTGGTTATAAAGAAGACCTTCAAGAGGTGCCTTCAAGACCAAGAATTCTACTTCCTTGAGGCCAGTCAATCTGCTGGAAGGTAGATTGATCCATTCCCAGATCATCATCCTCTCTTTACGTCTTGTTCTTGTTGATCGGTGTATGTAAGATATGATGGACTGGAAGGCTTAAGGAGAGCAGTGAGTAGTTTCCAGGAGAGGAACAGAGGTTTCACCTCACCTGGAAATATAGGGAAATGCCTTCCTGCTTTATTACTGGTCTTGAAATACAAATGACTAAGAAAAGTATATAGATAAAATCCAGACATCTGTCAGTTTCAATGGATTTACCCAAATGTCTGTGAAAGTTGAAAAATGATTCCCTTTCCGGTGGAAATGGATGAATTGTGGAAGGAGTTCAGTAAAGGGAGGTTGATCTTCATTAATAACACAAATAGGGGCTTTGAATTAGCAACGTTGCTGTAACTAATAATTTTAGCCTTGGGTTCTGAATTTCCTTTGATGGGCTACCCTGACTGTGCGTGTGGGATTCCTTTCTCATTCTTGCATTTTGCATTCTCTCCCTGATATTTTCTGTAACCAGCTTTGTCTTAAATGTAACAAATCTTCTAATAAACCAACTCTGCCATTTTTTTTTTTATGAGGCTGAGTGTGCTGCATCTCTCCTGAGCCAGCATGGATTGAAGTGTGATTCATCTGTGTTTTGTCCAGACAGACTTTAGTCTGAGACACTGCTCGCTTTTTCTTTGGTCAGAGAAATGAGTTACTGTCATGTTTGATGTTGGAGCATACAGGATGGAAGCTCTTTGCTTGAGCCCTTTGAAGATAACAGGTTTGGAGCACCTGGTTTATTAGTGCTGTTACAAAATATTGGCCTCTGTCCGAAGGAAACAGGTGTTTTGTTCTGAACTTGAATAGCGGTTGAAATGATGTTTAAAATACAATATTGCACAAGCAGGTTGCCACTGTATCCTCAATATAGTGGTTCCCAAAAGCACTTTCCTCTTTAATAGAGAGCCTGTGCAGCAGAACAGAAAAAGCCTGAGGCAGGAGCAGCCCGAAATGGGGAATGGGAGACAGACAGATTGTCTCTGTCCTTCTAATTGCACAAAAGTGTGTGTGTGTGTGTGTGTGTGTGTGTGTGTAAAAAATTATAGCAGGGAGTTTAATGTATAAGCCTAACCAAATACCCCTTTTGTGACATTAACTTTCTAATAGTGAATAAAAAACTGGAATATTATTATGGAAAGATCTATTCTGTAGTTTAACATAATTGAGTAGACAGTTTTTCCCTTGTGGATAAAAGCATTAGAGGCCAAATTCTGCTTTCCTTATTCTCCCATCCCAACTAGTCCCATTGATCTAATTGGACTTGGCCTTATATAGAAAACATGGGAAAATATCTGCTGTCCATTGCCTCCCTATCCCTTGAAGTGACCACCTATTCTGATAAAGGACCTTTCATTCCATTAAGATTAATTGTCCCTGAGAAAATCCCTAGTTTAAATAATTAGATTTGAATTCACACAATAGTGAAGAGGAAGAGTGGTGTGGTTCCCAATAAAGTAAGTGAGTCACATGGGAAAAACTTCTGCACTATCCCCTGAAAATCTGAGGGGTGGTATAAGAGAACTAAGTAGTGTGGATGGATTAGCTAATGAAGCCACTAGAATAAGACAGTCACTCCTGAAATTCCATGACTTTCCTAGTGATAGCCAGCCTTCTGCTATGTCCCAATTTTTCTTTCCCTCTGCAGTACCAGGACTGCTTGTGGAAATCGATCGACTTTGCTGGTGTCTCAGGATACCAGCTAACGAAGAAAAATAATCTCAGAGCAGTGCCAGAGAGAGGGCAGGCTACTGCTGTGAACACATGTAAAACAGCACCAGCCACTTCCTGCGTATTGCTAGATTAGTTTAGATTGGCAATTTAATTCTGCCTCTTTCATTTTCTTTTTTTGTTTTTGTTTTTATTTGGTGATGTATAAATTCAAGAAAAGAACAGAATGTACTAAGACTATTCCTGGTATTCAAGAAACTAGCGTAGCTTCCACCTGCTTTGGAGAGAGACGATTGTTTTTAAAAAGCCTCTTGAAGACTTGAACCACTGGATCTCCTGTGTAGTAGACAGTGTAGCCCGCTGCAATACATCCTGCACTTACCTTGGCTGCCCCTGGTTGTTTGGGGCTCCTTTGTCTGCATTGTTCTGAATTTCATGGTCTCCTGCCTATCGTTCTCTTTCCATGGGATCTTGGATTTTGTAAGGTGGTGGTGGTTGTTTTTTAACTGGAAAACACAGAATGTGCCTTAACGCTTTTAAAATGTAAAATATTTGTGAATTAAGGCTCATGAAAGTGGCTGGAAAACCAGCCCTGTGGACTGTAGCACTATCGTAGATCATATGTGGCATTGACAGAAGCAGTGCAAGCTTTCTCACATTGGCTCTGTCACTGAACCTCAACCCTAAACTTCAGGAACCACCTTTTAAAGGGTGAGAGAACAGTTCAGTCTCACTCAGTCCTTGGCCTTTCTGCTGAGACTGTCAACAAGGTTGCCAATTAGAGCCAGCTCCTGGTAGTTTTATACCATTCTTGAGATGTACAGTAAGGATCCAACCGTTAAGTGCATTTACAATCCCAAACAACCATAATAGTAACAGCCATTGGGCATCACTGACATTGGCTGGATTTGAATTCCTTATGTACATGAGAGAGATTCCCGAGTCCTCCAGTTCCCAAGTAGTTTGATTTATCCTTGGCATGCCCATGAATTCTGTAGCATGTCAACTTCACTAACTTAAAAATATATCTGTGCTCTTTCCTTTCCTTGTAACATGTTGTAAAGCATGCTATATTTTTGAATGCTTTTTATTTTAGATTGTTCTGAAGCTTTCCTGCCCCTCTATCACAATTTTTGTTGTCCTTCTTGAGACCTGACAGTCTCTCTAGTTTGATTTTATTGCGCTGTACGGTGAAAATAAAACTTAGGTAGTAGGAGTTATTGATGCATCATGAGGGATCTATATATCCAGCTGTATTGTCAGGTCCTCCCAGTGACCTAGTTACTACTTTTCTGGTTTGTCCTCTTAAATAAAAAGTTGACGTTTATGAGGTTTTATTTTTTCTTAGGAATGTAATAATGTAGGCAATTGTTGATGTCATGATTGTTCTAAGGTAAAAATAATTTAATT
Organism: Natator depressus; assembly: GCF_965152275.1. Classification (NCBI taxonomy): domain Eukaryota; kingdom Metazoa; phylum Chordata; order Testudines; family Cheloniidae; genus Natator; species Natator depressus. The sequence continues at coordinate 22,431,403 of NC_134249.1, read as the reverse complement.
ATATTGTCTTTGAAAGAATTGACAGAAGAGGTGCAGTTTACAAATGGGCAGATCTTAAGCCCAGCGATTAGTTATCAGTGTCCTGTTAAATTCTGATTATTTGCATCCAGTTAGGAATGTTGTTAGCCTCCAAACACTACTTACTAAATGAATGTATCAACTAACATGTGGTGTTCAAAGGCCAACTAGAATTAAAAATAATTATATTTTGTCCTGCCAAAATACCGCAATCTCTTCTAAGAGGGATGGTCTGATTTTCTTACGGATGAGATCACTGGTTCTTTAGGAAAGAAAAACTGGCCAGGATGTTTTTTCGCTCCTGGGTGGAACTCATGCTGACATGTAAAAAGACATTTATTGATGCTGGTCCAAGAAGTTATTACAGTAGTTACCATAGAAGTCTGTGTTTACCATCTTCTGTTATTACCGCCAGCATTGTTAATGCAACCAAAGTTAAAAGCCTGCTGATACTGATGTCTGGAAATTACAGAGGACCAGGCAAAAACTCCAAATCTATATACCTTCGAACTTTGGGGGCATTTGGGTCCAGATCTGAACTTTGTAACTCCCATTCACTGTCATTACTGCTGTTCTACACTTGTGTGTAAATGGAAGCTTTCTGCTGCATAACTGACCTGCTCTTTCTACCTGCTTCATTTATGCTTTTGAGCGTTATAGGTCACCTCTGGAGTTTGGTAGGGGGTTTTGGGTTCTGACAAGACCACAGCTAATGGTAGCAGAGATGGGATATCACAGGGTGACTGGACTTTTTAAAGGGAAAAGGGGCCTCAGCTCACCTCCTCAGGTGGTTAAAAATAAATGAAGAGGCCAGGGCTGAGAATACAAGGGAGGAAGGGACAGCCTTCCTGGAGCGGTCCCTAGAGAAAGGCTCCCACTTGAGCTCCTAATTCTCCAGTTAGGAGGGCTGGGAGTGGCAGTATGCCAGAAGCATGGGGAACTGCAGCTGACTGAAGAAAAGTAGCTGTAGGTGAGTGCTGCAAGGAATAAAGGGACAGTTTGAACGAACTGAATCCAGTGCAGGGAAGCAGGACTGGGGGCTCCTGTATCAAGGAGAGAGAACTATTGGACCTGTGGAACCTTGGATGAAGCTGGCATGAAGTATTAATATGTGTCTGAGGTAATTACATTGATCCCTCTCCAGAAGGGGAATGTTTTAGAAGGCTGTGGACTGGGTGAGTTATTGCGAAGCCCCATGAGAGAGGGAAACTGAGACAGGGTGCTGCAGAGCCACCCAGCCATGAGGGGGCTTTTGGGAAGTGGCTGACCATATTACATAGGGATTTGGGGTTACCATGCCCTATATTCACCCCAAGAATCTAGGATACAGATTCTGTATTACAGAGTTAAACATTTCCCTGGCATGATGGCTTGCATTACGTATCATGGAGGCCTAAGTATCAGTCAAACAAGTGTCAGAAGTAATCAAGACTCATGTTATATGCCTACTCTGTACCGTAAGCAGAAAGGACATTGCTACACTGGAAGGAATCTGAAAAGAGGCCTCCTGTCTACGAGCAATGCTCTTATGCCAGGTCTACATAGGGACCCTCTGGAAGTCAATGTGCATAAATTAAAGCATGTTAACCCCCATGTGGATGGTCTCATTCAAGAGCAAAATGTCCTTCGTTTGCTGTAACTTAATCCTCCTTGGATGAGAGCATCCACATGGGGAGTGGGAGTGACAGGGCAGTTAATGCTCTTTATATGCATTCTCATGTCACACCTTGATTCAGCTTAATTTTCCTGAGTGTCCCCATGTAGACATGGCCTTAGTAAGCACTACAAAGTCAATTTTCTTTCATCAACAGAGACCTCTTTTGTAGGAAGGTGCTGTGAGCCGTGGTACCAAAATGAACGGAAAGTATGTGCTTTATAAGGGACATCTTAGTCCTATTTTCCTACCCTTCGCTCTCTGCCTCGGTGACTAGCTGCTTTCCATTTGTGTGCACATTAGGGGATGAAATATGGTAGAATGGAGTATTTCTTACCCAGTAATTTCTCTTCTAGTAATGGCATCTCCCTCTACCCACCCCAGTCCAAGCCACACTGGTTATCAAGTCAATAGCCAATATGCATTTCTGCAAAGAAAACATGTTGGAATATACATTATCACCCAGTAACAATAAAAAAAACTTGACTCAATTCTTGAGGAATCCACAGTATGAAAATGCAAATTATCTGTAAAACAACTAACAATTATTTTGTGTGATGGTTTCCCTGAACAGATTTTTCACATTTATATCTGTTTGTTTAATGCATCCGATGAAGTGAGCTGTAGCTCACGAAAGCTTATGCTCTAATATATTTGTTAGTCTCTAAGATGCCACAAGTACTCCTTTTCCTTTTACGGATACAGACTAACACGGCTGCTACTCTGAAACCTGTCTTTAATGTTGTCGTTTCAAATAACTAATTGTTGTTTACTCAGTTGTCCACTAGGGGGCAATACATGTCATGCAAAACTAATACAATAGAGGAGAACTAACATAGGCAAATTGAAAATCTCAGAAGTGTGCTAAATTGGAAAGGATACAAGGCTAGGCGTGTCATGCATTTCAGATTCAACCAAAGGTTTAGCTACAATATTAAATACCATCAAACTCTCTGGGCTAACTTTCCTCACTTGCTTATTTCACACTGTGTGTGTGGACAAATTGTAATCCACTAGGAACAGATTTCTCTAATGTGACGTAAAACCACTTCTAGAAGTTGCTGTGATCATGGTGGACAGAACTTTTTGCTCCTTTTGATCAGAAAATTAGTAGTTGAGCTCCAGGCCTGAAGATGGCATTGGTGTAATTTACAGGAAATATTCAGTTACAGACTGAAGAGCAGTGGCCACTAGAGGCATATGTAGAATATGCTATTCAATGGGGGAAAATATTTTTGTTGTGATACATTGTATTGTTAGTATGCCCTAGCTTCACTAACGCAACCTGTCTCTTTGATGAAAACCACACATTGATGGAAAATGAACATTTCTCATTTCTTGACAGATCTGGTTCCATCAAAGTTATGCTTGCCGCACATCTAACGGGGTGTGTATATCTGGAGGGGGTGCTGATTTCAAGGCCCAAGAGTTTGTGTGCAGTAATCCCATGGATTTGCCATAAACTGCATGTCAAACAACAGAAGAGATTTAGTCCTGCAGGACTAGAGGAGGAAGGGAGGATAGGGAAATAGGACCTCACCTGATGTATATTTGGGTTGCTTGGGTAGGGGTCCTGTAATTCATGAAGAAGAGAGAGTGAGAGATAGGGAGAGGCCTCCTGATGTAGATGTGTGTACTCCACTCTGCATGACCCTGGAGCATTCACAGTAAACCTCACACTAACACAGTGATCTGTGTCTAGTGAGGTGTGTCCCTCCTGAGCCAGTTTACATCCTTGCCAGCCAGTCTGAACTATCCCTGTTTCTTGATCTATATCCATTTCAGTGTAAAACTGAGTATAATTTTCAATATTTACCTCTTAAAGTTGAATTTCCCACACTTGAGGAATTTGCGTTTCAGGAAAACAAAACCAATTGTACATGCCTACAACCCTGCCATGCTATTAAAGACCTGAACTAAGGTATGAGTTAGTGTCTCTGGAAATGAATGGGGCAATTTACACCTCAGAACTTTTGTTTCACTCTCTCTGCAAAATCAGGTTACTGTTTCTGCATCTCTTCCACTTGTTTCATGTTTTGAAGGTTTTCTTTGCAACCATGACAGCTAGATACTTTGACTGAAAGTTGAAATTGGAGAAAAATTCAGAGATCTGTTTGTCCCCCCAGTTAGCCTGGAAATGTTGCTTTAAGAAAACGTCTTAGACTGGTGGAAATGAGTGGACTTCCTTGTAATGCTTACAAGGGAAGATAATTGGAGTTAGCCTTTCTTACGGCACTGAATGTTCTTTCATTGTACATTCCCTTTTTATGTGCTCACAAAGGTGCATCTACACTTATGGTGCTGTGTAGAGTACAGACCCAGCATGCCCAGCTAGTGTGGGGATAAATAGCGGTGCAGACAGTAAGGCCAGCTTAGGCAAATAGAGTCGAGTTCCTACATGCCTGAACCCCCAAGATATATACTCTACACAGTTCTCTGCATGGCCAAGCTATGCCTCCCACATCTACACAGCTGTTTTAGCATTGTAGTGTCCTGCTGCCAGAGCCTTTCCTCGCTGCAGTGAAAGGCTCTGGGAGCTCCTTGATGATGGTCCTTTCCCCACTGCCTTCTCCCTGCTGGAACCTTTCCTCACCCCCCAGTGAAAGGCTCCGGCAGCTGGAGCCTGTCCCTGTGGTTGTAGCTACATGTGTAGTGGCTGTACGCTACACACCACCATAAGTGTAGACATAGCCTTACCGGGAGGGTGCAAGTACGTGGCAGAAACTTCAAGTGCATGTCTCTTGAATAAAACCTTCGTTTGCAAAAACTTCATTAAGTAAAAGGCACCACAAACATTTGTGCTATTCATGTTGAAGTTAAGGTCTGGATTTGGTTAACTGGTGTAAAGAGCATCTTCTAAGGGCTTGTCTACATGTGGAGTAAGTTAGGATGTGAAATTCAAGTGCATTAGCTATTCCCTTTGTGCAGTTTAAGCTAGGCTGCACAAAGGCAGTCTTGATGCAGAGTAAGAGTGTTCACATCAGGAGTTAGTGCGGGGAAGCTAGTGTGCACCAGCTACTTCAAGCTCATTCCCCATATAGACAAGTCCTTAGTTTATGCCATACCGTTGTGACTGGGACATAGTGAAAAGTGAACTTCAGATTGGAAGATTTATTGGTTGGGAAGATGCAGGCAGCTATTTTGTCATAGCTGGATAGTGGTAGATGCAGTGTCTTCAGGACAGGGCTGCCATCCTTTAAGGTTTAGGCTATTATTTCAAACCATTTTAGAGAGCATTAATCACAAATGAATAACAGGGTCATGTCAAGTTACTGCTCTATCTTCCCCCTCCTCGGTGTTGTTTGCCTAAATTTAAACTTGAAAAAATGAGGCTGCTTTTTTCCAGGTTTCATGATTTTCATTAAGAAAGTGTTCAGAAGGCTTAGTCTCACAACTTCATTTACGTTAGTGAGTCGTTCTGCATCCTCACTGGCTGAGGACATCAAGAACAAGAAATGTTTCAGGCTGTATATTGTCACACTGCATTAAAAGGAGGTTCCTGGGACCATTTACAGGTTGGGATGCTATATAAACTGCAACTCCTCCTCATTGGTAACTCCTCTCCCACTTTTTTTGATCTGATTTTTGTGTTCTTGTCAACACCACTGCGTATTTTCCACTCTTACTTGGATGATGTTTACTTCTGTAATGCTGTGTATTTTACCTATGCGTGGAATTTCCTTTCACATGTTGTTGTAGCATTAAAGCTTTTCCTTCAGAAATAAGCAAGGTGTTTTCCTTGTATTCATGTCCTTCTTTGATCTAATCATCCTTCTTTCCCTCTAGGTTCGCATGATGAAAGAGAGCGATCCACCCTGGAAGCCCACTTTCATCGTGAAACCTGATGGCGGGTGTCAAGGGGATGGAATCTACCTCATTAAAGACCCCAGCGACATTAGACTGGCAGGAAACCTACAGAGCCGGCCAGTTGTAGTCCAGGAATATATCAGCAAACCGCTGCTGATTGACAAACTGAAATTTGATATTCGTCTATATGTCTTACTGAAATCTTTAGAACCATTAGAGATTTATATAGCCAAAGATGGACTCTCTAGATTTTGTACAGAGCCCTATCGAGAACCCACCCTGAAAAACTTGCACCAGGTATTTATGCACTTAACCAACTATTCACTGAATATTCACAGCGGGAACTTCATCCATTCGGACAATGTAAACACCGGCAGCAAAAGGACTTTTTCAAGCGTCCTCTACAGACTGTCTTCCAAAGGGGTTGACATCAAGAAACTGTGGTCGGATATAATTTCATTGGTGATTAAGACTGTTCTTGCACTGACTCCAGAGCTGAAAGTTTATTACCAATCTGATATACCAGCTGGAAAGCCTGGGCCAACTTGCTTCCAGGTAGGTGAGGAATTTTTATGTAAGGGGTGCACTCCCATGTAATATAACCTCATCATTGCTATAGCCATTCCTGTAACAATATTGGAGGGATGGTATTTTTTTATGCATAGATTAAGCTTGTATGTTTAATTCTCTTCCTACAAGTTTTCTCTCGAATTTTTTTTTTGATCACTAATGGGGATAGTAGCTGAAAATTGGGCAATGTCCTGTGCAAGTTCACAATTTATACTCTCTTCACCACATTTTTTGGCTTGCAGACCCTCATCAGTGTCCCTGAAGCCACCTTACCACCGCCCTTAAAAACACCCTCATCGTTTCTGTGGGGTTTCAGTCACATTCAGACACTCCCCTTGGAAGCTTCCAGATGGCAATGTTGAAAACTCCAAATCATAATAATCATAGATGCTCAGATAGTGATGAATGTAGTATAAACAGCATGAGGAAGGTCACCACTGGCAGTACATAAGGGAAATGCTGAGCACTTAGCACATTTCCAAATCCCCTACCCTCCCTCTCATTCCCTTTTACCTCTACCTTCCAAATGTTGGCATCTGGATGGCCATCTGTATTCTCCACATAAAAGACCAGTTCAGATTATTGCCACTTTGATAAGTTAGGTGGTCTGTCACATTGTGGTTTCTAACTGGCCCAGTCAGTTTAAATGGTTTGTGTGTTCTATGAACCAACTCGCTAAACCAGGAAAAATTTCCTCCCTCCATGTAGGATTTTTGCTGGCTTCTTTTTGTAAGAGAGGACAGGAAGAAAGATGAGTCTTGAAATGTCCAGCATCACAAATGACCTTTGCAGAACTGTAATTCAGGCAGGTCTCACCAGAAAACCATTACAGGCTATGATTATATTAACAAACTCTGTCATTAAAGTGGAGATGACCTCTGAAGCAGCAATTTACCAATTAGTGTCTAATTCCACAATAAAATGCTCTACTGATAACTACACTTCAGACGTTTTTTATTTCCCTCCCCACAACAAAGAGCCTGTAGGTATTGGCAAATCTGTATTCTGGTCATACAGAACAACTAGATGAGTCCACAGTAAATTGGTTTCCTCTGCAGGAGAGTGGCGGGTTTTCACCTACCTTAATGGTCTCTATAGTGTGCTAGCAGCCTCAGGAAGGGAGAAGTCCATGTTGCGGTGTGCTGTACAAACCACCAGATTATCTGAGGAAAAAACAGTCACAGTAAAAGAGGTTTTGTGAAATCAGACTTTGGTTTTTTGTCTAAGGAATGGCAGGTTGAGTGTAGAGCTAAGATACTGGAATGAATTGGAGAAAGTGGAGGCAAGGATGGTCACTTTTCTTTAAACGAGATCTGAACAAATCTCACAATTGCATTAACGGGCTGAAGGCAAGCAGGTAGTGTCTTCAGCAGGACTTTTGCAAAGGCTGAGCAGACACTGTGTTTTGGTGTGCTACAGAGAAGACGCAGAGGGCTCAGCAAGGAAAGATGACCACACCAAGGAAATCCTGGTAGAACCTAAGGCCCCATTGCACTAAATGCCATACAAACACATAGGAAGAGACAGTCCCTGTCCCAAAGAGTTTACAGTCTAAACAGACAAGACAAATAAAGTGCAGGAGAAGGGAAATATTAGCTTTGTTGTATAGGTGGGGAAGTGAGACATGAAGAACTTAAGTGATTTGCCTAAAGCCATGCAGGATGGCTGTGGCAGAACTAAGAACTTAACCCAGATCTCCTGAATCCCACTTAAATTCCTTAGCCATTCCCATCATTCCACTTCTTATTACAGCATGATGTCATAACAGCCTGTTCATGAAGGAAGGGGTTTAAAAAGATCATTATTAAAATGTTCTGTGGGAATGGGATTCTGCATGTCCCTACTCTGGGTAAGTGCTTCCCCAATGATGGGGGGAAAACAAAGAATTTAGATAATCATGTTGAGCTCTCTAGTTCCATGGATGGGAGAGAAGTTTCTTTAGTTAGATGGATAACTTGTCTACATAATGATATGTGCAATTCTCTAAAAGAAATCGCAGTGAGTGAAGGTAATGTTGTGTTGTGTTGTGTTATGCACAGATTTTAGGATTTGACATTCTCCTAATGAAAAATTTGAAGCCTGTGTTACTTGAAGTAAATGCAAACCCCAGCATGAGAATAGAACATGAGCAAGAGGTAAGACCGTCCAGCCTGACATGATATTAGAATGTAATTGTTTGGGGGTTGGTTTTTTTGGTCTTTTTGTGTTTTTGAAAGATGGAAGCTGTTGGCTAATATGAAACCTGTAAGGCTTTTTGTAATATTTGGCTTTGCAATCATTGCTAATCTGATACTCTTGAAACATGACTTATTGGAATTTTGAAAGCTCTCCATCATCTTTGTCAGAAATGTACTTATTCCACATCCTGGCAGTTGAGTTAATCATATTTGGGTGAATATTAACCATTTTTCATGTTTGTGTATATAAATGGTAACATTGACGGCAATGATCTTTTTTTCAATGTATTTAGGTGACTTGACTAAAATTTCCATAGTGTCATTTTTTTATATGTTAACGGATAATTTTTATTCTTTACTGAAGACTTCTATGCTCTGTCATTGTATATTTATGATCTAAGGGATATGAATAAGACTTGAGCAGCTACGTAATAAATAGCAGCAGTTCTACACTGAACAATTGTATCCTTTGCAAATTAAAGCTTTCTCCAGGAGTGTTTGAAAATGTCCCGAGCCCCGTTGATGAAGAAGTAAAAGTAGCTGTCATCAGAGATACCCTTCGTCTAATGGACCCGCACAAAAAGAAGAGAAAAGATAATCAGTAAGTTTATTGACTTGACTTCTGTTTGTCAGTAGTGCCTACCAATAATCCTAAAAGTAATGCTCAAAAGCTTTTGGGTTTTAAAACCTTGCTTTCAGAGTTGTTCATGCTTTTCTAAAGAACTACAGTGTGATCTAGTGAGATCAGATCTAACTACCTGTGCATAGCTCCTTATTGCATACTCATCCTAGTAGTTTTTGAGCACTTTTATTCTAATAAATTGATCCATCATTAGTGCCAGTGATCTAGTAATCCATAAATTTTGGTTCCCAAGCATCATTTTTGACTCTCAAAGTCAGGAAATGCAGATTTGTATACATATTTGCTTTGAAAGTCACACAATGCTCTGTTGAGGAATGACTTGCCCCCATCTGAGCTGAAATAGGTAGAAATTGCATGTAAAAATTGTTTCCTTATTCTGTGACAATAAACATAATCTTTCTAAAGCACAATAGTCAGTCAGTAACTAGTAATACTTACTACTGTATTTTAAAGTTGGAGCTGATCTGGGAATGAGACTTACATTGGAGGAACAGTAAAACAGCCTGCACAGAAGTGGCAGTGGTGGGACAAGATTAAGAAGAGAAAGCAGAAATGCTTTCTGTTTTAATGAAACACCTTGTTTTTAAGCAATCTCTTGGAGCCAAGAAAGGGGGAAATGGTGTTTCACTAAGGAACCTTTGCCTATGGGTCTGTCTCTACTCTAAAATGTCTGCCTTTCTCCTCTTGTCACTTAGCAGTAAGCTTAAATTGGTTATTCATATTCTATGATGAGTTCAAGGACAATTTTGCTATCCTTGTATTGAAAGAAAGAGCAGGAAAAGTAGAAATGTGTATATGTGGGGGGGGAGGGGTTTATATACAGTTGGAAAGTTTTATCTTCTGCTTGCTAAGGAGCATGCAATCAAGGCATGATTTTTGACAAAATCAACTAAATTTTTTCAAATGTAGTGTTTTTTACATTTATTTGTTGTAGCAGCCAGTATACATGCTGACTGATTACCTAGCAATCTTTCTCTGATCTTAACTATATTTAATTTTAACCCTTAGTAAGAGTACTTCAACACTGAGATCTGCAAAGTGGATCTTATTTTCTATTCCTGTAATTAAGCTATGCCTCCTTTATATTTATTCAGCCATTATCCCATACATTCATTAACTATATTTAAGTATGGGATGCAAGGTGCAGCATATGGTTACAAATAAGGAAGTTAGTGAAGCACTCCAGTATGTGCTTGGAATACTCACCCATTGAGCATCTTTTATGGCACATTTTCACTGCAAAATAATTTATAATAGGATTATCCTGTGATGAGATAAAACCACTGTCTCATCACAGCGTGAATTCATCAGTGACATAGCTTTTCTCAAGATTATCTGGTTACAGATGATCTTGTTACTGGGTATCTTGGTATCATCAGCACAAGACAGTCTTGTTCAGTGCTTCTCAGGGAGGTCTTTGCCATGTCTGAGCTGAGTTCTTAGTATGTGTTATATTTTCGTCTGGATGGATAGCAATTCAGGTGCAACAGCTCTCCTTGCATCAAGATACGATTTATCCCTCCTCTTTGTAAATACCGTCTCTTGTACTGACGATGGCATGCTCCTGCCAGAGTGCCTCTTCCAGGAGGATTCACTCAAGGGTTGACTGTCACTGAAAATGTGCAACAAGGGTTAATTTTGTTTAAAGTCTACAAAAGCTTTTGGAGTCATGTGCTAGTATGTCTGGAAAATAGTCAGTTGCCTAGTGGGGAATGGGTAGTCAATCAAAGGTGGAACAGAATTGTACTCAAAACATTCAGGGGACTTTAAGGTGGTTGATTGGATGTAGATTCTGGTGGGGGCTGTGGGCCATAGTGCAAACTTCACTATATGCCAAGGTCAAGGGCTTGATTCTGATACCCTTTACCAATTTTATACTAGTGTAACAATATTGGGCTGGTGCAGAACTTTAGTGTGATAGGACTCAAGCACCAAATACCTCTGGGTTGTTTTCTTAGAAAATGTTTTATAGCGTTTTCATTTTGTGCCTCTCCTCTCTCACCTGTTTCAGCTGGATTTCAGTGAGTGCTAAAATGTGCCTGTGTTTCCCCTTTCCACACAAATTCCTTCTTTGTAAGGGTCCAGCTTAAAGATTATAGCTAAATAATCAGCTAAAGACACAGAGGACTAAGCAAAATATTATATGTATCGATTGCAATATTATTGCTATTCCAGTTCTTATTGGTTGCATGGTTAGAACTGAATCAGGCCCATTAAGACCAGTAAAATAACATAAAGAAGTCATGTTTTGAAAACCAACCATGCATCAAACATCCTCCAGTTTATTTTTAGTGATAAGTTGTTAATGGACATTGATTTAAATAAAATTTGGCAGTGTATGTAACACTCAGTTTGAACACATGGGAAAAAATTTAGAAAGAAATCGCAAGCTGCAAATGAATGTCATCTTAGACAGGTGACTATTCTGCTTTGGGGATGGATTTGATTTCCCTCTAATTATCTCCTAGATTAAAATAAATGAAGCATCAAAATGAAAGTGAGTTTTAGAAATCATCCAAAAATACTTCATTATCAGGCAAAATTAATAGGTCATATATATTCTGTAGTTTAATTTTTTCTTTAGTTTTTACTCTTTATGGAGCTTTGATTTTTTTTCCCCTGTGAAGTGATATATTACATTGAAAGTGCGAGTTAAGCAAAATCAAAGCAGTGCATTTATTATGCTGTACATCTGATTATCTCCAGCAACAGTCAGAGCCTTCAGGTCCACTAAGAGCCAATAATTATTTTGGCAAGGCCAATAAGAAGTCATTGAAAATTTACAGCGATACAGATCAGCTCAATGAGGACCACTAAATGCATCTGTGGACTATATTTGCTATGTGTACTGAATTTGGCATTTGATTAGCATTATAGCCCTTTACAGTGTTAGCCCTGACCCTGCAAATACTTGTGCATCTGCATAATTTTTATGTCTCAATGTAGCCCCATTGATTTCAATGGGACTACTCGTACTTACAATTAAGTGTATGCATAAGTGTTTGTTTGCATGATCGGGAGCTCTGTAGCACACTGAATAATAGAGAAATAGAGTTCTTTTAGTGTAGTATTGAGAGTGGTCCTGTGCTGCCCAATGATGTGAGGTACACAGACGCAAAACAGAGTGGAAGGGAAGAGCAGAACCAACATGGCATTCTCCCTTTCTTCCCCCAAGCCCATGGAAGCCCTTCTTTCTTATCAAAACCATGTTGATGGGCTGAGTATTTTTGAAGTATGTCCTGAGCTGGAAAGGAGGCATGAGATTCCCACTGTCTGCAGTATGTTCCTGTCTAGCACTGGCAGATAACCTTGTACAAGTTAATGCTCTTTTTTGCTGCATTAACTTCCTCCTTGTGTCTGTATTCTTTGTTAAGGGCCAGTTGCCTGCAGAGGAACCAATCATAGCAAAATTTCCTGAGAGAGATCTATTTGGGCAAGAGAGGTATACTATTCTGAGGGTGCAGAATCTACAAGATTGGAATTTCCTATCTCCTTTGAATCCCCAGTTTCTTTCGGTTTGGGACTCTATGCCTCTTGCCTTGGAGACAAAATCCCTCCGTATCCCGCAGCGGAGAATTCAGAGCCAACTCCATGAGGTTCATCTGGGAAGTTTCCTTCAACATACCCTATAACTCTAGCCAGTATATGCAGTTTTTTGCTCAGTAGTTTACAGACAAGAGCCTAGGATAGCTCTTATGAGAACTAAAGCAAAAAGGCAGCTAACTAAACACATGTTTTCATTGCTCGTTTCCTTTTTGCTCTCCTCATTTTAAAAAATGGGTCCAACTGAAAAAAATGCATTGTTAAAGACTACAGAAAAATCCTCTTTTTTTTAGACATTATCAAATTCCCATGAGCCAAAATTTAGGTTTTCTTCTTGCCGTAGCTTTCATCTCCAGCCCTAATTCTCCTTTCGTTAGGCATTCTTAATTCAGAACTGGAGGTTCACTCACAATCAGTAAAAGGAAGTAAATAAAACATTAATTAAGCCCGTATTCAGTGAGTTTCATGTTGTGCTGTAGTATTGTTTTAATAGATATTAAGGCTTGAATGGACCATTATGATCATCTAGTCTGATCTGCTGCAGAACATCAGCCACAGAATCTTACCCAGTAATTTTGGCATTAAGCCCAATAACTTGGGGCAAAGTTTGTTCCTTGGAGAGCCTGTATTTGAAACTCTCGACAAATCTGTTGAATAACATCATTGAAAACTTGTCTGTTTTCTTGCAGCATGAATATTTACTGAATGAATGGCCAATAAATGCACTGTCCTCCTAATTTCTGATTTGAACCTCTATGCACTTCTGATTTCAGAACTACACTATAAAGTAATGTGTTTTCCAGGTTTCATTTATTAACCAGCAACTGTAGTTATTTTGTTCCCAAACTTAAGATCTGCTGAAAACCTTCATCTCAGCACCGTTAATAGCCAGTATTCTACCATCAGATCATGAGTGTATTTTCTTGTCAAGATGAATGCGGAATTGAATGTAAAATAAAAAGACGTATGTCCTTCTTGGTGGTCATGGTTAGCATACAGAGGTATCCAATGAGACTCCAGCGAGAAACTGCTGAGCTTGAATTAATATGCAAACTAGATACCATTAACTTGGGTTTGAATAGAGACTGGGAGTGGCTGGGTCATTACACATATTGAATCTATTTCCCTAAGTTAAGTATCCTCACACCTTCTTGTCAACTGTCTAATGAACCATCTTGATTATCACTATAAAAGTTTTTTTCTCCTGCTGATAATAGATCATCTTAACTAATTAGCCTCTTACAGTTTGTATGGAAACTTCCAACTTCTCTGTGTGTGTGTGTGTGTGTGTGTGTGTGTGTGTATGTAAAATAATATATATATATATATATATATATATATATTATATATATATATATATATATCTTTTTACTATATGTTCCATTCTATGCATCTGATGAAGTGGGCTGTAGCCCACGAAAGCTTATGCTCTAATAACTTTGTTAGTCTCTAAGGAGCCACAAGTCCTCCTGTTCTTTTTGCGGATACAGACTAACATGGCTGCTACTCTGAAATCATCTAGACCAGCGTTTCCCAAACTTTTTTGGCCACGGAACACCTGGTATATATTTACAGAACACTTATAATATTATTTTGTAGTCGTTTGGTTTTTCAAATAAAAAATTGTTACTTATGCTCAAATATATTTTATTTTATAAAACAAAGCAAAAATACAAATTTTAAATAACTTGAACTAACAATTTCTAACTGGAAAGCGTGTATAAAGTAGTACAAAAATCAAGTTCAAGACCCTTTTTTTAAATTACGATTCTTTCATGGAACACCTATTCCCATTGTGCGGAATACCAGTGTTCCGCGGAACACAGTTTGGGAAATGCTGGTCTAGACCGATAGTCTTGTGATGTGGTATTAGTCTTTTATATCTTGTGATGTAAAACACATCCTACTATATTACAATGTTTCCTACAGTTACATTTGCTCCAAGTTTGCTCTTTGTGATTCACATGCATTTCATAACTTTTTGAGGTGGAGTGGTTGATTTGATCTAAAGGAAATTTGCACAATTAAATGGATGGTGTAATGATGCTAAGCAATACTGAAATAAATCAACTTTGCTCATGTAAACAGCAGTTTAATTAAGATAATCACTGAAGCAAATCATTGTTCAGATTGTGTCTCCAATTGAAAATCTGTTTCAGAAGGTTTCACAAAACTTTCTTTTTTGGTATCTAATTTTAAGTGTTTGTAGTAGCAATAATAAAGGATTTAAATTAAAATGGTTAATAGCCATTTCTTACCTGTAAGCAATTTATTCCTCTTCAGAAAGCTCTGGATTTAAGGAGGAGAGTGTATTCCTTTAGCAGACTTAAACTTAAGTGTGGATAGCACACTCTGCATATTCGCAATTGGATGTTAGATGCAGATAGTTTGACTGGTGTTTAATTGGTAGTCATGTATATCATTTAGAATGTGTATGCTCTAAATATCTTTTGAAAATCATTCATATTATCTTAGCTTTTTCCTTCCAGCACCAATGATTTGCTTCCCTGTTGTGCCGAAAGGAAATGTCGGAGTCTTGGCTTTTTAATGCTAATTAGCCTGGAGAAAATAGGAGAATTGTTTTTCAGAAAATAGTTGCAGTTATAGTAACCCATTGTTATAGTTATTGTTTAAATCTCAATGCTTATTATGGGTCCCATTATGATCATTTGGATTTACATGTTTATCTTAGAATAAGCCGAATATTTCCTACATGGCTCAAGAGAGATACTAAGCATTCTGTACTTCTGACATAGAAAACATGCAAAATGTAACGGGGCATGGGTTTTTAGCAGTGCATTTTCACAATTATTTCATATTTATTATTATTAAAGATATCAGTTGGTCATGGAATAATACCTGCTTCTCACCTAATAAAAAAGATGGAGGTGCAAATCCACAAGTAATATACGCCTTTTATTCTGCACTGAAGTCCTTAATGATGATAACAGAAAAGAAACATTTTACAAACCAAGTGGAATTAATCTATGGCTTTTACAAAAATGATCAGTTCATCATGTTTGCAAAAACAGGTGTTCATTATCTGGTGTGATCTTGCTGTTGTACTGTCCATCTGTATTGCTTCTTAAGTGCTCATTGTCAGAACAGACAACTCCCGGGCTTTTCAGTTTTGAGTTCAGTCTTGTAATTTATTTGTGTTATTGTGGTTGATTTACTTTCTTTGAAGATACTTTGTGCTATATGCTCAGTTCCCACTCTTTCGCTACGTGGCTCTCGCAAGTGACAGATGAGATTAACTATTCTGCTCAGGAAAGTCCATAAATTTTTACAAGATCAGTGTGCAAGTATTAGTTGATACCTCACTGTTCTGAGAGACCAACTATAATTCTAATTTGTATCAGGGTTTATTTTAACTGTGTGTAGCTAGGAAGGAAACTTCAGTTAAGGACTTGCAGAGACTCCTGCACAGAAGAATAAGAAAACAAGTAATTGTTTGTTTCTTTTTTCCAGTGGAAAGGTCACACATCTGCCTCACTCTGGCAACTTCTGCTGATATGGGGCAAAAATAGTGGGCTCTGGGTTGGGGAGAACATGATATTCTGCAGTGATGGTATGAAAGAATGAAATATTCTTTATATTCTTGGTCTAGAAAATCATGACTGGTGTGGAGAAAGTATATAAGGAAGTGTTATTTACTCCTCATAACACAAGAACTAGGGGTCATCAAATGAAATTAATAGGCAGCAGGTTTAAAACAAACAAAAGGAAATATTTTTTCACCCAACGCACAGTCAACCTGTGGAACTCCTTGCCAGAGGATTTTGTGAAGGCCAAGACTATAACAGGGTTCAAAAAAGAACTAGATAAGTTCATGGAGGAATGGCTATTAGCCAGGATGGGCAGGGATTGTGTCCTAGCGTCTGTTTGCCAGAAGCTGGGAATGGGCGACAGAGGATGGATCACTTGATGATTACTTTTTCTGTTCATTCCCTCTGGGGGACCAGGCATTGGCCACTGTTGGAGGACAGGATACTGGGCTAGACGGACCTTTGGTCTGACCCAGTATGGCGTTCTTATGTTCTTGCTCCCACTCTCTGCCAGTGATTGGCAGGTCTAATTCTGCCAGCTGAGCTGTAAACCATTATAAGAGGGCTGTGAACCTTCCTACTACTTGGTCCCATTTCTTACTATTACTGCTAATACCTAGATCTGAGAATCAAATAGGCGTCTGGTATTTGCATTTACATTTTAAAAAAGGAGTGGATCACCTAGACTGCCGCGTTTAGTTTATTTTCCAGGTGCTTTTTAGTCAGTTTCCCAATCTTCCCTTCCCCAATGCTCCCAAGTTCTGTTTAAAGAGAATACAGAAATATGGAATATGTAATGGTGTATTTTATATTTATGAAAATAAAATCAATCATTTGCGCCATTGACTACTGATTTATCTCATTGTACATATTTCTGAGATTATGATTATAAAAGGGTGGCTACCACCCGATGCCCCCTCCTGGTCAGGGATACCCTGCTTCTTTTTTCCCCTTCTTCTAGGATTCTTAAACAAAACTCCACACAGTTTTGATTATTCAATCACAACCATTCTTGGGGTCTGGTTTCTTTATTAACACAAATTTCCAAAAAGCAACCACAAAGCCGAACCTTCCGCTCAGCCTTAAGCCAGGCACAGCCTCTCCTCCCTGAGGTACTGTCCCTTCTGGCTGCCTGAGCAGCTGGAGAAGATGCTAGGTTTGGCCCACCTTCTTCAAGGAGTATTGCAGGAGGCCCTCTCTCCCTGCAGCTTCACTCTGCAGTTCCCCTTCTAGCCCTGCTGTCACTGAACTCCCTCTCCTCTGACCCTTTATGGCCCAGGTGCAGGTCCACCCCTTTAATTGGCTCTGCTGGGAGCACCAGCTCTGGCACAATCATGTTTCAATCATGGGGCCTGTGACAAGGGTATTGTGACCCTGGCAGGTTTAATAGATCAGAGTCTCAATGCAAAATGTGTTGAGAAGGTGGATGATAGAATACTGGTTTTACAGCTCTCACTGATGAGAAACTCTGTGACCTTATTTGTTCTGCAATTCAGTTGTAAATTTGTTTATATTAGTATCCTCTAGAACCATTAGTGTCTGCTTATGCAGGTAACTGTATGATTGTCTGCAGTGATTTTATCTTTACGATTGCCAGTGCATTCCATACACTACTAGTGTATCTGAATCTGAGCTGGCAGTTTTCCCTCTCCTGTAGTTCCAGTGCACGCAAAGCCTGACCTACTGCAGTTCCTGTGATTCCAGTCAGAGTTTTCCCCCAACTCTCAGAGTGCCTTGAACCCTGACATGCAGCACTTCCTCTTCTAGTCCTAGGTTTCTCCTGTGCAGAGGAAGTTGGATTATGCAGTGATTTTGTGATGTTCATAAAAGGGGACTAAGCAGAGACCCACAGCCCATTCTCATTTATTCCTAATTTAAGCTACAGCCTTCAGAGGTGAAATGCTTGTACACTTACTCCTCTCACTGCTGAACTCACCTCATTTTTCATTTTTAAAGATTCATTTAAACATGTTGGCTTTTGTCACCAAAGGATGCGTTTTGTCCATTCCAATGAATACTGCTGCGTTTCTGTAGTCACCCATCGGACTGCTAGCTTCTTCAGAGGACAATCTACCAGTCAGGAAGGAAAGTGGAAACTGAATTAATGTAAACCCTGTGCTGTTATCACAGCAGCCAACTTTCTGAAATGTAACTGTTTTTACATCTACACAACTGGAAGCTGTCACAAATCTCTGTACAGACATCACAAGATGCACACTCAATAAATTAATTTATGGGGAGAGGTCATTAGTGGGAATACAACACAGGCCTCCAGCATGCACAAACAAATGCGCTGCTGTCAAGCTATAAGAACAGCTGTACTTGTTTAAGACCGTATAACTTTAGACAAGTGCACATTGCTTAATTTTCGTTTTCATTTGAATCCTAAGTTATTTTTCCACAGAGAGGCCATGGACCAAGTGCACCAGTCTGATGTTCAGAGCATGGTTCTCTCAGGCCACATCTGGCTTTAACTTTACATGGGTGCTCTAGAACCCCAATCTGCTCCTTTTATCTTCAACCTCCAATTTTTCATTTGTGCTCTTGACATGTTCCTCTGTCATCACCCTCTAGTAGACCAAATCTTCTAGAACAGTGGTTTCCAAACTTGTTCCACCGCTTGTGCAGGGAAAGCCCGTGGCGCGCTGGGCTGGTTTGTTTACCCATCGTGGCTCCCAGTGGCCGCGGTTCGCTGCTCTGGGCCAATGGGAGCCACTGGAAGCGGCGGCCAGTATGTCCCTCGGCCTGCGCTGCTTCCAGCAGCTCCCATTGGCCTGGAGCAGCGAACCACAGCCACTGGGAGCCACGATCAGCCGAACCTGCGGACGTGGCAGGTAAACAAAGCGGCCCGGCCCACCAGGGGCTTTCCCTGCACAAACGGCGGAACTAGTTTGGGAATCACTGTTCTAGAACCATTACAATAGTAGCTAGTGAATCAGTCTACAACGGGACTGGTGTAGCAGAATCTTATCTAAACCAAAATCTGTGGCACAGATCTGGTTTGTGGTTTTGTATACTTGGCTTGCAGGGTCACTCAGTCAAACCCACTATTTAAAGGCATTCTCTCTATTGCTACTTACAGCACTGTTTGTTGAAGACTGAATTCATCTACTACAGGTTCCATAAAGCCAACGAGCTACTCTTTACTGCTGCCTAAGCTGTTTTTTTTTTTTAACCCCTGTTAATAATTAGTTTTTTTCCCTTCAAGGAATACTCTACCTCATCTCCAGAGAAAATAACCCTGCCAGTATAAATGGATTTTACAGTTAGGGAGCTGGCCAGGATATGAAAACCATGCTGTGAACACTATGGAATGAAATAAGAGAGAGAAAATTAGCAGTCACTGTATACAGCTGAGATCATTTAAAACTAAAATCCCCTTGAGCGTGTAGTGTGAAACCATGGTGTGCTAGTACCTCCTGTTAGACCCTAGTGTTATGCTGGAATTAAAAATAGAGGTAATACAAATTTAATGTTTTGGATCATTGTTAAATAGGGAAGTAAAGGCATATATTAAAAAATAACGGGCCTGACTCACCACTGTGTTGTTTCATTTCTGGGCTGGTGTGATTCCATTAGAACTGGAGCAACACAGTGATGATTTAACCTAGTGTTCAAAAAGTAGAAGTCCTGATGTTAGGATCCATCTTATGGGAGCTTATTATGCTAATTGGCAAATATTTAAAGATTCAGTATAATTTAAGGGGAAAGTTTAAGACTTCCTGATATGTTTATAAGAGTTCTCAAAATTAAACTCTAGGTTAGCTTACATCTATACCATAGTTTGATTTATCTTTAATTATAATATTTGAACATCAGTTTTTGACAGATAAAGTAATGGCATTAATTCTGGTGTGTTGCTGAGTTAAAGAAATGAAAATTGTAAAAGGTGTATTATTATTTTGCTACTATTAATTGGCCTATTTACAGTGTAGCATGATACAAAGTTAAACCAATGTTGGCACATTTCTGTTCAATTTTTTTGCTTCTTCATTAACTGGAAAAAGGGCTGAGTTTGCATGCCCTACACAAAAAAAGCTTTTCTGGCATAAATTGTACATTTTTAGGCCCATTATCAGAGACAAATAGTTTCAAGCAAGTTACCGGCATTCACCCAGCTTAATAAAGGAAGAGCTATACAGTAGTTGCATTGATCTAACAAGAGATTTGGATTGATTGTCTGAAGCTACATTCTGAGCAGCTGCGCCTTTCGATGTCATAGATTTGCACTAGCTCCTAATAGTTAAGTGGATGAGACTTCATCACTGAAGGTCACAGAAATGATCCCTACACCCATTATGTTATATCCTGTCCTGGCTTGTTGCTGCATTAGGCAGGCACTGCTGCAGTAGAACTATGTTATAGATCAAAAAAGACCTTACTTCCATATGCTGCATTCTGATGCCCTCCACCCTCAGATTCGGTCCATCTCAGTTTGGTTTTCCATGTTGCTCTTTCTCAAACAGGACTCATCTCTTCACCTAATACTTAGTGTAAGTGCCCTATTACAAAATTCTGTACTACTCTGAGTTGATGGCCATTGAATACTGGGCTGCTCGATACCCAGTCTGCTTCACTACAACAGACCGCTGAATTTTCATCCTTTGTTTCTTCTGCGTCCATGAAGGCCAGGAGTTATAGAACTACACTGGAGCATGCTCTTTCTCCACATTCCACTACATGCAAGTTTCCTCAAGGGTGGTTTTGTAGCTCATCAAGACAATTCCTGATAGATAAGTGATTGCTTCATGTCCTTGTGCAATCAGTGCTTTGCACTGTGCTCACTCTGCAGCCATACATACTTAGCTGCTACTTCCTTTTTCTTATTGTTACTATCCATTTACTACATTATCATTCATTCTTCCGTTCTTCTTTTACCACTCGTATAATCTTGGCATTTTTGTTGCTGATGTTAGAGTCCCCTTTTCTACTTTCAGAATTCATATTCTTAGCTATGGTACTGGAAGCAATTAAAGAGTCATCATGTCTATATTCTGTTTAGAACCTTTAGCACAGTGGTTCTCAACCAGGGGTCTGGGGCCCCCTGAGGGGGACACAAACAGGTTTCAGGGGGTCCACCAAGCAGGACCAGTGATAGACTTGTTGGGGCCCAGGGCAGAAAGCCGAAGTCCCACTGCACGAGGCTGAAGCATGGGGCCCTGAGCCCCCCCGACCTGGGGCTGAAGCAGAAGCCTGAGCAACTTAGCTTCATGATGCCCCCTGTGGCATGGGGCCACTGTTCCCTCTAAGCTGTGCGCACACACACATCCTAAACCCCACGCACATGGCGAAACACCGCACGCATAAAAATTTGCACAGAAGCACAAAAATTTGCACAGAAGAAATTTTTTGCGCACATGGCCTGTCAGAAATTAGAGGGAACATTGCATGGGGCCCTGGGCAATTGCCCTGCTTGCTACCTCTTAACGCTGGCCCTGGCTTTTATATACATCACTCCATGCATCTGAAGAAGTGGGTTTTTTACCCACGGAAGCTTATGCTCAAATAAATTTGCTAGTCTTTAAGGTACCACTGGACTCCTCGTTGTTTTTTACAGAAATCTTTGTTCTCTTGTTCTTCTTTAGAAATCTGGTCAAGTTTCTAGCTACTCAAGTGCTTCTCAAGGAATTTCTACCCTCCAGTTCTCCATTCCAAGTCATATTTCTGCTTTAAAGTGGACAAAGCGCATCCACATTGCTCTTTTGACATTGGACTCTCTCAGCCCTTTAATGTTAACATCTTACTGTTTTTCTAAATGTGACCCAGTTTTCTGTTCAGGAGCTCTCTGGCATACAGTTTCTTGAGTACACTGAGCAGACCCTTTTTCCTCCCTACATGGTTTGTGTTTTTCCTTCATCAGTCAATCTGCCAACTTCAGTATCATTCCTTCTCTGTTTCCTTTACCCATTCAGTCAGCTTCTGAGTGAGCCATATGGAGAGGAACATTCACAAGTGACCCTTTGTCTCAAGTGTCTTGAAGCAAATCGGTGAAATCTGTTAACCTTGTCTTTCTGTACTGTACAGAGACTAGGGTGATGGGTAACTTAAAACTTATATCAATTAATGCTTGAGCAGTACTAGCCTGAATTACTGTGTTTAAAAGTGTGTGAAGCAAATCTAGTAGATGCCTGGGTACCATCTTTCTCCAGAATTGCTTCTCCATTCTTATTCCTCCTTCAGTCTCAAGAGTTTTTTGTCTGGGCTTCCATTGATTAATTACAGACTTAAAATAGTTCCCTTATAACGAACACCTCCAAGTTTAAGAATTTGTGAAATGGAGGAGGAGCAGATGATGCTGGTGGTGGGCATGGTGGCAGCGGTGTATTAATGCCTAGGCCGGCAAATTTGCAGGGGCAGTAAATTTTTATAATAGCAGCCAGCGGTTGCTTCCCCCAGCGCCGGTTTGTGCCCTCCGCCCCCACCCCAACTCCACCCATTCCCTGCCCCCTCCCTGCCCCTATTGGTCCCCTTCCCCAAATCCCCACCCAGGCCCCGCCTCCTCTCCTGAGCGCGCCACGTTCCCCCCTCTTTCCCCTCCTTCGCAAAGCTGTTTCGCACACAAGCACTGGCAGGGAGCGGGGAGAAGCAGGACCCGGCGGTGTGCTCAGGGGAGGAGGAGGAGTGGAGGTGAGCTGGGGGGCAGCAATTATTTCAGGGCTTAGGGGCGGCAAAATCTTGAATCCGCCACTGCATGGTGGTAGGGGGTTGTTTGACAATGGCTTGGAAAGCCACTTGATGGGAGAAGGTTACTACAACAAGCACTGCAATCTTCAATTAAAAAGTACAGCAAATAATTTGTACATGCCCTGGAACTAAATGTAATGTGGAGAAGAAGAGATCTGCTAATAGAGATATGGATTTGTTGTATTTATTAAAGGAATTTAACTCACATTTAATCTGTCATGTTTTAATGGACAAAAATTTGCAGTTCAGTTAGCTACATCTGGACAGTAATAGATTTAAGTCTTCAGAAATAAATAAAATTATATCCCTGGCATTGATATATTCAATAATCCACATAAATACTTTCCTCTATCAAACCATCATAGGTATTTTTAAAAGAGGAAGATTGCTTTTGTGATTAAGACATTGGACTGAACTCAGGAGATGCAAGTTAAATTTCCATCTCTCTCACAGGCTTCTTGTGTGATGTTGGCCAAATCATTTCTCTGTGCCTCAGTTCTACATTGAAGTGGTGGGGATAATAGTGCTTTCCACCCTTTCTCTTGTCTGGTTAGAGTGTAAGTTTTTCAGGGTAGGGATTGCCTCTCACTTGCTATATGTTGTGCCTAGCAGAATGGGGCCCAGTCTCAGTTTAGGTGCTACTGTAATGTAGATAGGAATTAATAATTATTAATAACTTTGCACTGCTAGTAATTTTGCAGAAAACTTACAAATTTTCAAAAAGGAAAGTGTAAGGTGAGACTGTGCACTCTTCTCTTGTCCTCAATGATATCTACTAACCCTTCCCAGGCATACTTTCATTTTGCCATCTTAGAATCATAGACTCCTACACTTTAAGGTCAGAAGGGACCATGATGATCGTCTAGTCCGACATCCTGCACAATGCAGGCCACGGAATCTCACCCACCCACTCCTGTAACAAACCTCTCACCTATGTCTGAGCTATTGAAGTCCTCAAATCGTGGTTTAAAGACTTCAAAGTGCAGAGAATCCTCCAGCAAGTGATCCGTGCCCCACGCTACAGAGGAAGGCAAAAAACCCCCAGGGCCTCTGCCAATCTGCCCTGGAGGAAAATTCCTTCCCGACCCCAAATATGGCAATCAGCTAAACCCTAAGCATGTGGGCAAGACTCGCCAGCCAGCCAGCCACCCAGGAAAGAATTCTTCGTAGTAACTCAGATCAGTAGTTAACTGATTATTTGCACCTTATATCCACTCCGTTTGTGCTCTATAGTTACTGCACACAGTTCCTGTAATCTTTACATTTTTTTTACAACACCTTAAATCGGTACCTTAAGCACCATTTTGAGCACATTTTCATCTTGACATTACAATAAAACAGAGGGTGTCTCCTCAAAGTTATCCACACAAAGTGCAATGAGGTTGTTTTCACAATTTCATTCTCATTTTGACTGTTCTTTATTTAGGAAGTCAGAGGTGTAATGAAATGTCACTCAGACTCACATAAATATTGCACTAAATTGCTGCAAGCTCGACAACAGATTCATTTAGGATTAAGAAAAGGAAGACTTGTGGCACCTTAGAGACTAACAAATATATTTGAGCATAAGCTTTCGTGAGCTACAGCTCACTTCATCGGATGTAGCTCACGAAAGCTTATGCTCAAATAAATTTGTTAGTCTCTAAGGTGCCACAAGTCCTCCTTTTCTTTTTTGCGAATATAGACTAACGCGGCTGCTAATGAAACCTGTCATTTAGGATTATGACTGTCTGTCTTAACTCTCACCACTGCATAAGACTTCTGCTATCCACAATCCACTTTTTCTTCAAGGTTTTCTGTGTATTCATATGCAATGTTCTGAACATTTATTTATGATTTTTAAAGGCACTACATTAACTTCTGTATATAGATAGAGAGTGAATTCAGTTTTATTTTGAATCTCTGAAATGACCCCATGTTGAGGGACAGCTGGAAGCGCTTAGAACATACCAAGCAAGCAAGACAAATGACAGGCCCAGTTCATTTAAAAATGTTAATAGACAAGAATTGTTGAGAGTTGCAGAATTTTAAAAGGTTCGTTTTCAGCACAGTGCAATTAATTGGCCCAAAAATGTACCATACGTTTGCAGTAATTGGTATGCTGCAGTGCCCTTAGTTCTAGTGTTAACCTCAGTCTGTTTTTATGTTATCAGATTGGGAAAGGAGACCTGCTTGTCCAATTAGAGTTGAATCATAATGTCTTGAGAAGCAGCTAATTTAATTAAATTTTTATTGGCATCTGTTTTCCTTTCTTTTTACTTTTCATTCTCATACTAAAAGTTTCTGCTTTTGAAAATGAACTAGAGAATGTAACCTGTTCAGAATTAAACATGTTTCCATACAGTGTAAACTGGTCAGTCATCCTGCTGTATCACAAAAATAGAATTAAATCATAGCTATTTTCATATTATTAGATTTTAAGTTGATCATTATTAAGCTTTTTGGCTTCCCCTTCCCTCCCTGTGATTCTCCAATGGGAACAAAACTATGGGATATAACGTATAGGCAGGAAAGGGTGCTCACATTCCTCCCTCCCACCCCTTCAGTCTCTTGTAGTCCAGCCACAAAAATTCTCTGTAACCTATGGGTCTGTGCAGCAAATGGTGGTTTGGCAAAGAAGAAGCTGGGAGAAAATGGAGAACAGCCATCCTAAGCAGCATAAAAAGCCAGTGGGGCTGCAGGGATATAAATGAGGGCAGAGCATGGCTCTTTGTGTACATACAGTGAACTGAGATATAAACAAGTCAAATATTGTGCCCTGCTTTATGATCCTATCTTGCAAACACTTACAACTAGTGTAGCACTCAGTAGCATAAGCAATCTTTTTGATTTCAGTGTGCTCATGATA
Source organism: Natator depressus (assembly GCF_965152275.1). NCBI lineage: Eukaryota > Metazoa > Chordata > Testudines > Cheloniidae > Natator > Natator depressus. The sequence goes on along the minus strand of NC_134249.1, from coordinate 22,405,911 downwards.
GACAGTACGGGTTTGTAGTATTGGACGGTGTTTAGCATCTGAGGCCATAAGTAAAGTGTTGATACCAGTTTTCCACAAACTCTTGCTCCAACTTCTGTTGAACCAGACCAAGATGAGCTGCTCGTTTTGATCTGCCAAACATGCATCGGAAAGCAAGGACATGGTGTGAGTTGAATATTAAATACCAACGTATTTAAGAGCATAAATGCCAAAGTTGCAGATTGGCTGTGTCTCCTTTTACACAGACAGTAATTATATGGTAGCCTATTACAGAGTATTTATAATTAAGCTACCAATATTTTTCATTTAAAGCTGGTTTTCATTTTAGAATTCATTAACCGATGCAAAGGATTTCTTTCACAGTCCTGTGATTGCATATGGATTTTTCTCAGAATGTTAATAATCATTTTGAGTTCAATATCAATAAATATTGACTTTGCCCAGTTTTGCAGCATTATGGACTCAATCCTGCCATCTTTACAGAGGCCTCAATACAACAAAGCACTTCAGCACATGCTGAAATGTTTTGCTGAATAGGGATTGTTTGCTGAATAAGGGCGTCAGCCCTCGCTGATTGCAAACTTCCACTGAAAGAAATGGGAATTTAAACTAAGTACAATCATGAATTTGAACTTGTGATATTTGCTTTCTTACCCTGGAAGTGATGAAAGAAAATTAACCATTTAGGCCAGGATTCGTCAATGCAGTACCACACGTGCATAAGTGCTTTACTGAACTGAGACAGAAAAATTGGTGTAGCTCGTAAGACTCGTGGATCTTCCTTTCACACTAAGGAAGGCCTACTGATTTAACACACTGGAGAAATATCTAACTCCAGCATTCCGGACTCTTGATGTACTACCTCAAAGCTGGCACCTTTTCAAGCTGAGAGGGGTTAATGTCACTGGATTTAGCAAGGGCTTAATGTCTAATTTATTTTCAGTGTGGCTCTGCTTCTTCCTTGTCTCTCGGCTTCAGGGTATGTCTGTACTGCAGCTGGGAGATGTGAGTCCCAGTGTGGGTAGACTGACTCATGCTAGCTCAGCTCAAGCTAGTGTGCTGAAAATAGCAGCGTGGACGTTGCTGCACAGCTGGCGGCTCTGGCTGGCCACGCAGGCTTGGACCTTGGGGGTTGGTCAGGCTTCGGCTCAGGGGACTTTGGGGAAGGGGTTGGAATGGGGGCGGGGAAGGGGTGGAGTTGGGATGGGGGACGAGGGGTGAGCAAATTCCCTGCCCCCGGAGTGTCCTCTTTTTTTGAATGTTCAAATATGGTAACCCTAGCCCAGGAATCTGAAGTGTCACTGAGGAGCCAGTTAAGAAAGTAACTTTCTGCCTATGAAATTGATTTGATTAAAATGTACTTTGTCCCTTCTGTAGAAAAAAAAAATCATGCCTTGGCTCACATTCTGCAAATGCCATCTCATCTCTTTCTCAGCCATAATGTATTAATCACAGCCTGTCTGGCGCCCGAAAGGAGAAGAAAAATGAACAGATGTTTTCGGTGTTGGGGAGCTGCTCAGCCTTTTTAAAAATTTCATACATTTTTACGAGATATGCGGTGTCTTTCTTTCCAGGTCTGGCATAATTTACTTCTTCGTTTTCAGCATAGAAAAGGCTGCAGCATTTGCAATTAATGATACATATTTTCTTACGTCTTGGGACATCCAGTATTGGAGTATGGACCAAAGCCTGCTTGCTTTACTCACACAAGTTGGCATGCTGCCATCCTTTAGCGCAGCATTACTCAAGTGAGTAAGGTGAGCAAGATTTAAGCCAGTGTGTCAATAAATTTAATCTCGCCATCTCTCTCATGTTGGTAGTTCTTTGCTTCTCCTTTCCATTTCCTCTCAAAGGTTCCTGCACTAACATGAATCTGAGATTCTGCAGTCACTCTAGGCTGATTATTCATTTCTTTGGGCCAGATTTCAGCTGATGTAAATGGACTTAGCTTCCTTGACTCTTACTCCCTTGGTTTACACTGATTTACACTAGAGGAGAATCTGGACGTTCCATTATACTCCTTGGAAGGTAGCTCTGTTATTGCTTAAGGATCTGCCACAATTCCCATTATAAACTTCCACCATAAAATGTGTTCTTGGTTGAAAGTTGGTTTACAGACTCTCAGCCTAGGAACATTATATAATGTTATAGGCAGGGCTGGTAGCTCCACCTAGTATGAAGGTTGCCCAATACTTCCCATCATAAGATGCTGTTTTCAGTTGTTTATAACTTTTTGCCAAACTTTAATCAGGCTGAAATTTTCCATGCCAGGAGTGCACCTCAGGCTTCATTTCTTTTTGAAAATTTCAGCCAAAACGATTCAGCTGTTTCTAAGAATGAGACTAGGAAAACATAAATTGTTTTGCTCATGTTAAAAAATTCGGACATCTTTTTCTTTAGGAAATTCAAGTGCCTCCATGCTTTGGTGCAGGGACTTGAAATTTGGCAAGGAGGTGGCCTTTGTGCCAGGAATATGCCTTTTGGCATCCTCATGAAAATCTGCCCAAATTTGGGCAAGTTCTAAGCCTATGAAAAATTGCCGTTCACAAATGCTCAGTAGAGACTTGCTTTGAGCTCTGCAGGTAAATTCCCTGAAGCTGTCATCTACACTGGGCATGCTCTAGCCTGGGGCTGAGTGGGACTTTCCCTGGAAATGATAATGTAATTAAAGACTGTATCGTAATGAATGCTCACAAGGAGGATGAATGAAGTTTGCATAGGCAACCTGGCATTTCCTAACTACTGAGTTCTTGACTTAACAACCTTAATGTTCTTTTAGTTAGTTTGTGTGTGTGCAGTATGTGGAGGTGTATATGTTTAATTTTGGGGGGTTATTACAATTATTATTCCTGGATATCAGGTTTTACCAATTTGTATTACTTAAAAACAGCTCTATCTTTAAATTAGATTTTGCAGACAATTAATCCATAATGTAGATTAGCCGGTAATTGCTTTCATTTTCAGTAACCTCCCCTGTATGTAAATATTTCCTTCTTTTTACACATTTGTAAATTATGCATATCCATTTTAAGTCTGTAATGCCTGTGTGAAATGTTCCACAATAAGGGATGTTGTGAGTGTGATTTTATTCTTGGAAAAAACAGGGAGTGCTTTATGATAGAAACCTTGAAATCCTTAGTTTTCTGCACAGCTTTTTTCTCCAAATATATGTAACACCTAAAATTCTCTTGCACTGGAAAAGGTGTTAATTTGATGGCCGATCACATAGTTGGGAGTCAGAAGTAAAATATAATGGTGGTGAAAGGTGTCCTTAGTGTAAACATGAATCCGGCTCAATGAGTCTTAATGGTAAAAAGTGCAGGAAACATTTCCAGGGGAGAGAAACCAAACAGACGACTTCCTGTTTTTTTCTTACTGTAGAAACTTTAAATTAATGTAAGTAATTTTATTATTTTTAAAAGGAACGGAATGGAAGAGACAAATAAAACCTTTTTGTTACGACTAGACAGATGATATGTTAAATGTGCATATTAAATTAAGTACAATGTTGCAATACAGTAATATTAATGAAGAAAAGCAGATTTACTTTAACAAGGTTAAAAATTTAAGAGATGCTCACTATCACTAAGTATTATCTTATCAGCCCGTCTTTGTTACCCTTGATTCCTGATGGCAAATATAGCTGTGAAAACTGAATTTAATGCCTTTAATGACAATTGTATTTTGTGATCTCTGTATGTGAAGGGAGTTTCAAAACAAAGGACTTTAGCCACTGTTTCTGTCATAAATAAGAATCGTTCATATTTTATATTGCCTTTGTATGAAAACTATATACTCTCTAGGAACAAAATGACAAAGGATCAGATTTCTGTTGACTAAAAGATTAATTAGGTTGGTGTCTCCGTTCTGGTTTTGGTTGTGGAGAGAATGATGATGTATATGGTTAGTCAATGTAACTTCTGTGCCAGTGAAAGTAAATTTGCATTCATACTTTGAATATATTAATGCAAATAGTGTAAATGATTTATTGTGGTTTGTTAGGGCCATTACCACAGTGTCCCTTGAAATATTGGCTTTGTTATAGTCACAGCACTAAATAAAAACAAATTAGGGCTGTCAAGCAATTAAAAAAAATTAATCTCGATTAATCACGTGATTTAAAAAACAATAATCGCGTGATTAAAAAAAATAATAGAATACCATGTATTTAAATATTTTTGGATGTTTTCTACATTTTCAAATGTATTGATTTCAATTACAACACAGAATACAAAGTTTACAGTGTTCACTTTATATTTATTTTTTATTACAAATATTTGCACTGTACGAAAGAAACAAAAGAAATAGTATTTTTCAGTTCATCTAATACAAGTACTGTAGTGCAATCTCTTTATTGTGAAGGTTGCACTTACAAATGTAGAGTTATGTGCAAAAAAACTGCACTCAAAAATAAAACAATGTAAAACTTTAGAGCCTACAAGTTCACTCAGTCCTACTTCTTGTTCAGCCAATCGCTCAGACAAACAAGTTTGTTTACATTTACAGGAGATAATGCTGCCTCTTCTTGTTTACAATGTCGCCTGAAAGTGAGAACAGGCGTTTGCATGGCACTTTTGTAGCCAGTGTCACAAGACATTTACGTGCCAGATGCACTAGATTCATATGTCACTTCATGCTTCTCCCACCATTCCAGAGGACATGCTTCCATGCTGATGACGGGTTCTGCTCGATAATGATCCAAGCAATGCGGAGTGACCCACGGTCATTTTCATCATCTGAGTCAGATGTCACCAAGAAGGTTGATTTTCTTTTTTGATGGTTTGGGTTCTGTAGTTTCCACATTGGATTGTTGCTCTTTTAAGGCTTCTGAAAACATGCTCTACACCTCATCCCTCTCAGATTTTGAAAGGCACTTCAGATTCTTAAGCCTTTGGGTCAAGTGCTGTAGCTACTTTTAGAAATCTCACATTGGTACCTTCTTTGCGTTTTGTCAGATCTGCAGTGAAAGTGTTCTTAAAATGAACAACATGTGCTGGGTCGTCATCCAAGATGGCCAGAACACTAAATATATGGCAGAATGCAGGTACAACAGAGCAGGAAACATACAATTCTCCCCCAAGGAGTTCAGTCACAAATTCAGTTAATGCATTATTTTTTTAATGGGCATCATCAGCATGAAAGCATGTCCTCTGGAATGGTGGCCAAAGCACGAAGGGGCATATAAATGTTTAGCATACCTGACACGTAAATACCTAGCAATGCAATGGTGCCATGCAAACACTTGTTTTCATTTTCAGGTGACATTGTAAATAAGAAGCGGGCAGCATTATTTCCCGTAAATGTAAACAAACTTGTTTGTCTTAGTGGCTGAACAAGAAGTAGGACTGAGTGGACTTGTAGGCTCTGAAGTTTTACATTTGGTTTTTGTGTGCGATTACGTAAAAAAAATATACATTTGTAAGTTGCACTTTCATGATAAGCAGATTGCATTACAGTGCTTGTATGAAGTAAATTGAAAAATATCATTTATTTTATCATTTTTACAGTGCAAATATTTGTAATAAAAATAATATAAAGTGAGCACTATACACTTTGTATTCTGTGTTGTAAATTGAAATAAAATATGTGAAGAATGTAGAAAAACATCCAAAATATTTAATAAATTTCAATTGGTATTCTATTGTTTAACAATGCAATTAAAACTGCGATTAATTGCGATTAATTTTTTCCCCTTTGATAGTAATGCTGAGGTTTGCCCGAAATAATTATTTGAAAGCATATTGCCTTTGACCAAAAGAAGGAGGATTCTGTGTTGTAAAAGGGTGCCATGCTTTACCTCTTGGCCCCAACCCTACCAGGTCTTAGAGCTTGCCCCTGCATTTCTTGTTCACCTAAAATTCACACTGACTTCAATGGAGGTGCAGGGTCAGACAGTCTGTATGGCCTTTGCCTAGCTTGTTGGTAGCAGATAGCTTTGAAAACTCTTAATGTGGCTATGGAATTGCAGCTTATACTTTCTGTCCCCTCAAGAATGACACAGTCCAGAAACTTACTTATTTTAAAAATATGACTGCTGCAATCTGGACAATGTTATGATGAATAGATCAGCCAGGTGCTGGCTCAGATACATCACCTTCCATGTTAATAAAGGCTACAAATCATTTCTGTGAAACAGGGCTATGTGATATTACCTTATTAATGTTAGAATAACATGGAATAAATTAATGGATAGATATAGATTATGTGCGTGATTCCCACAGCAATTTTTTTCTATATACAAATGTGTTCTAAGAATTAGTTATTTGTAATGTAATAAAATATCAGGTCTAAGAATGTGAATTGTGGTAGCAAGTAATTTTTCACTCTTGGTGGAGTTGTGAATTATGGAGTGAGATTAATGATTTTATAATTGCCCCATGTAGTTATAAGAAAAACACTGTTCATTTATGTGTTTTTCATTTCATTTGATGCAAGCCATTAATTACTGCTCTGAAACGTATAAACACCAGTTCTTTGATATTGTTAGTTCTCAGCAAAGAGCACTCCATCTTTTTCATGACGTATTGGAAATAACTGATCGTTCCTCTCTTCAGTTCCAGCACGTAGTAAGTTCGCTCAGATGCATGTCTCAGGAAAGGCTCTAGACATCTTAAAAGTCAGGTCAGCTCTGGTGTTGGGAATTTCAATAGAAATAGAGGCATTTTTTCATAATGATTTTAAGATATTTTTGAATAATCTCAAAACAGGCTGATTTGTCACTCTACAGAGCTTCTGAGATGAACAACAATCTGGAAAAAGGGGTAAACAGTGAGGGGGCAAAATTTGCAGATGAGACAAAATTACTAAAGATAGTTAAGACCCAGGGAGACTGCAAAGATCTACAAAAGGATCTCTCAAAACTGGGTGACTGGGCAACAAAATGGCAGACGAAATTTAATGTTGATAAATGCAAAGAAATGCACATTGGAAAGTATAATCCCAACTATGCATATGAAATGATGGGGTCTAAATTAGCTGTTACCACTCAAGAAAGAGATCTTGGAGTCATTGTGGAGAGTTCTCTGAAAACATCCACTCAATGTGCAGTGGCAGTCAAAAAAGCGAACAGAATGCCGGGAATCATTAGGAAAGGGATAGAGAATAGGACAGAAAATATCATGTTGCCTCTATATAAATCCATGATACGCCCACATCTTGAATACTATGTGCAGATGTGGTCGCCCCATCTCAAAAAAGATATATTGGAAAAGGTTCAGAAAAGGGCAACAAAAATTATTAGGGGTATTGAACGGCTTTTGTATGAGCAGCGATTAATAGGACTGGGACTTTTCAACTTGGAAAAGAGACAGCTAGGGGGAGATATGATTGAGATCTATAAAATCATGACTGGTATAGATAAAGTAGATAAGGAAGTGTTGTTTGCTACTTCTCATAACACAAGAACTAGAGGTTACCAAATGAAATTAATAGGCAGCAGGTTTAAAACAAATAAAAGGAAGTATTTCTTCACACAATGCACAGTCAGCCTGTGGAACTCCTTGCCAGAGGATGTTGCGAAGGCCAAGACCATAACAGGGTTCAAAAAAGAACTAGATAAATTCATGGAGGATAGGTCCATCAATGGCTATTAGCCAGGATGGGCACGAATGGTGTCCCTAGCCTAGGTTTGCCAGAAACTGGGAAGGAGCGACAGGGGATGGATCACTTGATGATTACCTGTTCTGCTCATTCCCTCTGAGGCACCTGGCACTGGCCACTGTTGGAGGACAGGATACTGGGCTAGATGGACCTTTGGTCTGACCCAGTAGGTCATTCTTATGTTCTTAATCGTAAGGATCTTATAGCGATCCATAGACAATTGCATAACCTTAATTCTGCTGACCTCCACTTGCAACCATGAATTCTTTCACCATCCTTTGAGAAACTGAGAAATCATTTAGTGACTTTTGAGACTCAAAGCTTTGTTCACACTGACATTTTACCTGTAATCTAATTGGTTATGTTATAACATTTTAACATTTTGAGTTCTTTGTGAATGAAGAGTGTTCAAAATCAGGCTAAAGATTGTTTGGGACCAATGGAAAAATTCCATTTGGCACTTAGAAGATCTGAATGTAAGTGTAGAGGACTACACCAGGGAACTTCTGAGATATTTAGTCTCTTACCCAATGATTTTTCTTACTTAAATTATGTATTTTCAACCAGGAACCTCTGAAATCAGACATCAAAAGTTGATATAAGACCTTTTTCCAGCTCAAGAGAATACTGACAGAGAGATGAGAAACTCAACACCCTCTAAACCATCACCTACCCTAAGCTATAAAGTGATGTCTTTAAGAGAAGAATGTGGAAGAGGAAGGTGAAACAAATTTAAGGGCCCACAGAAATGGAAGGGGAATTAGGAAACAGAATTACAGCTGGATAAAGTTTATTTAAGAAGATGAATTAGGGAGTATCTTAATTTGCCTTTGGGAATGCAAATTAATTTTACAGATGGACACCTCCAGTGGAAGTTGTTATTCCTACTAATACAAGGGTTAAAGGAGGACAATTTTTAAATTCAAGTCCCTGACCTGTGAAAACTATACAACAGATACTTTTGATACATTTATGTGCAGTGCTTCTTGTTTTATAGATTTGTTAGTGGGATGCTGGAATTGCATGTATGGTTTTGGGTCTGGATCTGGAAGAATCACTTTAAATGAAAACATTTATTCTAGGATTGCCATCCTTTCCTCTCAGTCAAGGTAATCATCTTTGCCACAGTGCGTTCAATAGATAGTTATTGTAACAAACTTGTCTGCAAGGAGAGAGAACTGGGCTGACTCTCAGTATACAAGTACTGCTACTTGAAAAGAAAAAAATGAATGGCCCTCAATTTGTTTGATTGCCGAGAACAAGCTACTGCTTAGACTCCCAATTTAATATCAAGGTCCTTCTCGCAAGTCACTGTTTTCTGGTGTATGTTGAAGGTAATAAGATGTTTATAGGCTTGAGGAAATGATAGCTACGAACTGTAGACATTGACCCAAGACACTTTATTTGGACAGTAAATGTTCCTGCACTCCTTTGACACATGCACATTGTTCGCAGTCAAGAAAATGCTTGTCATTCTAACAGAGATTTCTTTGGGCAGTATTTTGGACATTGTCCTCCTCTTGCTAGAAATACATCCCACTTGAGTCTTTGAACTCTCCATTCTGAAAGCAGGATGCAGTGGTTTTTGCTACTTGAGTTCCATTGGATCTGTACGTCTCTTTGCCAAAACTCCTGCGTTGCTTTGAACATTTGGAATTCTCTTTCTGGTATACGAGGATACTGAATAACTACTTCAGTAAGCATCTCTGATGGTTTTTTCCACTCTGAAGAAGGGATTCACTTTATATCATTAAGCATGTCCATGATAGCTGGAAAGGACACTTTTCTCAACATAATTTTCTGGTTTCCTTTAGTTACAGAAATATTATGTGAATTCTTGGGATAAAATTTGAAAGCCATATATAGTACTGTTGTTCTAGCAAGAGACATAACTCTCTGTCATAACTGAGTGGTAAATGCAAGTGTTTATTTTGCTAGCATTTGGCCTTTAATGCATGTGGAATAAGAAATGAATTGGAGATGGAATTAAGAGATCATTTCTCCAAATTTGCAAAACTTTATCACTCTCATCGGCTCCAGGCCATCGAAAAGCTAGTCATTCTTAGATACCACACATAATGAATATGAATATTAGGTCATCACCATATCTGGGAACTGTTTACTTTCCTTTTTCCATTCATATTCACATAATAATGTAAAAGGACTGCAAAGCAGGATTTTAAGGGACAGCAAAATTAAGTGCTTGGGATTTTGGCTTGACTTAAGCACAAGCACTGAGCAGAAAAATAACATTTTCCCTCTTTCAAATATCCTTCAGGTGTCAGTTCTGCAGTATCCTGGTTTTATTACATCCATCACAAGCAGCTTAAGGCTTCCAAAAACATAGTCACAGACAGATGTTGAGCCTGTTTGGGGATTAGAAATATCCTCTTCCATTAAGTATAAATTAACTTAATCACCAGGTATGAAAGATAAGCAGCATAAACAGCATTCCCTGAAGCTTTCATTAAAATTAAAATTCTATTTAAAACTAGGCTTGTATTTTCTACAGTTTGATCCCCCTTCAAAGATATTATATCTGCTGTAAATTTTTACAGTGACAGAAATTAATGTATTGGGGGCAGCCATGTATTATATTATTTAACTTCTACTGCTAGTGTTACTTTACAAAGGGGACTGATTGGCTTATTTTTCAGTAATAATTGGTCTCTACTCCCTGAAAAAATTGGGAAGCAATGAAACTGTTTCCTAACCCCCACAGAAAGAAAGCATAAAGCCACATGACTTGCAGCAGTGTGATCACTGGCAGCATTTTTGGTGTCTATAGAGTGCATCCTCTTCAGGGACAGGGTTACTACTGATCAAATGCAGTTTCAGTATTGTTCCCACTCCATTGAAGAGCATTATAAAGCTTCTTTTCTGTTGTAACATGGAAATGATTGCTCTCCAAAAATAATCCTCATACGGAAGAAATACTGTGTTCTCTATTGTGCTGTAAACCATGTGATGGGCTAATTTAAGATCTTGGTAATTGTAAAACTTGATGAGATAATTGATTTCCTTCTGGGGTATCTTGTGTTTTTGATTTTAAAGTACATATTAATACAGAAACAAAACATATTGTGAAGAAACAATAGGTTGCATGAGTAGATAAAGATGGAAACCGTAGAAGTGCATATAATTAAGATCTCAGTGAAGTACTATTAGAAACAGTATTAACTGAGCAGGTCTAAATCTACTATGAATAATATCTACCTCTAGGGAAAATATGCAAGTATTGGGGACCAAATTTCATCATCTTTGTTCTACATTGAATGCTTATTAGAGTACAATAGACTCTTTCAGTGCATGTTGCATTCAGGTTCCATTATGTTAGTATTTGATTGTGTTTTACAGCACCCAAAAATATTCTAGGCAGTATTGTCAGCAGAATCAGTTACATCTAAAGTAATAAGCCTTTAGCTAATATTAATTTTGTTATAATTATTCTTTAAATAATTTGAAGAATACATTTAAATAATTAGATAATTTAAATATATCTTTTGAATAAGAAATTTAAAACATTTTTAATGTAATTTAGTAACAACAATAGTATCTTGTATTTCTTTAGCACATAGCATCTCAAAACGCTTTTCATATATTAATGGATTAAGACTCTCAGAAATCATGTGGGGTTGATGAGTGATACAGCTGGGGAAACCTGAGGTCATTCAAGTCACTCTGTGGCTGAGCTGGAAATAGAACCTTGATCCCTGTGCTTTTAACCTTTCTGTCTTTCATCACTGTGGTGTGCTGTCGTACTCATTTCTGCCAAATCACACTTGTTCCCTTGTGACTTCTTAAATAATCAGAACCATTCAGAGTGTTTGGATATACTCTAATCTAATCAGGCTCGTCCTCTGTGCCACTGGGGAAGCCTTAATGCTCTAAGCATTGGGTTTGAAATGCTTTAACTGTCTGAAACTTCCGGTTTAAATCTCAGGAGAGCCAACTGAGCCTTTCATGCATCCAAAATAGAAAGATTAGAATCAAAATATTTTTCTATATGTGAGTCTTTGAGACCTTGAAAAAAATTAGGTCCTGTCTGCGCAGTAAGATATTAGCGATCCCAAGCAACCTACCTGCTAAGGAGAGTAGGGATTTACTCCATTGTCCCTGGCCAAAACTTTATCTTTACAATGTGCAAGAGTAAGGAGTCTGTGGATGGCTGCATTTCACTGGTGCCTGTGGGTCAGATTGCTCTTTTATGGAATGTACATGATTAGTATTCATTTGTTGTGGAATATTGGAAATGATTACATAAGAATGGCCATACTGGGTCAGACCAATGGTCCATCTAGCCCACTATCCTGTCTTCTGACAGTGGCCAAAGCTGGATTCTTCAAAGGGAATGAACAGAATAGGGCAGTCCTCAGGTGATCCATCCCCCATAGTCCAGTCCCAGCATCTGGCAGTCAGAGTTTTCTTCACATCAATAGACAATCTATCCAGCATCTGAATGGTAATATATACTGTAGAGTAGAAGCTTGGGGTCAAATCCTGTCTTCACTAGGGTGACCTGGTGTCTGGTTTTCGACTGGAACACCCGGTCGAAAAGGGACCCTGACGGCTCCGATCAGCACCACTGGCCGGGCCATTAAAAGTCTGGTCGGCAGTGCTGCAGGGCTAAGGCAGGCTAGTCCCTACCTTTCCTGGCACCGTGCTGTGCCCCAGAAGTGGCCAGCAGGTCTGGCTCCTAGGTGGGGGGCCCACGGAGTTCTGCACACTACCCCTGCCCCAAGCACTAGCTCCACACTCCCATTGGCCTCTGTTGATGCAATCTAAAATTGCCTTTTTTGCAATAGCATTGCATTGTTGACTCATGTTGAGAGGTTGTGATCCACCACAACTCCCAGACCCTTCTCAGCAGTTCTGCTGCCAAGCCAGTTACCCTCCATTCTATATTTTTGCTTTTTGTTTTTTCTTCCCTACCTGTGGCACCTTACATTTTGTTTTTGCTGAATTTCATTTTATTATCTGTACCCCAGTTCTCCGATTTATCAAGATCCCGTTGAATTTTAGCTCTATCCTCCAAAGTGTTTGCAACCCCCGCACCCAGCTTCGTGTCATCTGAAAATTTGATCAGTATGCTCTCTAATCCTACATCCAGGTCATTAATAAAGATATTAAATAACACCAGACCCAAAACAGATTCCTGTGGAACCCCACTTGAGACCTCCATAGTCATACATTCCAAGGCCAGAAGAGACTATTGTGATCATCTGTATGACACAGGCCCATAGAACTTCCCCCAAATAATTCCTAGAGCAGATCTTTTAGAAAAACAGTCAGTCTTCTTTCAGAGTAGCAGCCGTGTTGGTCTGTATTCGCAAAAAGAAAAGGAGTACTTGTGGCACCTTTTGAGACTAACAAATTTATTTGAGCATAAGCTTTCGTGAGCTACAGCTCACTTCATCGGATGCATTCAGTGGAAAATACAGTGGGGAGATTTATATACATAAAGAACATGAAACAATGGGTGTTGCCATACACACTGTAACGAGAGTGATCACTTAAGGTGAGCTATTACCGGGGGGGGGGGGTTTGGGGGGGAACCTTTTGTAGTGATAATCAAGGTGGGCCATTTCCAGCAGTTGACAAGAACTTCTGAGGAACAGTGCGGGGTGGGGAAAGTCAGTCTTCTGACTTTTCTGTATTATTATTGATAATTCTATCATTTCCATCTGGTAATGGACCAATACCATTCTCAGAATTCTTTTTGTTCCTAATATATTTAAAAACTCTTCTTGTGCTTTATTCTGATAGCCATAGATTTCTCCTTGTCCCATTGCTTCCCTTCTCAATTTTCTACAGTTCCTTGCTTCTTATACATATTCATTGCTTCTCCTTTGTTCCATTTTATATATTATGTTATTAATTTTTAATGGCTGCTTTCACTTCCCTTCTAAAGTAGTCAGTTTTTTAACCAGTACAGTCTTCTTTCTTGATTGTGGGCTAGTGGCTTTTGGGGTCTCTGTTCTTAAATGATTCCCAATTATCATTCACATTTTTCTGTTTAAATTCTTCTTCCCAGCTGATTTGGCTCAAAATTGTTTTCAGTTTTGTTAAATTTACCCTATTCTGCTTAATTCATGAGAGTGGAACTTGGCTCCCACACAGTGTCCCACTGAAGTCCTAGGTTTGTATTTGGCTCTTTAATTTGAAAAGCTAAATACCTTATTAAGAGTGATTTTTGTACCCACTTCAAAGTAGAAAAAATAATTTGTAAACACTCTGGAAAGTTGTCTGCATTCCTAGTTTCAATAGTTGGAACGTCGTACAATTAGGACTCTGATGTGCATTGAAGTTAATGGTAATGGAAAAAATGGAACTCTATTTAAAAATATGACGGCTGGGTTCCATTCACAGCTCTGCTACTGACTCACTCTGTGACCTAAGGCAAGTTACTGAGGGCCTGATCTTCAAAGGGGCAGAGTTACCGTATAACTTTTCCTGCTTTCAATGGAAGCTGAAGCTCTTCAGCAGCTCTGAAAATCAAACTGTTAGCCTCCTTAGTACTCCATAAAGGTGATGATAATTACTTGCTTCAAAAGGGTGGTGTTAGGCTTAGTTAATATTTATAAAGTGCTCTCAGATCCTCAGATGAAAGGTGCTGTATAAATGTGAATTACATTTAAACCAACCCTATGTCTTATAAATAGATGCAACTAATTCCGAGATGCCTATCTGTCTGCCTATTTGTAAAAGATGCATTGGCTAGCAGTGGAAGATTGCATAAGCTGAAGCTTAGTAATCATTCTGCTTGGTGAACCACGAATCTGTGCATTACAGTTATATAATCTAGAGGCACTAAAGGCATGAGTAAGCTTCATAACATCTCCTATGCAGGATTCACCATTAACATATGCGGTGGCCTGCTGCATTGTCCTTCAACACTAGCACAGACATAAAATATGCATGCAGGATGTATAGCAAAATCCCTCAAGTGGAACAGGCTTTTCCTGTCTATTCCTTCCACCTCCAAGTTTGTTTCCATGTCCAAATTGCCTTTATTGCATGCCCAGAGGTAAGCGCTCCTCTGTCATGCCTCTGTCTCTCATCACATAGTCTGGGTGATTTTTCCCCAAGGAAGTTCCATGGGTTTAAAGCAACTGCTACAGGCATAAGGAAGGAAAAAAATTCCCCTTAATTTTTTCACCCAAATGTGGCTGCCCCAGAGTGGGTTACTGCCATCCTCGGGGTTCAGGGGTATAGCACATGTAGTTTCTGGTGCAGAGTGTTGGCCTGGGGTCACATTTGGCAAAGATTTCCAGGTTGAGATTCTTTGACCCTGAACCATAACCCTTTGTGTCTTTGAGGTCTGCCCCATGGTACTTAACGTAAGGTACCCAGATACTACAGTGGTGGGTGCTGTATATAAATAAATAAATGACCATCTTCTGTGTAAGCTGTAAATAGCCTGAAGAATTTCTAATTCCAAACAAATAAGCCATTTTCCCAAATTTACAGAAATGTAAATATACCAGCAAATCCTGAATAAATTAAATTTTGACAGATAATCTGGATTTCAAAACAAACTGACAAATTGTTCATTTATAAAATGTTACAAGTGAAATTGTTTTCTCATTGAACAAATACTCCTATACCTTACGTCTGTCCTCTGTGGCGTACAATGGTTTAATTATTTTAACTAGATGCTCCAATCAGTAAACATGGCAGGGAACTTCTCATTTTAATGAGACAGTAATGTTCTGTTCTTAGACCTTTGCTATTTATTTTTATCAATTACTAGCAGTAGATGCATTTACTAATAGACTGAATACAGCTGAAATACTTTGTGGACATGCCAGTGCATAGACCATGTGAAATATCACAGAGAAAAAAATTAAGATTTTCGGTTAATGTAAAATGTCTTAAATGCAGAAGATAAATGTTAAATGAAAATGTATGTAATGACTTGGATATAAATTAATAATGGAGAGCCAATTAATAACATTCTGTTATCTCTGAAAATGCTCTATTATAAAATTGCTTCAGAGTGCTGCGTGTAATTTGGAACTAGTTGGCTGTCAACAATGCCATGATTGTAATGTATGATTTAACTCGGCTTCTAGAGATAGGGACCATGTCATCTTCTGTGTCTTGTACAGCACAGAGTATGCTCTCTTAGGTGCTTAACAAATAATACATACTAACAGTAGTACCCTCTTCCATTAACATCAAATGTCACTCCCAACATGATAACATTGGTTATTTGCAGTGTTTTTGTAGCCATGTTAGTCCCAAGACATTAGAGAGACAAGGTGGGTGAGGTACTATTTTTTTATTGGACCAAATTTGTTGGTTAGAGAGACAAGCTTCCAAGCTTACACAGATCTCTTCTTCAGGTCTGGGAAAGGTACTCAGAGTGTCACAACTAAATATAAGGTGGAACAGATTGGTAAGCTTAAGGAGTTAACACATGTTGTAAGAGACCATTAAATGTGAAGTGGGCAGATAACACCTCTGCAGTCATAGGACAAAAGAGGGTTAGTGGGTTATGGATTGTTCTATTGAGCCATAAATCCAGTGTTTTCATTGAGTCCAGGATTTTTAGTGTCTAGCAAAGTTATGAATTTAAGCTCCCAAACTCTTCTTTTGAAGGTGTTATGCAGGTCTCCTTTGAGAATGAGGACTGAGAGGTGAGGTATGGAGTGATTGTTTAGTGGAAAGTGTTCACCCACAGGTGATATGGTGTTTTTATCTTTATCATTTTCCTGTGTGAATTCATATGAGAGCGTTCTGATTGTCTTGCTTCACCCACATAGTTGTGATTGGGGCATTTAGCACATTGGATGAGGTACACCACGTGTTGTGATAGGCATGCATCCTGAAAGGTGTGTTGTGGGGCATATCATCGTAGCAGTAGAGATATGTCTACAGGTTTTGTATCTGTTGTTCTGGCACGGTATGGTGCTGCTTTGAGTTGATATGTCCTGGTCTGTGGGGAGCTTTCTTATGCTGATGAGCTTGTTGAGTTTGGAGGCCAGAAGAGAGGGTTTGGGAAAGATTTATTTCAGGGTGTGGTCCCCATCGAGTATGGGTTGTAATTGTCTAATGGTACCCTGTATGGGTTCCAGTTTGGGATGACAGATGGCAACTAGTGGTGTGCAGTTGGAGATTTCTTTTTTTTCCCTCCTGTATTGAAGCAGCTTCACTTGGGGTAGTTGGGTGGCCCATTCCATTATGTGATCTACTTCTCTGGTGGAGTGTCCTTGTTTGGTGAAGGTAGTTTGCAGTGTGTTAAGATGCATATCCTGGACTTTCTCCTTGGAACATATTCAGTGGTATGTGAGTGTGTGGCTATAGATAACCGATTTATTGGTGTGTTTGGGGTGGATACTGGATCTATGAAAATAAGTATGGTGATCCTTAGGTTTCTTGTGTAGAGTTGTCTGGAGGGGGTCTTTTGTTGAAGTTGATTGTATTGTCCCGGAAGTTGATGCTGGTGTGGGGGTGTTCTAGAGAGAATTTAATGGATGGGTGGTGGTGGTGGTTAGAGTTGTGATGGAAATCTATGAGGCAGTTTAGGTCGTCTGTCCAGAGGATGAAAACACCATCATTGTATTTCAGTTATAGCATTTGGTTTTGTGCTGCATTTGTCTAGCAATGTTTCCTCAAGATGGCCCATGAAGAGGCTGACATATTGGGAAGCCGTCCTAGAACCCATGACAGTTCCTGTGGTTTGATCAAAGTGTTTGTTGTTGAATGTAAAGTTGTTATGGGTGAGGATGAAATGGATGAGCTTGGTGATGTGTTTTGGGTGGAGGTTGTTAACGTTACAGTATTGTCCAATGTCTTGTAGATATTTGAGACAGGCAGCATTGCCATCATTGTGAGGGATGTTGATGTCTAGGGAGGTGACATCCAGGGTGGCAGATGTGGTGTTTTGAGGGAGGTTGTTAATGTGCAGATTTTTTGGAGAAAGTCGATTATGTCCTGGAGGAAACTGGCCCTTAGTGTGGTGAGTGGTTTGAGGATGGTTTCTGTGAGCCCGATATTCCTTCAGTAAGAGTGGCCCCTGTGACCATGTTCTCCTTCAAGAGCTGCTTCTGCTGGTACCATGAAATGTGGACAAATGGGGGCAGAGTCTTGAGTAAAGGAGACAAAATTTTCACATGAGCTGAACCTAAACTATGGGACTTACTCCCCCAAAAGATGAGAATGACCACAGATCTCGCTGCATCTAGGACTAAATGCAAAACCACACACTCTGTCTGTCTGTCTGTCTCTCTCTGGTAACAGATTCCTAGCTACTGATATGGGAGACAAGATATTATGCATCTGAAGAAGTGAGGTTTTTACCCATGAAAGCTGATGCTCAAATAAATCTGCTAGTCTTCAAGGTGCCACCGTACTCCTTGTTGTTTTTATAGATACTATTGTTTGTTTTCAGTTCTTGGGAGGTGCTCAAATACTACAACAATATGTTAGAATGTACATACATTTGTCATGCAAAATCTCCAGCATTTTTGAGCTATATTAGTATATCCATTGCATTGAGAATAGAGGCTCAACTGAGGGAATAATTAAAGCTTAAGAATCCAGAACACTGCATTTCCTTTTATTAGGTAAGTAACAGTCAGCTGATGCAAAAATTGCTTAATCTTAAATTCTAGCAATGCCCCAAATGGGAAATACACCAAGTGAGCATTCTTGGATATATTAATATAGCAACTCGTTCCCAATTTTACTCTGAACTTGACAGCTAAATTTTAGATACTGGTATACACAATGTTGTGAATCTTGAAACCTTTAATTAGTAGTTGCAAATTTGTTTGTCCCTCAGCAACTTGTATTTGCATAAAGATTAAGGCCAGTAAGAATGAAGGGGATATAACACAGACAGGGAAAAAACATTAATAAATTAGTAATCATGTATAAAAGATAAGTAGTCTTAGATGTCATTTCCATAAGCTTTATTTAAAATTGAAATTCTTTTTTTAAGATGTAGTTAATATTTTCTCCACTGTTGATCCTTTCTAAAGAGAGATCTGTCATGAGCTACAGAATTACAGAAATTAATGTATTGAGGTCAGACATTAATATGTAAATTAAACTTTGTTTTTATTCTGTATGCCACTATGAGCATTACCTGATATTTGACCTTTTGTTCATTTAGCCCAACTCAACTATGTCAGTCAAAACAATTAATTCTAAGTAATATCTTCAAAATATATGGCTCAGTTGCCGTGCCCTGCCCCAGTTCTCCTCAGCCGGAAACCCAGGGGGAGGGGACTAAAGGAGAGGAAATCTCTGCAAGATTCTCTTCCTGGGGATTTGCCCCAGATTGTTCCATTGGGGTGGATTCCTCACCAGCACCATCATCCTGCAGAGCACTCCCTAAAAAGTATATTCTGATCTCTGTTGTTCACAAAATGTTCTTTATGAAACTTCACTGTAATGGCATCCGAACACATCTTACTGCTTCTGTGTTCAAAGAATATGTTATTAATCACCAGTACCAAGAGAAGAATGATCTGAAAGCTCTAGACATATGTATCAACCCATTAGATAAAATAAGCTGTTTCCATGACACATCCAGGGCTAAGAACCTCAGCAAGAGGAAATCTAATTTCCTTCTTTCCTTTTTTTTAATTATCAAGGTTCAAAGTGGGGTAGTGAGAATTTGAATTGCAATACACAATGTTCTAGCAAGTGTGTTAAATGTGTAATTAACAAGTCTAGTAGGCATGTTTGCATGTATAGCTACCAGTGCACTTCCAGAAGCAATTCAGAAAGTCGGTTTTGGTCTAAAAAGGCAGGTATGGTTTGAGTCTTGACCACATTAAAACTAGCCTCTTTCCATATGCACCATCTTGGCAGTTGAGTTCAACTGGGACATTCTATCTATCTGAGGGGGGTTGGTAAGAATTTTAGGGGACTGAAGTCCTAGAGTTTGTTCCAACTTTTGGTCCAGCAGAGACAGTTTGAAGTTTAGGGTATGCTTGCAAGGCTCAATTGTTGCTTGGAGTTTAGACTGAGGGAGAGTGCCAGCATAGTGCGGGATGTTGTATGGCAGGAGGAGTTCCTTCTTTGATTGATTAATCAGCTTTGTGGCTTGGTAGTTTGAATTGCTGTAAAGTTGTTCATGCTCTCATAGCAATGTAATTTTACATAAAAATGAATCTCAAGGCTTGACCCTGCACAGCACTGGTGTGCAACACGCTGCATCCAGGCACAAGGTGATGAGCAGAACAAAGAATACAGGGGAACCCACCCCTGCATTAATGAGAACAACCCCCAGGTTACTTCTGCCTATCAGTAAGAGTATGTATGTGAGCCAAGATAAGGGACAGTGCTTAACAGCGTGGATGAAATCCTGGTCCCATTGAGATCAATGACCTAACTCCTGTTGATTTCACTTCATGTCCCTTCAGACACACCCATTCTCTATCCCTGTACCCCACTGCTTTGTTATCCTGCATATTTGAGTGGCTGTGGAGCAAGCCTGAAACGTATCTAACTATGGTTTGTGTTTAGCCTTACGCCCATGCATAGCATCCAGTCACACTTACACTGCAGCATAACAACCTTGTGCATTAATGCAGGGACTTCCAGAATCAAGGACTGAATGAGCCATTGCTTGGAAGTTGCTTTTTGGAGCAGGTAAGAAATGGATGGAAAATGTTGCTTAGGAGTCTTGTTGAACATCAGGTTTTGAGTTTGTGTTTCCTCCTTAGTTTATTGTACCATACCTCATAGGCAACATTAGAAAAATGGGATATGTCTTGTGCTTATGTGTATTTTGCAATTAGTTGTTGAAATAATGGTGGAAATGGAAAAGGAAATTCTGCCATAAATTGTCTGTGTGATTGCTCTCTCCTTGGCCTTTGTTTCTGGAAATTTTTTATACTTTCTCCTCTTCATTAATGCACATATGACAGTGCTCACACTGTTCCTTGATTGAATGACCCTTTGGGAGTTATGTCATCCAGTTTACCCTTGTGTTGCATAAATGGCAGATGGCAGCTGAAAAATGTAATGATGCATTTGCAAACAAGGAAAATTTATCTAGCAGTAGGGTAGGGAAATATGTTGTGCATTGTTTCCTTGGCCAAAAAAATGCAGATCAAACTTAAGCTGACTGTGTGTCTGGCTCTGGTACACTTAGCTAGGTAGCTTTATTTAATTAGCCACATTAAGACCACATATTTAAGTCAACCAGTGAGCAGAAATTGGTTGTGTATAACTTGAAGGGATTAAATCTCCAGAAAGTAAAACTACCAATTTTGGTATCTAGGGTAATAACTGAAAATTGAGCTTTGAATATGTTTTTTGAACATGTTTTTGGTTAATATGAGCGTGTAGAATAGGCCACTTTATGCTGATTAAATTTCACAGATGTGGGTGAGAACTCTCATGCTTGTAGGTTGCTCATACAAGCCTTTGACTTTAGTATGGTTTATTCTTAGCATGTGTATAATTGTTTAAAATGCAAAATTCTCAGACCTCATCATTACCACTTTGAATTACTTTTCCTCACAGTTTGAATATATAATATTATTAATATAATTAAGCTCTACAGCATATCAAAATAGAAATATTGTAACAATCTGAGAGAAAAAGTAAATGCTAATACAAAACAAATTAAAACTAAATTTTATTGTACTATAAAAAAACAACAAAAGGTCTTTGAAAGAACTAAATTGTCTTTTTACTTAATGCAACTTCAAGATTTAGCAATGGAGGTTTGAATTAAGTATAGTTGTTCTGATCACTGCATTAGGAAAATCTATTAAGAATTAAAATCCTTCATTCTAAGGTGTATGAGACATCCAATAGTGCTTGGAAAAAGAAATATGTTTTTGATAAACTTTTTAAGTTCTAACTGTGTTTAAGAGCTATTCTAATACAAGTTTCAAATAGTAAATTGGTTTTCAGACATTTTTACCCAGGTTCCCAAAGGAGCTTGGTGGTTTACAGCCGTGGTGACTAGAGAAAGAAAGAAAGGAAATTCTAAGTGACAGCTACATTGAAGAACCCGACAGCAATGCCTCTATTTTGTCATTATTCAATAATAATAATAATTTTCTGTAACCCATATTTTGGCCTCTTGGCTAAGATCAAATGTTGTCTTCAAATGTTGGATGTAGAAGCCCTCTACACCAACATTCCACACAAAGATGGACTACAAGCCATCAAGAACACTATCCCCGATAATGTCACGGCTAACCTGGTGGCTGAACTTTGTGACTTTGTCCTTACCCATAACTGTTTTACATTTGGGGACAATGTATACCTTCAAATCAGCAGCACTGCTATGGGTACCCGCATGGCCCCACAGTATGCCAACATTTTTATGGCTGACTTAGAACAACGCTTCCTCAGCTCTCGTCCCCTAACGCCCCTACTCTACTTGCTCTATATTGATGACATCTTCATCATCTGGACCCATGGAAAAGAAGCCCTTGAGGAATTCCACCATGATTTCAACAATTTCCATCCCACCATCAACCTCAGCCTGGTCCAGTCCACACAAGAGATCCACTTCCTAGACACTACAGTGCCAATAAACGATGGTCACATAAACACCACCCTATACTGGAAACCTACTGACCGCTACTCCTACCTACATGCCTCCAGCTTTCACCCTGACCACACCACACGATCCATTGTCTACAGCCAAGCTCTGCGATACAACCGCATTTGCTCCAACCCCTCAGACAGAGACAAACACCTACAAGATCTCTATCAAGCGTTCTTACAACTACAGTACCCACCTGCGGAAGTGAAGAAACAGATTGATAGAGCCAGAAGAGTTCCCAGAAGTCACCTACTACAGGACAGGCCTAACAAAGAAAATAACAGAACGCCACTAGCCGTCACCTTCAGCCCCCAACTAAAACCCCTCCAACACATTATTAAGGATCTACAACCTATCCTGAAGGATGACCCAACACTCTCACAAATCTTGGGAGACAGGCCAGTCCTTGCCTACAGACAGCCCCCCAACCTGAAGCAAATACTCACCAGCAACCACATACCACACAACAGAACCACTAACCCAGGAACCTATCCTTGCAACAAAGCCCGTTGCCAACTGTGCCCACATATCTATTCAGGGGACACCATCACAGGGTCTAATAACATCAGCCACACTATCAGAGGCTCGTTCACCTGCACATCCACCAATGTGATATATGCCATCATGTGCCAGCAATGCCCCTCTGCCATGTACATTGGTCAAACTGGACAGTCTCTACGTAAAAGAATAAATGGACACAAATCAGATGTCAAGAATTATAACATTCATAAACCAGTCGGAGAACACTTCAATCTCTCTGGTCACGCGATTACAGACATGAAAGTTGCGATATTACAACAAAAAAACTTCAAATCCAGACTCCAGTGAGAGACTGTTGAATTGGAATTCATTTGCAAATTGGATACAATTAACTTAGGCTTGAATAGAGACTGGGAGTGGCTAAGCCATTATGCAAGGTAACATATTTCCCCTTGTTCCCCCCCCCCCCCCAGACATTCTTGTTAAACCCTGGATCTGTGCTGGAAATGGCCCACCTTGATTATCATACACATTGTAAGGAGAGTGGTCACTTTAGATAAGCTATTACCAACAGGAGAGTGGGTTTGTGGGGGGGGGGGGGGGAGAAAACCTGGATTTGTGCTGGAAATGGCCCAACTTGATTATCATACACATTGTAAGGAGAGTGGTCACTTTAGATAAGCTATTACCAGCAGGAGAGTGGGGTGGGGGGAGGTGTT
Source organism: Natator depressus (assembly GCF_965152275.1). Lineage (NCBI taxonomy): Eukaryota > Metazoa > Chordata > Testudines > Cheloniidae > Natator > Natator depressus. Next base: position 22,382,586 of record NC_134249.1, on the reverse strand, counting down.
TTTTCATGCTTTGTGTGTATAAATAGATCTTCTACACTTTCCACAGTATGCATCCGATGAAGTGAGCTGTAGCTCACGAAAGCTTATGCTCAAATAAATTGGTTAGTCTCTAAGGTGCCACAAGTACTCCTTTTCTTGTTGTCTTCTTGGTTTACGATCTAAAATGTCCCCTTTCTGGAGACTAATAGCTTCCACTTTCAGGGAGATTTTGTTATTAGTAATAATCATGTTTGTTAGGTCAGTGCCTAAGAGTCAACCAATGCTGGGGCCCCATTGTGCTAGGCACTGTACAAACCCGGAGTACTAGACAGTCCTTGTCTCAAAGAGCTTACACTCTAAATAGGTCTTTTCCATCTTTAACCCCTTAATCCTATCTGTAAGAACAAGCAACCCTTTGTTCTTCTTCAAGTGCTTGCTCATGTCGATTCCATTCTTGGTGTGCGCCCACCCACGTGTGCGGTAGTTGGACTAAGCAGGCCCCACTGCAGGAGATCCTGGATTATCTGCTGCACCTCAAACTCCAAGTTTTGTCCCTGTCATAGATCAAGGTCCACCTCACCGCTATCTTGGCTTTCCATCCTCCGTTCCAAGGCAGGTCGATCTTTGCTCATGACATGATGGGACGTTTTTTTGAAAGATCTGTAGCATCCCTACCCACAAGTCTGGGATCCCATCCCCTCCAGGACCTGAATCTTGTGCTGTCGAGGCTCATGGGGCCTGCCTTTAAGCCTCTGGCTTCCTGCTGTCTCCTGCTTCTCTCCTGGAAGGCTTTGTTCCTGGTCTTGATAACGTTGGCCTGCAGGTGCTTACTTCGGAGCCACCCTATACAGTGTTCTACAAGGATAAGGTACAGCTGTGACCGCACCCATAGTTTCTGCCCAAGGTTGTTTCCCAGTTTCATACTGGCCAGGACACATACTTACTCATCTTCTTTCCAAAGCCTCATGCGTCAGATGAGGAGTGCAGGCTACACACCCTGGACGTCAGGAGGGCGATGGCCGTCAACGTAGATTAAACAAAGCTGTTCCATAAGTCAATACAGTTCTTCATTGCGGTGGCAGACAGCATGAAAGGTCACCCAGTGGCTGCTCAGAGGATTTTGTCCTGATCACGGTCTGCATCCGCTACTGCTATGATCTGGTAAAGGTGCCTCTGCCAGTGATCATGGTGGCACACTCGGCTAGGGCACAAGTGTTGTCAGCAGCCTTCCTGGCACAGGTACCAATCCAAAGATCTGTAGGGCTGCTACCTGGTCATCTGTCCCCTTATGCACTGACTCAGCAAGCTCGAGATGTTGGCTTTGGCAAAGCAGTGCTGCAAGCTGCAAGACTGTGAACTCTGAGTCCACCTCCATTGATACTGCTTGTGAATCACCTAGAATAGAATTGACATGAGCAAGCACTCGAAGAAGAAAAACGGTTACCTATCTCTTGTAACCGTTGTTCTTTGAGATGTTACTCATGTCCATTCCATTACCTGCCCTCCTGCCCTTCTGTCAGAGTTGCCGGCAAGAAGGAACTGAGAGGGCGCAGGGACAGTGCCTGACATACCAATGCATGAGCGTGGCACTCAAGGGGGTGCCACAGCCGGCCCTACAAATACCGCTAAGGCAAAACTCTCCGACCACTGTGCACATGGGCGCGCACACACCTAGAATGGAGTGGACATCTTGAAGAATAACAGTTATGAAAGGTAGGTAACCGTTTTTTTCTCTGAATTAGGGGCCAAATGGGAACCACTACCTTCTCAATCACTTTTGATATGAATATTAAATTGCTTGTCAAATGTGAAATCCTTGAAATAGTTTGAAAAGAACCCATGATCAGTGTATGCTTGCTTGAAGATAGGTGTTCCCATAGCTATCTTGGATTCTTCTGGAGCCACACGGACATGTATTCATTTTCAGTATCCCACTGGCAACTGGTTAAGGAGCAAGCAGATAGTTTGATTACGCTGGATAAAGATTAGCTCTAGCTTCATACTAGAGAGTCCATAAAACTTAGACAAATGTCCTGGATCAAAATCTTGAAAATGAGAATTGAAAAGGTTAATTTCAAAACTGTAATATTTATGTAGGAAAAAACAAACCCCCGAAGTAGATTATATGAATTGTCCATCCTCTCCTGTAGCTACAAGCTGAAGTCAAAGCTGCAGACTTTTGGTGTAAAGAATGCAAACAACATAGGGGCAAATAATTTCTTAAGGAAGATAAAAATATAAGCAAAATACTGTGGTTATGTGTAATATTTGTGATTTTAAAATAGTCTATATTCATATATATTAGGCACAAGCCTCAGGCTGCTGGCAAACTGCCAATGTGCCCTCAGTGTGCGAAGGTTGGACGCCTGGGCTTCATTAGCTCTGAAAAATGACTATTTGCATTTGATACATTAATAGCCTCTGTATACTTTTTAATTTCAGCCTTCCAGATACCTGTATGGACTCAAAGCAAAGATTTCCTCCAGTCTCAAGCAGATTGCCACGATCAAATCTTCAGTTTTCAAAGTTTGCAATAGTCAGGTATTCTAGTGATGAGGAGATGTGGTTACACTTAGAGGGCTAAGAGTATGTGTGATAACCTGCATCTCTATTCTTTTACCAGTAGATACGATTAGTTAGTAAGCATCTAAAGTTTCTGTCCCTATGCTACAGCAAACAGGACAAAGATGATCCATAATGTGGCCATCATCGGTTATAATAGAAATAGCACTAAGCTTACTTGACTGAGTCCCTGGGGTGGGAAAAATGTGAGCAGTGAGAGGCAGTAACAGACTGGGGAGGAGAATATCGGAAGCACAAAGGACAGCTAGGTGTTCACTGGAAGTTGATTGCGTTATTCGCAGTTGTGCCTTTGTAACTCTCCTCCCTGCAAGTGTCCAGAATGCCGTGTACAGCGTGGATGTCTTCAGCTAATACAGAAGAGAGGGAAGCACTCTGGTGATTAAATTTCCCAGTTAACAGATACCTTAACTTACTAATGGCACAAAATGAAATTACTCCACCAGTGTTCATAAACAGCATAGTTAGTAAACAGCATGTGACTTTATGTAATTGTCGACTTCTTGGATAGCCAGTAAATTTTTTAGCTAAACTGCACATCTTTTTTAACCCAGAGAGAGACAGAGTATATGTTATGTATGCAAGTGATAAACTCAACAGGATGTTATTACCATAGTAACTGAAGTGATATTCAGAGTAACAGCCGTGTTAGTCTGTATTCGCAAAAAGAAAAGGAGTACTTGTGGCACCTTAGAGACTAACCAATTTATTTGAGCATAAGCTTTCATGAGCTACAGCTCACTTATGCTCAAATAAAGCTTATGCTCAAATAAATTGGTTAGTCTCTAAGGTGCCACAAGTACTCCTTTTCTTTTTTTGAAGTGGTATTAGAGATCAGCTGGGGACTCAGCTTTCCCAAAACCACATTCTGATTGGCTAATTGGGTTTTTGTGATGTCATCATCATGCACCAATTGGCAATGTTGAAATGCACACAATATTCTGGGCCTGTGCCACTTATGGTTTTCATGTTCTCGCCCATTAAGTTTTAAGATAACCTTTGGAAATGGGCTTGCAGAGTGAAGCGCTGAAAAATGCCAGTTTTAAACTGTCACCTTTCCATGGAATTCCCAGGGACTCCCATTTCAATGCAGTTTGTGGTCCTTTCAGCCACTTTTAATTCACTTTCTACTCCAAAAGTTAAATTTGGAGCTGTTTGATCATCCAGATTTATTGTTTTGTAAAAGAAAATAAGTTGAAATTGACGTATTAGTCACAAAATTCTCAGGATGGACTTTGCGCCTGACAGGATGAGGCCTTTGATTATAAAACTGAGGGCCACACCCAAGTTTCCATAAAATGGGGCATACGGTAGCCATAATTTTTAATAAGGAGGTCTGGGCTTTCCGTTCAAGATTGTACGATGGGAGCTGTGGTCTCAGCAGGCCATACCTCTTTTTCTTAACCACGGAGATATGATGAGCAATGCTTCAGCTACACCGCATATGAAGTCAGCCACCCACACAAACCAATAAGCATTGGCATAGTTGATTTCTCCCAGAGTTGATCAGTCTAACAACTGGCTCCTGAGGATTCCCTCTGAAAATTAAATGTAAAGAGCTAGCAGCTAGCACAGCCACTGAAATTGCAACAAAACCAAAGCTTTAATACTGCTAAACTGAAAATATAATTGGCCACACTAACAGATTAATGTACAGTTCGAGATAATCTTGAATTTGCAGTTAAAAAGTATGCAGTGTTTTCAGAACAGCAAAAGTTCACTGGAAGCCATAAAGACTGGGCTAAAATGAAAGCAAAATTATGACTGTTGTAAGCCAAGTACAGCCGTTTGTTTTGGTTTTGGAGTAGCAAAAGTTTAGTTTGAGGCCCAGTTGCAATAAAATCAAAATTTGGGATTATTAAATTCCTGAAGAAATCTTTTAACAGGAAACAATAAACCTGTTTAGAGTATATCTCTTCTGTTTCTTGCGTACATTTATGTATGCTCTTTGGCAACTGCAGAGTATGCCGTGTTCTGTGCAACCACCACCAGATCTTCCATGTAAGAGAAGAGAGCTAGTGATAATTTTTGCTTTACTTAATTGAAAACAAATATAACATTATCCTTATCTGCTGTGCCGCTTGCTGGACAGAGACAATAGCAATCTCCTGCCAGCTATTCCTCCAGCACCAGCCAGAAAAAAAGCTTTGTTTTCACTATTTTTTTAAATTTTATTCGTTTAATTTTACAGTTTTGGATATTGCTGTGGAGAACAACTCTTCTGAGTTGTGCCAGCAATTAGAATCCCAATGTGGTGGGAATTCTGGAAATAACTGTAGCTTTTCTTTTGTGATGGAACTCTTCTGGCTCGTTCAGGGAATCTTGAGTCTTTTTGCTTGGTCCCTTGTCTACAATGAGTACACCAGAGATTGTTATAACATTTCTTGTTATATTTGGGACTGTCAGTGGGATCACCTAGTTGACAAGCTTACATTTTTGGAATTCTTATTTGATGGAGCTCACTATTCTTACTTCATTATATCTGCTTATTGATATTCACAAGACTATGTACAAAGCCTGTTTATTAACCATATTGGTACATTGTCCCTATTTATTTGATGAAGGGAATCTTATCCTTGTCTTTTATATCACAACTTCTCTCAGATTTAATAGAATCCACAGCATCTGTGCTACATAGGAAGGAGGATTGTTGGTATGTGTGCCAGCACACCTATTCCAGTCAATTTTACAGTAGCCAACAGGAGATGAATAACTTGCTGATGAGAAATTGCAGGTTACCATCTAGCAGATGGGAAGATCCATATGTATGAAATTTTGAAAAGAACTGCCTTGCAGGATTAAGCACAATCTCTACAGGCACTAGGTTCAGGGAACAATTTAACTGCTGTAGATTCTGGTATTACAGAGAGAATATGAGGAACATATAGGAGTGCCTCATTATAGTGTTCTTCGTTAGAATTTTTGAGTCCTGTCTCTTAAGAAATTGGTCACATATAGAAATATTCAGCTTCAGTGAACACGTTGTGATTGCGTATATACAAAAAACAGACCATTATCTCTAGAGTTTTCACGAAACAGTCTTGTTCCAAAAACAGATGCTTTGTGTAACTTAGCATGATAGTCTCATGAGAGCAGGCAATGGCCTGGCATTTACAATTACTAGGCACTAGGAGAGGCTAGACACAAATGTTTGATATGAAGAACTACTGTGAACTCATTGAAAGTACAAAGTATACTCTATAGTTTCTTCTAACAAGATGTTCACGTTTACAAAGTGAAAGAAAAGTACCACGAGCCAGTGATTGGCAACTAAGTGATGTTTCTGGAGACCATTAGGGACAAATTTTCACTTTGTGATTGCAATTGACTGCACTGTCTAATGTGGATGCTCAGCCATTTAGCTTTTGCAGTTGGATGCTGTCTTTCGCAGCTCAGACATTTGCACGTGTAAAATGTGTGCATAAATTCAGAGGCCAACTTGAAGCTGGTCTGAAAATTTGTCCCTAAAAATGTTTGTTTAGAAAATAGACGTGATCTTAGTAATTATATTTTTTCATTTTTGGTTATATGTAAAGTAGATTAGTGCAACCGGTTTTCCTGCAAGGAAAGTTGCCATAAATGTGGACATACATCACTAGGAGCAAAACGTGTTATACCGTATTACTAGTTAGTTGCGCAGTTTTAGTTCTGGTAGCACTTTTGGGCCCATTGTTACATCTAACACTGGTTATCTAACCCCCATCTTTATATTTGTTATTATGTATGTGGCACATGCACTTTAATGGGGATGAGAGCTAAAATTACTTAGCTCTTCTCTAGATATGTATTATACTTTAGGGACCCGATCATGTCATTCAAGGACACACAGAGATGGGCTCTGTTTTGATGGTGGTAGTTCATCCTCATTCATACATGTGTAATATACTGGGAGTTGCCTCATTTTTTACAACAGATTTAAAATGCATACACTATATAAATACAATAGGCATATCATCCTGTCATATGACATTAGTGCAATCCTTAGAGAGAAAATATTCAGACTGGTGCATTGAAATCTTTAAGTACGCCCTGGTGAGCAGGTTAGATAGTAGTATTGTCTAGTGGACTAAGGAAGAGTCTGGAAGATGGGAACTCCCTAGTTTTAATCTGCATCTCTGCTACTGGCTCACCTTGTTGACTTGGTTAAGGCACTTAAGGTGGGCTTTTCCAAAATGCTCAGTGTTGGCCTAACTCTGCTTCCATTGAAATCTCTGTGAATTTTACTATGGACTTCAGTGGGAGGACAGTTAGGCCAACACTAAGTGTTTTTGAAAATTCCACCCTTAACCTCTGTGACTCAGTCCCCATTAGTAAAATTGGGATGAGTTTTACATAACTCACTGTGGTGGTGTGAGGATTAATTAGATAATTGGCAACATTTCCAAAAAAGCCATGATGACTTAGGAGCCTAAGTCCTATTTTCAAAAGGGAAGGTAAATGGAATGTAGGCTCCTAAATCATGTAGGCACTTTTGAAAATTTCACCCAATATTTTTTATAGCAGTTTGAATACATGCAGTGAGTGGTGGTGCTTTTGGTTTACATTCTTACTTTGGAAAGAGCTGCAGCCATTTTCCACTTTGAGCATGACTTCTGATGATTCAGTTTGTGTGACACAGAAGCCACTGAGACTTTACTAGGAACCTTTAAAAAGCTCTAGAACAGAAAGGAGTTCAACGAAAGAGGGCAAAATGTGGTTTGCCAATTCAGTCACATCTTTCGGGGAAAGTTAGCAGAAAAGAAGAGGAAGGGAAATAATTACATAGGGACAGGTGTGTTAAGGTTGACTGTGAGCACATAATGGCTGCAACAGGGCTAAGGAAATCTGCTCCATTTCTGAAACCATTTGAATACGTCGCGGTACAGGTTTACTGTATGTCTGACTTGATCATTTTTATGGTGCTGTAGGTGGCTAATGGCTGTGTTGACTGTTATTCGGTACTTGAACTGAACTTTTGAGGTGCACTAAATCTAGTCAGGAACACAAAAGATCAGTGTACTAAAAGCAGTAATTTCTTAGAACCCTAATGTGAATTTAACTTATTCTTGATAATGGGCACTTAAAAAAACTATTGGAAAGAAGATGAAAACTTGAGTATGCTTAGTAGGTGCCAAGTAATTACCATCAGTTTTTAGACTTTCTGAACTTATAATGATAGCAACCTTCAGTTATATCCAAAAATGCCAAAAGGAGGAAAAAACGTAAAAATTTATCATGCTGAATAAATACGTAGCATTTATTTGAGAACATCATTATCTATCTCAGCTTTTGTTTAGGGAACTGGGCAATAACAAGAAAGATACAATCATAGAATATCAGGGTTGGAAGGGACCTCAGGAGGTCATCTAGTCCAACCCCCTGCTCAAAGCAGGACCAATCCCCAACTAAATCATCCCAGCCAGGGCTTTGTCAAGCCTGACCTTAAAAACTTCTAAAGAAGGAGATTCCACCACCTCCCTAAGTAACCCGTTCCAGTGTTTCACCACCCTCCTAGTGAAAAAGTTTTTCCTAATATCCAACCTAAACCTCCCCCACTGCAACTTGAGACCATTACTCCTCGTTCTGTCATCTGCTACCACTGAGAACAGTCTAGATCCATCCTCTTTGGAACCCCCTTTCAGGTAGTTGAAAGCAGCTATCAAATCCCCCTCATTCTTCTCTTCCGCAGTCTAAACAATCCCAGTTTCCTCAGCCTCTCCTCATAAGTCATGTGTTCCAGTCCCCTAATCATTTTTGTTGCCCTTCGCTGGACTCTCTCCAATTTATCCACATCCTTCTTGTAGTGTGGGGCCCAAAACTGGACACAGTACTCCAGATGAGGCCTCACCAATGTCGAATAGAGGGGGAACGATCATGTCGCTCGATCTGCACAATAATGTATTGTGACAGTGTATGCAAGAGATTTTGAGCAAAAAATAACAGCACTCCCCACACACTGTCTTTTTTAATATGGTATTTAAGCTGATACATGTACTGTACTATATGTGAATATTTTCTTAGATAGTATGCTCCTTGGAAGAGGGACCATATGTTCATATGTATTGCTGTATCACTTAGCACATGACCTGACTGAAGCTTCTGAGCACTATCATTATACAAATATTTAATAAGAATCTAATAGCAATCCTAAAGTTAAACTTCCTAAACTTTTTCTAGTATGACTCTTGTTTTCACAAAAATGTCATTTGGATTACACCAGTGATAATTTAGCCCACGCACAATTCACTGGTTGGCAGGGTAGAAGCCCAGGTTTGAAGGTGGTGCAGATTTTGACTTTTGGAAATTTTTCTTTGTTTCTGGTGAATTATCAATGAAAACACAAGGTGCTTTAAGGGAAGATTTGAATGCATTTGCCCCTTGCAAGAAGAAAAATTGTTTAAGGAGGACTTAAACAAAAAGCAGCTGAAGCTTGAAACATGTCATGGGCATGATATAATGATAATACCTAGCTCCTATATACCTGTAGCTATAATGAGGAGTAATAACGAGATTATAATTCTTATATAACTATGAGGATTTCTTTGCTAGTTTGCCTTTATTTCTGACTCTGCATGTAAAATGACCCCAGACACCCCGTGCAAAAACAGATGGAGGCCTCAGACAGACCTGTGGCAAACTTCAGGCAGAATAGTCATCTGTGTAGCACATTTTGTGGGGGAGGATTTGACACCTGGAGATAAAGGGTTTTCTTCTGCTCACGCAAATGATCAGGCTTCTGTTGCTTATACTCATAGGTTTACTCCTCTACTTTTCTCCTGCTGGCTTTAAATCTAGGGCAGAAGCTGGGTGAATTGCATGCCCTTAATGCAAATATGCAGGGTCTCAATTGGCTGCATTCTCCAGACATGCCATGGTCAGGCTGGCCACGAGGAGGCTAAGATGTACAGTATAGTATGTAGTTCAGCCGTGCTGACAGGATACCCATAGTTAGGGCGGAGATGAGATTTTCATTTAAGTGCCCGCTTAAAGGTTCTTACCACTTTTTGGGAAAAGTATTTGATGGGCAGGAATTTCTTGTGTGTTTTCTTTGCACAAAGGTGAGGGGTTTTTTAATGGTTCATAAAATATTTCTTCTCTTTGACTTAAATGTGGGAGAAAGTGTTGCTTTTAAGAAACATTTTTAACACCTTAATTTGCCCTCTGATACAAACATTTTGCTCTTGGAACTGGAACCTGAGCTTGTAGGTTGTCTGCAAGGGTCTTGTCTACACTGAGAATTTTGAGGAGTTCTTCCTGCATTAGTCTAGCGAGGCTACTATAGACTGATTACCAGCATTATTAGTACCATCTCGTCCTGCTTTGAGCAAGGTAGTAAAAGGACTGTGCCAGTGCTAGATCAGGGTGAGGGAATTCCCTGAGATATTCATCAGACATGCAGCCAAGGAGGAATTGTTCTTTCCTATGTTAGGACAAAATGGGTGAGAAATTAAATATAAGCAAGTGGGAAAAATAGCGTATTGTGGAGATGGGAGCTCTCTGCTATCACTGTGCTGGCAGTGGTATGAGTAGCTAGCTAGCACTTAGCATTTATGTAGAGCTTTGTGTTTTCAAAGTGTTCAAACGTTCATTAATTAATTAATCCTCACAAACACTCCATTGAGGGAGATAATTAAATATTGTCACCCCAACCTACCTTTTTCCCCCTTCACCAGATAAGGAAACTGGCACTTTTAGAGGTTAACCAATTTGTTGAATGCCACATAACATGTCACTGGCAGAGACACAATTAGAACTCAGTAGCTGGGTGCACCCAGCACTGTTCTTTTAGTTCATTAGAGCTCTCTGCCTCGTAATTTACTGGAATGATTTTAAGTGCATGCAGAGATATAAGAAAATTTAAACATATCTGTATTTTGTGTGTGTGATTATTTATTTAAATAAAGTCACAGGCATAAGTTGGCCAAATTCCGTGTAATCTCTCCCTGTATACCTTAATATATAGGGATCTTGCTTGTAAATGAAACAACTCCTCTAGATTCTGGGGGGCATCCAAATACAAAGATGCTTCTGTTTTCTATACACTTGCAAAGGGCCTAGATTGGCAGTTACTGACTGAGCATCTTGTAATTTGAAGTAGTGAAGCACTAAAGCGGGTCTAAAATATTGTTATCTTCACACTGTATAATTTTGAAAGTTTGTAACAATAATAGATGAATCACTGGCTGACATTAAAATAACTGAGCCAATCTATTTATAGAGACCTGATCTTTTTAAAGAACATAAACTGGATTCATCTTGTAAATCAATGCATATTACTGTATGCAAACATACTATGTAAATGTAACTAAATAAGACTTCATTTAAATGTTAAGGCATTATAGGAAAAGTGTTGCCTAAAGATTGAATAATCTTCTGCTTGTGAAAACTGGGGAAGGATGTAATTGTTCGCTCTTCTTATCTCAGTTTGATGCCATGTACTTTGGGATATCAGATATTGCAGTAATAAAATGATTTGTAGCACAAGAGTGTTCAGATGGATTATATAATAATGTTTCTGCATTAAGAAAAAGATATAATTTATGTTATAAATCACATTTTCATTCTGTTTGTGACCATGGAAAACTGAAGTAGAGAATACATTATGATAATAGGTGGATTGAACTGTTTTAGTCCAAGAAAGTTAATTTATTTAGAACTCATGAAATTTTTTTCAGTGTGGGGTTTCATTTCCTTTGGTGATTTGTGACATTAGTCCTGCATTGTCTACCCAATTAAGTACTTTTCACAAATAATTAGAAATATTTCTGAGCTGTTAGGATAAACATAGGCAGGTAACAAGGAATACAAAAATGAGACTCAGAAAGGTTGAGGTATTGGATGGAAGCCTACCACAGTGAGCTGGGGGAAATGAGATTGCTGTGAAGGACACCTGGTATATGCACACCCAGAAGTGGGAAAGTTTGCACTGACATGATAGCGGTGGGACTTACAATGCCGTAGAATGGAATCCTTTGTTGGATCATTCAGATAGTGACAATGAAGTGAAACTGAGGCAGACAAAAAAGACCAGAGCTCTGTTCTTCTTCCCAGACCTTAATCATCTCTGCCTCCAAATAACAACTTTGGGTGCCAGAGGTAACTGGTATTAAAGTTGTGTTCCTGGCTGTTTTGTAGATTCCCTGGTAACCATATTGACAATAGAGGATCATTCTTATCTAGCCCCTTTCACCCTTCAAATGCTTTGCATAACTATCCATGGGAATCAATTCACCTAACTCTAGGGTGAAAGGTAGCAGATGTTAACAGCTCACAGCACCATCACATGATAGTTTAGGAATAGAAGTGAAGAAGAATATTGTATTTTCATTTTCAGTAGGCAGGATCTTCTTAACCAAAACAGACTGTGCCCAGAAAACCTAGGCTAATAACATCACTCTTTCAAAAAGTGTCATAGGATCTCAATAACCAGAAATTGTCTGGACTTCAGCTTCAGCTCATCCTCCATCCACATCATGACCCATCATGTCATGCTGGGTACTGGTTCAGCATTTTATTATTATGATTTATTATATGTATTTCTGTAGTACCTTGGAGGCCTAGTCATGGGCCAGGACCCTATTTTGATAGGCGCTATACAAACCTAAAACACAAAGACAGACCCTGCCCCAGGAGCTTACATTTAAATAGACAAGACCGATGCAGGGTAGGGGGAAAGGGATAACACACGAGTGGAGTGAATAATGTGATGGCAGCAAACGTCATGTTAGTTCCATGATTTTTTGGGAATGTGTGGGGAGTTAGTTCAGAGGGGATCAGCTGAAGGGGAGGGGATTAGGGGGGCTAAGAAGTGGAGAAGAGGGTAAAAAGAGTGCTGCTGAGGCAACGAGACTATGAGGGAGGGAGAGGGTTGGAGCAAACAGCTAATCAGCACATGCCAGAGAGAGTCCACCCAAAACTGTAGAGAGTTTTCTGAAAGTCCAGCAGTCCCTGCTTTGGCTTTTCTGCCTTGGCCAGGGTCCATGTCACAAAAACCACCATCTCCATTGGCATTGTTGATGGCAGATTGTGCAGAAATGACAGACTGAACTGGCATTGAGAGTGAAAAAACAGTTCACCCTAGAAGTGGGTCCTCCATGTCCAGGTGGAAGCACATCAGTGGAGCGTGTTGGGAAGCTTGCTCTGCCACTGCTCATGCTGTCCCTGGTCTTTGGATGAATGCAGGGCTGACATTCTCAGAGCTGTTAATCCAGCATTTTGACAAATGTGGAAATTCACTTTAAAATTAAAAAAGAAAATGAGATACAGCCTTGAATGTTCAAACCTACATAAAAGTTGTCTGATTTGTCAGAGGTGCGGAGAACCCCAAACTCCCTTTCATTTACATGGGACTTATGGACACTCTGTAGCTCTCAGAATCAGGGCATTTAGTTTTGTGCTTAAATGTGAATTTAGGTGCCTAACTTTAGGCAGCAGATTTTGAAAACTGGCCCATCTCTCTTTACCCACTCATCTAGTAGTACGAGTATAAAGGTCTCCAAAACCAGAAATCCTTTTTTCCTTCTTGAAACTTAGACAGCTCAACTGAGTGTTTTTTAATCTTCTAATTTTGAACAAAGTTGCTTGTATGGTTTTTTCCAGCCCAGAATGAATTTTAAATCCCTGGAAATAGTTTTTAATGATAAAGATGCTGACAGAATCATAGTGGATTGATACAATGTCTCACAAGGTACAGTTACTGTTTGTGCTACAGATCTCAACTGTCTGAGAATTCATCAGACACAAAAGACGACCTATTGGAACCAGGATCAACAGACCAATTGGAACATGATATCAGCAAAAATCCAGAAGCCAGCTTACCCTCCCTTTGTCTCAAGCAAGTGTTTCCAAAGTATGCCAAACAGTTCAACTATCTGCGACTGGTGGACAGAATGGCTGCATTGTTTATCCGATTCCTTGGAGTAAAAGGGACAATGAAGTTGGGACCAACAGGTTTCAGAACATTTATAAGGTTAGTAGTAAAGGATTTAAGATCTCTCAGACCTATCCAATAGCACTGCTAGTCTTGTGTTTATGTGATAGAATAGTTAAGACCAGAGAAAACATTTTCCCCCAAATCCTGCTGAACAGCTGCACACCCTTCTGTATTTTCCTTCTTGTCATTGCTGATTATTGAAATAAATACATGTGCATAATACAAAAGTTTTCTTCTTTTAGAATCAGTCTATTGCTCTGATTCCTTTAGTGATCGCTTCATCCAGTATTAGAGAACACACTTGTTTGCATGGTAGTGAACTGTGGTGTCACAAGCATGGGATTGGGGGACACCCTACCTGAATTCTTGTTAATAGGAACAAGAAGAGAGTTCCCATTTTTTGCAGTTTGTCTTGGTATTTAACAGGAAAAGAAAAGGAAATGGCTAATAGGTGACATTGCCATTGGCAGCTGTAGAAATTGTCATTCCTTAAATTGAGGATTGTCTCTTTAAAGGAACAAGCAGCTTGAGCAGAAGGTCTCAAAAATAAAATCTTGGGTATTTTTTTCATACCAGTATCCTTTGATGTAAATGAGGGAAGAAGAAATTGCTCAAATATTATGAACAGAATTGTTACTGAGTGGAATGTTTTTCAAAATTTAGCATTCAGTATCAAAAGCTCTTCAAAATGAAAGGACACTCTGGTAATCTTTCTGTGTTTATCTTCCTTTGGCATTGGATACAGCTGAGTTTCCGAAGCTATTTGGCTGGTGAATTTAGTGTTTTGTAGTTGATAACAAGCCTCTCTCTGTAGGCACTTTTTGTTTTAAATTCTGCCTCATTATAAATGAATATTTTGATCATATTTCCTTCTCTGAAAATACAGTAGATATAATCTGCAGGAGCAATATAGTTGCGCTATGTTCTGGCAACACGGATACTCTAACTTGTACCTCCCAAAACAGAACAGAGTGGGGAAATAAACATAATATACTCTGTCTTAATTCGTTTTCACAGTGTCCATCTCTTGAAATGTGCTACATGAGTCAGCAGTTTGAGTGAATTATGCTAATATCTGGCAAGCCCCATATTTTTTTTTCTTCTGGTAAAATGGGGAATATCTAAGTGTATTTATCTCACCTAAATCACTGTCTCACTATGCGCATAAGAACAGTGTACGTCAGCATTTATTAAGTACCCTTTTTATGCAACTGGATGATGGTGTACTTGCTGTCTGTGACAGTGGCATTAGCTGTCGTGAAAACTGTTGTGATGCCACAAATTGAGGATTATCCATTTGGCTGGGGAACAAGCTGGAAGAGCAGAAGGACTCTAGTTTCGTATGACTGGCTTCCTAAAATAGTTAAACAGGAATCTAGAATTTATTCGTAGAGCTTAGTTTAGTTTATTTTTTTAAAGCCCCCATTTTCCTTTAACTAGTTCCCTCTTGCTCCATTTTCCAGTTCTTCAATATGCATGTTTGAGCAACTGAGACTCCCTTATACTTGGATGGAGCAGGTGTGAGAAGGTTGGAGGGAATCTAGAGTACAAGGGGGTGTTCAGAGTAAGGGAGTCTGTTACACCTCCTGGTGCTGACGTTGACCTGTCCTCTCACCCTTTTGGGAAACTCCTGCCTGCTGTTTTGAAGAATTAAGCTCCAAATAAAATGATTGTGTACCTGCCTGTGCTGCTTTGAAAACATCCAGCTAAATGTCGGTCTGGATCTTTGCTTATACAAACGGCAGTTCTGAAGTGGTTAGGCTTGTCACTCAGTTCAGCTGGCATTGTGGATTGAATCTGTTGGGGACAGACATTATTGAAGAGTTATTTTTTCCTCCCATATTTGTATGTGGAAAAGTAAGTTCTGGAACATTGTAGCAAACATAATTCAGATATCACAAATGAGGAAAGTAATAGCATTGGAGACAAAGGTAATTTCCTTTTACAATACTTGTTGTTTAGATACATGTTTAGCTTTTTTAGAAAGGTAATAGATCCTTAAAAGAAGATGGGCATAGACTGACCTGTGGTCCAAAGCTTTATTCAGTAGGAACACTTGGGCCTTTATTCCACTGCCAGTTGATGGTCTCTAACAAATGTTAGTATTTTTCATAGTCCAGATCTACTTGTTTAATTTCTAGTAAACCAGAGGAATGTGAGTGTGTTTGGATTGAGACATTGTGAAGAGGAGATATTGAAGAAGGGTGACTTCCCTAGCTGTGGGTGCATACCCTGCTGTTCCCAGCCAGGAGGGAGGCTTTCCAAATGCTGCTCACTGATACACTGTGCACTAATGATTTGCATCAGGAAATTGCAACTTGCAGTGGCAAGGAATTCAATTTATTTTTTCATATACTTTTATTTTGTCATTTTCATTGTTTTTTAATGGCTGTACATGTTCCAGTTATGGTACACATATCCCATTTTCTGTCTTTCATTGACTATGAGAAAATAAATAAGCAGCAGGAGCAAATGCACTCTTAAAATACAGAGATCCTCTTTCCATGCAGATGCCCTTAGCAGTCAAGAATGAATAAAAACAAATAGAGTTATATAGATAGAAAAGACTGTGGGGCATCTGCTCCATCCACAGGCCAGTGCCGGATTGTTCACTACGGTGTGTTTTTTACTGTTGAATAAAGCCTTGATTTAGATACCTTGGTGACGAGCATAGTATAAATGTTTCACTATAAATGACGGATAGATATTCTTCTGAAAGATTATTCCATAATTCTTCTTCTTCTCCTTGTCTTTGAATGTTGAACTTGCAAAGCCATTTTGCAGCAGCCTCACTGGCGAAGTACAGAGCCCTCAGAGCACCATCAAATCTTGTCAGAGGACATTCGTCAGTGATGTGTGATATTGTCTGCCTTTGGCATGTGGGATCGTCTCATTGGCCATAGGCATGAAGGCTAGTTGCACGCTGACCTGGCCCATTCAAAATCAGTTCAGAAAGACCGAGGAGTGATGTGGCAAATCAAAGCCAGGGACAAACATGGTTGGGGTCCGTTATTAAGAGAATGATTTCTGACTTTAGCTGCAGACCATTCTTCATGCCACATAGACATCGCAAAGAAATCTGGGCAGGGCAAGTGGGCCCACAATGGGTGCCTAACATACCTCACTGCAAGAATGTCTTCCTTCGTGTTCTCTGGTGTCTCTTCAATTCAGCTCTAATATCAGTAAAATCTAGATTTTTCTCAGAGTTCTCCAGTCTCTGTGCCCTTCTTCCAAGAGTCCTCTAGTAAATTTATAAAAGATTCTGTTCTTGTTGCCCATGTCAGAGCATTTGCTAGATTCCTTTCCTCAAGAATGAAATGGAAGGTATATCAGTGTATGTGTAATGAGCAGGTGGTTACAAACTGTCCTCACAAGTTGTAGCCAATCAAAGCTTTACCTTCTTTCGGTGGGTTCAGTTTGTTCACAAAAGGAACTCAAAATGAAATACTATGAAATACAGCCTAAGCCCATGCTTGGCTGCACCTAGGGTACCTAGAACAGCTCAGCCCACACTCTACCTCTAAAGAACCATTACCATCTCTCTTATAGCTAAGTGGGTTAAAAAGCTACTTGGAAGTGCGAAACAGCAAAACACGTAATATTTTCCAGCAGAAACATCTTGCAGGATCAATCTCTTAGATACTCCGTGTAGCTTTATACAGGCATTTCAAATGGATCAGTGAGTATCATTCAGTGGTAGACTCATAATAATAATAACTCCAGGAGGGTAGAACATAAGAGTGGCCATACTGGGTCAAACCAAAGGTCCATCTAGCCGAGTATCCAGTCTTCCGACAGTGGCCAATGCCAGGTGCCCCAGAGGGAATGAACAGAACAGGGAATCATCAAGTGATCCATCCCTGTTGCCCATTCCCAGCTTCTGGCAAACAGAGGCTAGGGACACCATCCCTGCCCATCCTGGCTAATAGCCATTGATGGACCTATCCTCCATGAACTCATCTAGTTCTTTTTTGAACCCTGTTATATTCTTGGCCTTCACAACATCCTCTGGCAAGGAGTTCCACAGTTGACTGTGCGTTGTGAGAAACAAAACTTCGTTTTGTTTGTTTTAAAGCAGGGGTGGGCAAACTTTTTGGCCTGAGGGCCACTGAGTATGGAAATTATATGGCGGGCCATGAATGCTCCCGAAATTGGGGTAGGGGGTGAGGGCTCCGGCTGGGGGTGCAGGCTCTGGGGTGGGGCCAGAAATGAGGAGTTCAGGATGTGGGAGGGGGCTCCAGGCTGGGACATGGGGTTGGAGTGCAGGAGGGGGTGAGGGTTCTGGCCGGGGATGCGGGCTCTGGGGTAGGCTGGGGATGAGTGGTTTGGGCTGCGGGAGGGTGTTCCAGGCTGGGACCGAGGGATTCGGAGGCTGGGAGGGGGATCAGGGCTGGGGCAGGGGGTTGGGGTGCGGGGCGGGGGGGGGATCAGGGGTGCAGGCTCCAGGTGGCGCTTACCTCAAGCTGCTCCCGGACACAGTGCCATGTCCTACACGGAGGCACGGCCAGGCGTCTCTGTATGCCACCCAGTCTTCAGGCGCTGCCCCTGCAGCTCCCATTGGCCAGAGTTCCCGGCCAATGGGAACTATGGGAGGGGAGGGAGGGCAGCTTGGGGCGGGAGCAGGGTGCGGAGCCCCCTGGCTGCCCCTACACATAGGAACCAGAGTGGAGACATCCTGCTGCTTCCTGGAGCTGCGTGGAAAGCCCCTGATCCCGCTCCCCGACTGGAGCGCCGGAGCGGGGCAAGCCCCTGACCCTGCTCCCCGGCGGGAACTTGAGGGCCAGATTAAAAGGCCGTAGTTTGCCCACCCCTCTTTTAATGGGTAGCAGGTCGTAACAATTGGTCAAGCCATATTTTTGATGAGAAATAGTAAGTGGATTTTTTGGTTATCTCTTGCAAAACCCAGCTGATCGAAAAACATATATAGCAGCTTGTTAATCCTGATGTTTTCAGGATATTGATATGAAGTTGAACACATTGAACATTCAGAACTTACTTAGAGGTGTGGCAGTATCCACAACACTGGATCTGCTGACAGCTAGTCCCTATCAGAGCTGGTGTCCGAGTGCTCTGAGCAAATGGGAAGGCTGGTTGTATACGTGATGTTGTAAGTGAGACCGTACAGGACTTTCTCCGTCATAGCCCATGTATATTTAACGAGTGCTAATTTGATTGATATCTGCAGCAAGCTAGGTGGCCATGGCTTTCAGTTGAGCTCTGTGTGCCTTCATAGTTGCCCATCTGGCCTGGATAAACCCTTTATCCCAGTTCCCTTCCCACAATTTGGCTAACTTTGGAAGTAATCATACTTTTTCTTTCTTTATTTGGTTTATATTTAACAGGAACTGCAAGCTGAGTAACAGCAATTTTTCAATGGCTTCCGTGGATATTCTGTACATCAATATCACAAGAAGATGGAATAGTATGGGACTAGACCAAAGAGAATCAGGTAGTTCCATTCCATACTGGGAGAGTGTGTAAGTTCCTGTTTCTAGATAGATTTTGCCCTTATAAATGCACATCCAGCTTCCACTAATGTTTGTGGGAACAGTGCCTCTGCATCTGACTGCAGAATTTGGCCCATTAGTTCTATACTAGCTTCCCTTCATGTGTGTAGGGTAGGTCACCCTTGTTTTCAGGCCCTCGTTGGACTTGGGTTTCACAAAGCCTCTTCTTTGTGCTTGCAATTTTGCAAGTGTAATTTTGGTTTTTGGAGGTGCATTTACTGTCACCTGCACCTGCAAACTCATCTGGTGTTTGACGGCACTTTGCCTTCAGCCTTGCACTGAATTCAAGGCACTTACCAATCACCTGTTAATGCACATGCTGAAGTGCCTCACATTTATGTTCACATAAGTAGATGCTGTGATGCCTCATCCAGGTCCACCAAATCCATAGTATCCTTAATAACACTCCCAGTGAGGTCTCCATTCCAGCATAACTTGGTGCACCCTGCATTCAGACAGTAATTTACACAGCTAATAAAACAGACATCAATTCAAGAGCTCCAAACAGATATGTCTAGCTGCTTTGTTGGTGAATTCTGCTCCCCAACTGGGTTATTTTTGGTAAAATCCAAGTACTGCATTCATTTACTTTTCAGATAGCAGGTTCCACCCTACAGCTCTTCATTCTCTGTCCTTGGCTTTGTGATGAGCAAGGGATGTATGATGCATTGTAGCAGGAACTTACACTACAACTCAGCTGTTAAATTGGCTCCAAATTTAAGTGATATCAAAAAGCTTGTTTTTTTTTTCAAAAGAGAAATTCATTAAATAACAAAATTCACTGGAGCAGCAAGGGTAGGTGTTCCTATCAAGGTATTGCAGATGGCAGCTAAGTTACTACAGCTTTGTTGGCAATAGAGAGTGAGGCTTAAATCTGAACCTTTGAGGGTAAGTATTCATCTTAATTATCATTTTAAGGGCTAAGAGTTCTCATGTTTTAAATGAGTTCTGAAGTTTTGCTGCTGGATTAAGCAAAGAAGAAGAGAATAGAAAAAGAAACCCCATCTCTAATGCTGAATATGTGTGGTAGCAGAAACATGCCTTTTTTGATTAAATAGGGAAATTGATCAGTAGTAGCAGAAGGAAGCTGTTTTTCATGTTTATTGCTTCAAACTAGCATTACCATCTGGCCCATTGTTAATTCTGGATTAGTTTTTCATGTTTTGTTTGCGTCTTAAATTACTGTGTATAAGCAAAATCTGTCCAGTCTACTTGTGTAGTTGTGCTAGCACAGATTGTTGGTTTGTTTATCAGTGTTTCTCTGTGTTTTGCTGACCAGAACAAGGAGATGGGGGAGAGATTCATTTTCTGTACACTCCAGTTAGCAACATCCTCCTCCTCTCTGGCTTCCCTCACGCCTCCATTTCCCGCTCTGGCCCACACAAAATGCAGATCATCTTTTGACTCCCCCTCTACCGCCTACCCAGGTTCCAGCTTCTTGTCTTAATTCTGTCTCTTCCTACTTAACCAATCTGTTCTCTTCTTGTGTTGCTGCCTCATCCTCTGGGCTCTGTTGGTTATGCCAGCCTCAGTTGCCACTTGTCTGCTCTGCTCACCACTGCCGTCACACTTCCCCAGGTGACACCCTTTATGCATGACAATGATCAGTTACACTGCTACCCTCTCCTGTGTCATATCCCTTCTCAAGACCCACTTCTGCCATGATGTCTTCAAGAAATCAGCAAATGTTTAGTGGCTAGGCTGAGGGCAGCTGGGGAAAGTCCTGATTTATCTATATAGTTAGAAAACTAGCACCTCCCCAACAAGTGTCCCTAAAAAGATATCCATTTGATTGGCTCCCTCACTCCCCTTCCTGTGTTTCTTGTCTGCTTAGATGTCAGCTGCTTGGGGCAGGGGGAGTTACTGTCTGTGAGCATGTCCAGTGTCCAGTACCGTGAGCCCTCCCAGTCCTGACTGGAAGCTTGGGGAGCTGCCGTTTTATTAAATAATAAGAATATTTGTTTAGTCTCTTCACATTGTTCTGGCTGGGCCTTAAGGGCTAATTCAGTTCTCATGGAAGCAGATGCTACTTACTGAAGACTGTGGAGATGCAATTGCTTATAATGGTTCCGAGTTTAGTCCTAAAGCCGTGAGGGCTTGATAATGCAGGAGAATGATAATGGGATATGGAACCTTTCACTTCTAAGGTACTAATGGGGTTTAGCCCTTCGAAGTAGGGGATTTCGTGGTACATGATTGTAATTAAGATGGACCATTCAGTCTTTCCCAGTCTACTCCATCTTGACAAGCTTGCATTGGACTGTGTGTGGATAAATAGGACTAGAGGTCAAACTATTCCAAAGTGACTAGTGATTTTGGGTGCCCAAGTTGAGACCTAGAGTGGATTCTCAGGACACTGGGGAAATCTGGCCCCTCTTGGGTGTCTCAGGTTGGACACCCAAAAATCATTAGTCTCTCTTGACCGTCTTGGCCAGTCTGGTACTTTTCCCAACTAATGCCCTGTCATCTTCTTTTCTTTACTTGTGCTTTAGCAGTGAGGATTTTGTTCCTTGCTCTGCAGAATTCCCTTATCTAAAGCAAAGTATTATTACTATGCATTACTCTTATTAAACATTTATACTGTGATAGTGCCTAGAAGCCCCCAACAGGATTGGAGCCTGATAGTGTTATGTGCTGTATAATCTCCTATAAAGTCACAATCCCTGTCCCAAAAAGCTTGTGATCTAAGAATACAGTTCCCTTCAGCTTTGCAGGGGCAGAAAAGTTGGACCTAGAATATTTATACTAGATTGCTACCTTTATTCCCACTAGTATCAACTTTATACTTTGTCTTACTCTACATACCAACCACATACAGTAGACTAGTTTTTGGTATATCTCACAAGTCTCTTTTGAAGCTCTAAAGGGGCCTCTTTATGCATTCATAGAATTTCCAATAAGCTTAATGAAACTTATGTGCACACAACAAGGGAAGAATAAACTCCTTATGTCTGATACTTGTCTGAATGAAGATAAACCTGCATGGAGGGGAGCCAGAGCTAAACAGACTCCCACCTAGGACCCATAAAGGAAGCAAGAGTGTTAAAAGGCAAATTAAAACCCGCACATTTAGAAAACGATGACATTTATTTTAAAAATGACTTTTTTCTCTATTAGAGTTTTAATATGTACTCGGGACCCTGATGAAACTGAACAATAGGTAGCTCTAAATAGCTTCTCTGCTGCTTGTGAGCCAATCTAATTGTCATTTTTATTAAAAATGTGAAAGGCTTGGGTTTATAATATCCTCATGTAGCTTTTGTATTAGGAAGTGGAAATGTGAATGACGATATTGTCAAGCAAAGGGGTTTGGGACCCCTAACTGCACATAGGCAAATAAAGCAAACAAATTTTGTGAAACTAGCCATGCCAAGGCAGTTATTAGATGTAAGCTCTCCTCATCAGTCATGTTCCAGGGTTTGTGGTATATCTGCAGTGTCTGCTGAGAAGCAAAAGTGCAGAGCACCTGGGGGACGTCTGCCCATTGGGTTTTGTACCTCAGGGAGCTCGCAGAGTAGGCAGCCTCGAAGGGCAGTGGGCCAAAGTCAGTTAGGATGTAAGCCGCAGCATAAATTCCGCATCAAGTACAAACTAATCCTGAAATGGATGTAAATGGCAAAGCAGAACAACTTGTACCAGCCTAGTGAATGTGAATGCATCCGATGAAGTGAGCTATAGCTCACGAAAGCTTATGCTCAAATAAATTTGTTAGTCTCTAAGGTGCCACAAGTACTCCTTTTCTTTTTGTAGAATTACTGAGACTCTCATTCAAAGCGGTGGGAGGGTGTTGACACTCTACACTCTACATAATTTCCTTCTCCCCCTTTGCCTTCATGCCTTCTACTATTCTGCCCTAGTGCATGGAAAGCCCTTCCTCATTTTGCTCTCTTCTACAGACCCACTTCTTCCATGAGGTCCATATGGCACACACAGAAAAGGACTGGATCAAGAGATAAACCGTACACTCCTTCCTCTGGCTCTCCCAGGGCCTCTTATCTTTCTGTGTCTTGTCTTGTAGTCTGTAGGGCCTTGGTTACAGCAACAGTCTTGATGCTTGTGTTTTGTAGAATGCTAACCTCAGTGTCAAATAACAGCAATAAAATGGAGCAGGAAGCCAATTTTATCGTATTCTCTCCCCCGAGTTGGTTGTTTTGCTACAACCACCCCCCTGCCTGGAATTCTGACTAGTTGTGCATACCCACCAAATACCATCAGTCAGAGTTAGGCTGCTTTGTCATTAAAACCCACTTTAGAACTTCTTTACATCCAACTTGTGATTTTAAACCACATTTTAAATAAGTTCCCAATTTGGCTGAGAAACTTCATGAGAATTGCATCTGTTTCCATGGCCCGATGACTTTCCAGATGCAATCCACTAGAGTCAGCTTTAGAGAAGGGGGATTAGTAGGGCCACTCTAGGCTGAAGAAATGGAAGAGCTTGTAATAACAAAATATTTACAGGTTCCCACTTCCCAGTGAGAGATGAGAAACCACTAATCCAAGAGAGAGAGTGCGATGAGAGGAGAGCTCAAGTGTGGAGTGGAGTTTGCCAGGGCATTCTGCCACTTAGACTTCACGTTCTGTTGAACAGTCTCTGTCAGGCAAATTAGAAATTGCTCACCTGGAATTTTTGTTTAAATAAAAAATATGGCAGCTGAAGGGGAGTCAGAACAACCCCAGGGCAAAGGCTGCAAACAGGATGTTTCCCAAAGAACAACGCTGAACCCCTTGAATCCAAAAGCCAAATGAAAAATGTTTGTTAGGGTACGAGGGTTTATTCCTGGCTTCATCACTGATTTGCTGTGTGACCTTTGGCAAGTCACTTAGCCTCTCCGTACCACAGTCTAGTGGTCTGTAAAATGAGAGTATTAATATTTACCTTCCACACAGTGGGCATGTGAAGTTTAATCCTTTGCTTAACTCATTAAAAGAAATCTACCAGAGTTTAATGTCCAGATTTCACCTGCCCTTTGTATGTTGCTATATTTTCTGTTTTCTTAGTTTGCAAGTTTTTTGGGAGAGGCACTGTGTCTTCTCTGGTGTTTGTAAATCACCCAATACAATAGGGCCCTCGTCCTGATGAGGGCAGTATAAATAATGAATAACAATGATAGGTTTGAGGGTCTCCAATGAAAGGTACAGAGTCTGATGCCAGCTGGGGCAGGAGTCAATACAAGCTCCATTTCTCAAGCTCAAAGACTTTCTGTATAAGCTGTCCCATAGAATTCTTTTCAGAGTGGTAGCCAGTGTTAGTCTGTATCAGCAAAAAGAACGAGGAGTAGTTGTGGCACCTTAAAGACAAACAAATTTATTTGGGCATAAGCTTTCATGAGCTAAAACCCACTTCATCAGATGCATGGAGTGGAAAATACAGTAGGAAGATATATAGAGAGATATATATATACACAGAGAACATGAAAAGATGGGGGTTGCCTTACCAACTCTAACGAGACAAATCAATTGTCACTTTAATTAAATCAATTAAAATGACAGTTGATTTCTCATTAGAGTTGGTAAGGCAACCCCCATCTTTTCATGTTCTCAGTGTGTGTATATATCTATATCTATATATATCTTCCTACTGTATTTTCCAGTCTATGCATCTGATGAAGTAGGTTTTAGCCCAGGAAAGCTTATGCCCAAATAAATTTGTTAGTCTCTAAGGTGCCACAAGTCCTCCTCGTTCTTTTTATAGAATTCTTTGAAAGACATATATTCTAAATAGTGGTATATTAACATGCTCAGTATACTATTCACCTGATGCTTTTTGTGGTTTTATACATAGATCTTAAAAGTGGTTTCATCTCCCCTAAACAAAAGTCTCCAATACACCACACAGATGTCTGCAGTATAAATCATATTGTTTAGTCTTAAAAACGGGCCATTGTATTTAGCTGACTTGTGCCTATTCTAAGCTATGTGTTTATTCCCTCTGCTTATATAATGGTGTTTTTGTTACTTCCTTTCAAAGGAAAACAAGCTAACTGAAATCTCAGCATTTTCCTCTTTCCTGAGTATGGCACTTATCTTTTGCTCCCACTAAAGGGTAGACTTTCTTTTATGTAATTACTTTTTTCCCCATGGTGAGCAATGGTAATAATAGATTTGAGTACACATTGATAACCCCTGGGGCTAGAGTTGAGTGCACATACATAGATCATTGGGTTGACTTTGGTTTTAACATTTTGTATTTTTAAGCATAGAGGAGGGTTTTTTCCTCAAAAATCTTTGCAAAATTAGTTTTCCAAATTAATTAATTTACAATTTTGTACTTAATGCTCAGCAAATTACTGCTGCACCATTAAATGACTTTGCAATATCGGACAGTGGAGATGCTATTACGATGGCTGCATTTTCTGCTATTTAACGCAAATTGCATTACATATTTTCCTGAGGTCACCAAAGAAAATGATTTGTTCATGAGAAGGTTTGGCTACTAGAGATAGACAGTAGTTTTCTTCCATTAATTCTTGTCTGGATTAAGCTCTGTAAAATAGGAAACAAAGCTGCTTGCTCTTGTGTACCTTCAAAATATTATTATTATTATCATGAGCATTTATATGGCACCCATCACCTTGGCATCTGAGCATGAGGCTCAAATGGAGAAAATCAAGGGATCCCCTGCTGTCGACTGTCTTCCTCTTATGCTGATATTAAAATAGCCAGCCCAACACTTTGCACTACAGCCAGTTGTAATACTCAGCCATAACTGAAAGCCACATGATGCCATTTTGGGACTTTACAGTACAGTTCTGTTGCCTGCCTCAAATCCCTGTGCATGGGTGGAGGAGGGCAATGTAGAAAGAGATGCTGCATATACATAGTGTGGGAGGGGAGTGTATGCAGAATTGCTGCATTTGCCATCTAGGTGCTATATGAAGAAAGGAATGGCATATTTAATTAGTCACAGAGTAGATTCTAAATTATCAAAAGCTTTGCTATATCATGGAGGCCAACCTCATGTAAATGATTACGCTATAGAGTCTTATTTTCTGCAACTATTGCTTTGTGGCAGTAAGGTGGGTGTTATATTGATACCTCTCTGGGAAAACACATCTGTGATTACTTTACTTGTATAATCAGCAGATTAATAAGTATATAATATGCTGTAATTTGCTGGTAGTATTCACAGTGCGGGACACAAACTTGCACAGATAAGAGCATCTTACAACATGGAATTAATATATTAATCGGTCAGGCCCCAGTTCAGGAAAGTATCCATATTCAGAAATGTTACTTAAACACTTGCTTGACTTAAGCACGGACTGAGTTAAGCACATGTTTAAGTGCTTTCTTGAAATGAGACTTCGCTTTGTGTGCTGTACAATATGGCAGGACAATATTAAGGTAATGAATCATTTAATTTAGCTAGCCTTTAAATGTATGGTTTAGTGTTACAAACTCATTATTTGAAGGTATTGTAGTCTAGTATATATGTAATGTGCCTGAGGTATGTTTACTAATCATTCTTTTAAATATGTTCCATAGGTACCTTATAATTGGATTAAAGCCATGCTATGAAATCTTAGGTCAAGATCAGGACACTATTGTAACTTTTTAAGGCAGACTTTGATTCACTGGATTTTTTTTTTTTTTACTATTACATTTCATTGAGATTGTGTTTAAGAACCTGTTAGCAAATCTTGATTCATTCACGGGGTAGAAGTCGATGTTTATGTAAAAGCCTTTGGGACCTATTTTACATCTCTGCAAAATCCATTGATTTCAGTAAACACTTAACATTCAGTCTATTACTGTCTGATAAAATAGTTACAGTACTTTTACATTTGCAGTTAACACTCTTTAAATAGAAATATCTAAGATCACTTTACCTGTTAACGGTCTTGCCACCCTTTTTTATTAGTGGGAGACAAGGTTTGCCTTCCTCAATAAATAAAGAATGCCGCAAAATATGTTTCCGTAACTAACAAATCACTTCTGCGTAATACATTTTAAAAACGTTTCATGAGCAGTCAATCGTATTCTACACAGCCAGAGTTCCATGAGACAATCACAACGAACGATGAGTTGATGCTGTGACATCTTCAGCTAAATTAGCAATACTCTAGGCAATGTGTGTCTGTATTCTGGTGAAATATAAATCCCATTGTTTAATGGGAGTCTAGGCTGACCTTTTGGTCTGGACTAGCCTCAGTTCGCTAATCACCATTCTTAGTGAGCTGGCTTGTCTGTCATTTAATGAAATGAAGAAAGCATACTACTGTCTGATAGTTAGTTTCACTAGCCTGCTTTAGTGGATAATGATCTCCATACTTGCTCCGTTCACATGTGTAAACCTGAGACACACTAATTTGTCAAGATAGAGTTCAGAGGTGATTTTCTTGTTGCAGTAATGGCTTAAATATATCAAGTGTTATAACTTAAACTCTAAAATTGCTATCACAGTCCAATAAGAAAATAAGGCTATATGTTTCTGACAGCTGCTTAGTTGCTTTTGTGCAATAAGTCTGGTGTTTTTTACTGGACAGATGTCCCCATCTCAAAAAATACCATTGCCATTGTTGGCAGCTATAGCTGTAAAACTAGGGATGGAATCAGGTTTCAGAGAGGTAGCCATGTTAGTCTGTATCAGCAAAAATAACGTGGAGTCCTTGGGGCACCTCTAAGGACTTCTCGTTATTTTTATGGATGGAATGACCATAGAGACCTAATGCCTTCCCAGTGACAAAGGTGGTGTTTCAAGGTGAGAATTAAGTCACAGTGGGGTGTTTGAGGGAACCTTGCATCGTCACTGCCTGTTGTACAGCACTTGCTCTAGGAATCAGAAAGGAAGGATCCGTGGTTTGGAACTAGCCTAGGTCCTGGGAGACCCAGATTCACTCCCGGCTCTGCCACGGACTCCATTTGTGACTTGGGTAAGTCACTTCCCCACCCTGTGCCTTAGTTCCCGTCCGAACCAGGGAGATAATAGCACTGCCATGTCTCCCAGGGGGGTTGTGATGAGGATAAATACACTAAGGATGTGAGGCACTTTGAACTCTACTGATGAAAAGCACTATATCAGTTAGGTGGTATTAGTTTAGACTCAAATGCTCGCTTTATAATAAACTAAAGAGCTGTCAGGCTAGCATCTTTCAACTAAGACCTAAACCTAGTGTACTTAGAACAACAAAACCAACACCCCCAATCGAAAACAAACAACCCCTCTCCACACACACACACATCTAGTCATTCTAATTATACACATACACATGTGCATGTACTTTTTTCTTTTTTTTTAAGGAACAAAGCGGTAGAATAATAAAAAATCACTCCAGCTGAGAATTCCCTTCCATAATTTATCAGTATTTTATTTCTACAAAATGGCTCTTATCTCTCTCCTACATAAACAACAAGTGTCTCAATGATACACAATGGTAATTTGCTAGAATGTGGCCAGATATCACACCTGTAAAAATACTTGGATCCTGCTGAAGATCTAAAAATGCTTCACAGATGGTAATGAAACCTGCACCCTTAGACAAGTATTATTTTACCTAGTTTATCAGAAGATAAACTATACTATATATTAGCCTTATATATAACAGATGACATACACATCAGGCACATGGGGGAATATATAAAATATATTGCTCAAAGGAGTGATAGAGGGAACAAATGTAGTCTTAATATCAGAGGGGAAAATTGAATGTATATTGAAAATAAGATAGTAGTCATCAGATGTTTAATAATGTCTGAATCCCTGCACTGTACTTGGTATAGCTACATTAGGAACCCCCTTATTTTTACAATGACAAAACAGTAATGAGGTTTCCAGGTGCTCAAAGTACTGTCTCTGCAGAGGGAGGGTGGTGGTGTTTCTACAGAGAGGAATCATACAGAAAATGTGCAGACTTCCCCTTAGAATTTCACTGTGGGACTGAATCTTTTATTTGAGATGAGTTGACCGAACTGTATTAGCAACAGAATCACAGGCAGGTGAACTGTCAAGCCCAGCATTTCAGCATCCGAGACTTACCAGATTTGTTTAGGGTTACAGTGAACCAGAAGTTTTCTGGGAAAAATAAAAATGGAATGTGATATAAATCTGTACATAATAATCTTCCTGAGCGATCTGTGGCAATTTGGCTTTGAATTTGGCCCACTTCCAACTGTAAATCACACCATAGCTGTTTCTGTTAGTGTAAAACAGCAGCTTTTACCTTTTCCCATTAAATACTCTGCATGAGTGTCACTTATGGGGGGAAATGTGTATGCTAGCGAATCGGCCCTTTCCCCACATGATAGCTCCCCATGACTGATAAAATAATGTACTGAGCTGGCAGCTGCTGCGTTCAGATAACCCAACAATTTCTTTCCAAGCTGTTTTACCGCGGAGCTTGTAAGTGACCCCAGTTGCCATCTTAGTTAAGAGAAATTATACTTCAGACTGGAACGGTAATTTTTAAAAAGATGCTTTTTCTTGCAACATCAATTAAACCTAAATTGAGTTTTAAAAAAACCCCTCAGCATCTTATCTTAAAATAATCCCCTTAAGTGTGTGCTCTAACTGGGTGAGCCAGTTAAGATGCAAACCAGATATGACAGCTCCTTGTTGCTGACATTGTACAAAGGTACAGTGGTGCATAGGTCCTTAATTAAGAATTAAATAGGGTATTACGGCAAGGTTCCAAAATGCAGGAATTAGCATTATGTGCTGCTACCCTTTCCCATGGCCATTGTAACATGCTGTTAATGTGATACAGTCAGAGGACACCTTAGAAGTCCTGGTTCTGCAGTGTCTGGCTTCTCTACGGGTTGTTTGCGGGGAATCAGAGAAGCTGAACTTTGCAGAGGAATCTTTGCCATTGCTCTGCTTTCCCTTATTGCACACTCCAAGAGCTTGGGTTTCCTACAATTGAAACAGATCATCTGTGCTAGAGGGCTCTGTTCAGGTTAAGCAGATTCTCTTTCCTGATGTCAGTAAAATTACACACTCACCTGGGAGATATGTAGAAAAAGGAGTGGAACTCATCCTCCCACAAGTAATTTTAGCAGACTCTTTTCTTGGAGCCAACTAGGGAAGCCAGTCCTTTAGAATAACTGAGGTGCATATGATCAATCTGCTGTGTGCCTTCGTCTGTCCCACCTTGGGATATGAATTTACCATCGTACAAATGTAAGAAGGGGTGGGAGTTAGTACTTGGATAGGAGACCTAAAGGAGAGCCCAGCTTTTTGGAGGCAGTGGTGATGGTGATCCAGTAAGGGGTTCTGTGTGCATTCTATGCTGTGTGTGTGGCTGGAGGTGCCATCTCCTGGAGGAGGGAGAAACCTGAGCTCCTAACCCCTTCTGTTTGTTAAAGATCTCAGGGCACCTCTCATCAAAGCAGGGGTGTTAGCGCTGGTGTTTCAGCTGAATGTTTAGTCTTACCAAGGCAGGGGTGAAGAAGGCAGCAGGAGCTAAGGGCTGCTGTTGGGGAGGAGAGAGAATTTGAGTATTCATCTGCAATCCCTCAATGAAGAACATTCAAGTCAAAGTACCAGTCCTTAGTGCAGTAAGGACTGACAGCAAACATCTAAAAAATGCAAAACCATAGCAGGAGCAGCTTTCCCTGAAGCCAGAGAAAGAGACTTTAGAAAAGCCAAAGTAGGCCAAAAAGCTGCCGCAGAGAACCCATCCGAGCACTTAGGTGCCATGAGCTGAATATCCCATCTCTGCCCACAGTGCAGGTTCCAGTCTTTGCACTTGGCCTGTGAAGTACTGTGTGGCCAGCCAGGCCCCAACCTCCCATTTGTGGCCTCCTTTAGTTGGAAAGGAAAAGCAGCTGCAAAGAATTGTGGACTGGAAAGTTCTGCTTTTGCATGTGCAACAACAGAGTGTAAATTTCAAAAAAAAGGAGGGACTGAGTTGCTGAGAGGAGTGATGATGGAACATGGAGCCTTTCATTTCCAGGTGCCGGTTCAAATCCAACCTAGGTCAGTAGAGACCAAGTTGTTACCATCTGATGGCTGTTTGGTGACCTATGTGAAACGAGTTGGTGAGTCACAGTCCAGTTCCTAGTGGAAAAGTGTCCACATTGCCAACACCACTACCAGGACTGTCACTAATTGGTAGCCTTAGCGGGCATCTCAGCAGAAAGGCCAGATATGGCTAGCTGGACAGGGCATTGTCAGCAGAGAGGATAGGAAGTTTACGATAACTCACTTGTACATTTCTGAGGGCACCCATTAATGGGACCAGGTTTACAGAGCCATAAACAGAAACACCCTGAAATCTGGAGTATATTCAGATCTGAGATTTTTGGTTTGGTCCAATCTCTAAGAAGGCAAAGTTTAAAATGACACACTTCAGTTGCAAATATGACTTGTTTTTTCCTTGGGCAGATTATATTTTCTCTCTCAGCATGTGTGTGTCAGACTCAATTTCAATGTAATGTCTGAAGCAACAAGAATCGGGGCTGATCTTGTGTCAATTCAATTTCACAACCTCTTAGAATCAGTAGTTCCTGTAGCCATTTACCTCCAGATGCCAGACTATCAGGTCAGACTGATGCTTGTAGAGATCACAGCATATCCCTATGAATAGGTTCTACTTTCAGGAATGTCACCCGTCTATAACCCAATTTGGGCATGTTTGCTATTCTGCGACACTTCTTTTAAATCTTTGAGCTGTTTGATTAATGTGTCAAATACAAGGAAAATGTCTCATTTTGGTCTTTGAAGGGCAAAGGATGGGTATTTTGCTTGTGACCATTCTAGGCAGTTGCTTCTTGAATTTCAAAGGAGTTAACTAATAGCGAGAGAGAGAGAGAGAGTGTGTGTGTGTGTACATTCACTTCCAGTCTTTGGGATGAACAGGGGTATAGAAATGAGACATATTAGATTACAAGACTGCAGCATGTGAGAGAAGTCTGTGCCATGATTCTAATATAAACTCTCTTCTTATTTGAAGGGATGTGCTTGCAAGCCTTCGTAGAAGCTTTCTTTTGCCTGGCTCAAAGAAGATACAAGTCACTCCCACTTCATGAGCAAGTGGCATCATTGATTGATTTCTGTGAATACCATCTAGCCATCCTTGATGAGAAGCGCCTGGTTTGCAGCCGAGGAATAACGGAACGCCGAGCAGCACTGGTTACCTGTCAGCCAGATGGACTCCACCTCACCCCAGCTACTCATGCGCCTCTTCTGAACCGCATGACTGCTGCCAATAAATTTACAGATTATAGAAATTATCAGTCTTGATGGGCGCTATCAAGGAAAAAAGACAATGACAGGGCTGGAAACTGATCCCTGAACACATGCTCTTGAGTTCTTCCATCTGACAGTCACTGTTATTTATTACAGCTTTCCCTCATTTGTGCTCTTCAGAAATGACTGTGTTGCAAACTTCCCCTTCCACGTAATGACTCTCAGTGGAAATGGCTGTTTATTATTTCCCCAGTGGACATACAAGATAGCTGAAATGACAAACTGCATCTTTTATTCAGAGTTTATAGAAAATCATTTATGAAGACAAAGGGGCAAAAATGCAATGTTACGATAACTGGCATCATGGGTTGGTAGCACTGACTGAGAGGAGCAACCTCACGGAAGGAATTTCAGCTTCAGTAATGTCTAGGAGAAGCCAATTTCTGCAACATGAGCAACATAGTTTTTGAGCTGCGCTGTGTGTTCTGGACATTGTTTTGAAATCAAGTAAGGAGATGCAAACTGGCATTTATAAATTGTGTGCTTTTTTAAAAACTAAAAGTGAAAATTATGCATTTGATCACATTTTAGGCTTTGTCTCTCTTTTATGAGGGTTTAACTGTATTTTGTTTTGTGTGTATTAATACAGATTTTGTCTGTTGGGTGCCAGCAGCTACATATTGGATTTTTTAAAAAGTCAATCCTAAAGCGCTGAAATCATAACTACTTTTGGGACCCAGCTCTTTGTACACAGCCTTTGTTACTCCAACTGCTGTTATATGTCAAAAGAAAAGGTTAAAATGGCTACCAATCCTGCTCACCCGTATATCCAAAACCAGCTCCATTAAGTTCACTAAACTGATAGGTGGTACTTCAGCAGGACTGCATGCATATGGAGTGATGAGCACTGATCCTGCAAAGAGAACTGCAAAGGCTCCCCAACATTGTTCTCTTTTCAGGGTCAGGGCCTAGGAGCCAGACCTAAAGCCCCAGGAAGTCAGTGGGGCTTAAGTGGCCTTTGGGTCAGGCCTCGGTGAGTCACAGTTGGCAGGATCAGATCCCAAGTTGCTGGTTATGATCTTCATGGCCTTGAATGGTTGAGGACCCCGCCATTGAGATCTCCAATTTCCCATGGTCCAACACAATTAATAAAGAAATTTGGATTGATCCAAGCGTTTCATCTTCTGGGACAAGTGTGAGGGCATTCTTGCCTGTAAGCCTCTGTGAGAGCCTGAGTTTGAATTCAGGGCACAGCACTCTTCACTCCCATTGGGTTGGGAGTTGAGGGCACTTAGCATCATGTAGAGTCAGGCCCATAGGGCCTGAAAGCAAAGTCTGTTGAAGTCAATGGAAGACTCCCATTAGTTTGGATTAGGCCCTTAGTTACTCCTTTATTTTAGTGTTATGGCAGACCTCTGAATTCATTAACATCTAGGTCAGGTCCTAGTGGGTGTAGATCGGTGTAGCTCCATCTGACTGAGAGGCTTTCAAGGCATCTGGGCACCGTTACAGCAATAAAAAAGAGCAATGCTCTGGGGCCAGACTGCAAATTAAAATGAAGGTAATTCTCTTGTTTGGTCCTTTGGAGAGGAAGACAACTAGAATTGTTCATTACAGTTTAGTGCTTTATTTACTGCGTGAGCACTAGCTCTCTGTGCCACTGCATGTTACCCTGTAACTGTGCTCTGCAGATAGGAGCAATTCCATACTTTGTTTTTTATTTTAATAATTATTTGAACAGCTACTGTACATATTTTCTCTGTACTTGTAGCATGTTTTGGCCAGCATTCAATGCCGTCATTAATATTCTGTCACAGTACAGCACCAAACTGTGCCGAGCTAGTTTTTCAAGTGTCTGTTACTGTAACTAATGGATTTAACAGTAAAAAGCTAGACAAATTGCATATTGGATATTTTTGCTATCATTTTTGGACCGGGAGTGGTCCCTAGAGCCGTACCTTTGCATATGTCCTCAAATTTCTCTTTAAAAAATATGTATTAGAACAAAGATGTACAAGAGAACACAGTAATCCTTGCTGGATTATGTTACTAGATTTCTTTTTAAACACAATTATATAGTTTACTCCTATTTCATAGGACAGAAGTTGTGGGACCCACTAGTCTGCACTCCCATTGACCTTACTGGGGGGCTAGGCCTCAGCAAGACTTTAACACTTAGAACTTCGGTACTGTTGACAAGGAAGCTTCCCTTGTATAATTGCAGCTAACGGTAATGCACTTACCCAAATGGCTGCAGGAAAAAATCCTTTCTTTTATTCTTTAGAATTCAAGAACCAGGGCTAATTTGAAAGCTGTCCATGCTGTCACCGAGCTAGCATAGTTACAGGACATGAAGAGGAGGAAGTATGGCCTAGTGTTTAAGGCATTCTGGGACTTGAGTGGCCTGGGTTCAATTCCGTACTCTGCCACTGGCTTTCTCAGAGATCCTGGGCAAGTCACTTTGTCTGTGCCTCATTTTCCCATCTGTAATACAGCAATAATAGCACTGTCCTCCCTTAAAGGGATAATGTGCGGATAAATACAGTAAAGATGGTGAGGTGCTCCGATACTGTGGTGGCAGGTGTTGTACAAGGATCTAAGATAGGATGGGCCAAATTTTGCACGGTTACTGCAAAATTCTGCAAGCAGGTCTGTTATAAAATTGCCTATTTTTCAGTACATTTCAGAAAAATGTTAGTAATTATCTACTGGATTTTATTACAAAAATTGTTGCTATTTGCAAAAAAGATTTTGAATGGTATGTTTTGAAATTAAAATTTCAGCAGTTTTTGCTGTGAAACTTGATCTTTGATTAAATTTCAGAATTTCGAATTTTGAAATTTGGTGTTTCCTCTTTATTATAGGATTGAGGTAACTCAATAATCAAGCAAAAAAAGAGGCATTTTAAGAGGTGTTTTCATTAAAAACTGGTTATGGTTTAGTAAAGAAAGAAAACGGCAAATCTTAGAATTTCCAAAGTGGTGGTGTAGCTGTGTGGGTCCCGGGTGCTGAGAGAGACATGGTAGTTGAGGTAATAGCTTTTATTGGAAATTGCTCCAGTAAAAGATATTAACTCACCTATCTCATCTCTCTCAATTGTCAGAGGTAATCAGGTGAATTCATTCCTTCACGTGCAGCATGCTAGCAAAAAGCTTGGACATCAGTTAAGTCCCACTTAAGCCTACATGGGGTTGCAGTGAGTGTAGCTAAAGACAGGATTTGACCCACTGTCTTTATTGTGATATTTAATGAAATTGTATGTAGTCTGCATAGCGGACCGTCTCCCAGGCAACACAGCGAGAACCCTGGGACCCATGCACTTGTCCCCTAAACAGAGGGGCGAGAACGATAATACTTCAGTGTCAGACTGATAGTGGTGATCTTTACACTGGTATTCGACTACCGCTTGATGTTTCAGAGTTCTATTAAACATCACTAGGGTCACCATCATTAGGGTGTTCTCCCAAATGGAGTTCTGTGGTGCTGAAGTTCTACACAAAATGTTACACAATGAAATACCGTACATGATCCTGTACTCCATGGATATACCTCAGGGCATCACAGAGGAAGCCTACTGTAGGGCAACACAAATGGAGAGGGGAGATCGGCTTTTGCATTGACTGCAGTAGAGGAGATGTTAGTTCTAGAATAAGAGAAAGAGGCAGGAAAATCTGCACACCCTATTTTAAAGACAAGTGGAATGTCTTGGGAAAGTTGTATAACAATCTTTGGTTTTGGACCAGATGATTTGGGACAGTTTCTCTCTCTCTAGGTTTTATATCACACCCTTCACCGTGGTACCTGAGGGCTTTCCAAAATAATATATCCCCTTTTCCTAAATATTTCAGATTTTGCCTTCATGCAATGGGCTGTAACGACATCAGTGGTGTCAGACTGTTTTTTCTGTCTCCCTTCGGACCTACACATCCTATCCTCTAACCTGCTGTCCTTTAGGACAATGAAAAGCCCAAAAGAGTACAGTATATTTTGATTTCACATACATTTTAACAGAAAAGTTACTGCTTCCAGTTTTAAGGCATGCAGAAAATCAGATACTGCAGTGATAGGCATATTAGAAACACCAGAGATTACACAAGATTTTATGTTTCTTCTGAACATGACCTTTGGGGATACATTTCCGCTGCAGTGGAGGATTTAGCAGCTTGACACCTGTTTAATATAATGGGCTAAATGAATTTACACAAACAAAATTTAGAGTTTATGCTCTTGACTGGAGAAAAGCTGCATGCAGCCTATAACTTCCTACTAATGGTAGTCAGTAGTGGTACTGCAGAGTGCAGTGAGAAGACAAACTAAGCCAATTAGAAACAATATGAACTGGACCATGTTAATGTCAGATGGTGCAGTACTTTTGTCTTCTCAGACTTGTCCTCTCCTTTTTCAAAGGCAGATCTTTTCTCCTGCAATGGCCAGACTGCTTGAAATGTTTTGTGTATTGTGCAGTGAAGAGTGTAATTTTAGGCTGAAGCCACCATCCTCAGCCTTGTTTAAGTTTCATAAAGATTATTGCAGTATGAAGATAAAATGCCATGCTCCAAGTTTTGGCATCTGTCAAGACAGATGAAGCTGAAAGGATCTTTTTTCACACTTTTATTGTAATATATTTGAAGACATTCACTAGTTGAAAAATGGTTACTTCTCGTTCTGTGGCATCTGGCATTTGTCTTGCGATTGGCAGTGTGTTACTAGAAAATAGCGTACAGTTTCTCTCATCTTGTGATTGATGTCCTATAAAGACAGTCTTGTATCAGAGT
The DNA here is from genome assembly GCF_965152275.1 of Natator depressus. NCBI lineage: Eukaryota > Metazoa > Chordata > Testudines > Cheloniidae > Natator > Natator depressus. Next base: position 22,345,704 of record NC_134249.1, on the reverse strand, counting down.
TGGATTTGAAATGTTATGAATGTGAGTGCCTTTTCTTTGATCTTTCAAGTAGTACAATCCATGCCCTGAAATATCCATTTGTCTCATCTCATAACAGTTCTCTGTCTAGGTGAGATAGAAGACTGCAGTTTGTAATAAACTCAGACGAGGGGGTCTCTATATATTGCCACTCTTTATTTGGTCTGATGGATGTAATATAGATTTTTCATAGCTTGTATCTATTTCTTGCTTATGTGATATAGCTGATTTGCCTCCAATTTTCAAAGACAAAGAATGCGTTGTAGAATAGTCAACACGTTTGTAACCCTAAGTCCATGTATTTATACAACTGGGAAACTGCATGACATATTATTCCCTGTAGAGAATATATAGAACAGGGCTGTTCTTTGGGGACTTAATGGCAAAGTCACATTCCCTCTCTGCCCCATCCTCCATTTCTGGCAATTTCTTCTGAAACTTATTTAGAGTCCAAAGCAAAATGAATTTTACATAACCCTTGGGCTAGTGCAGTCTGCACAAAAAAAAATGACCAGAGAGGTTTAATTCAGGATATGAATACTAATGTCCTGATGTTAATCAGTAAATCCTGATGACTCATCCTAGGGAGAAAAGCAGTAAGAGACTGGTACTTGGATGTATTTTATTAGACTGGTTACCACTGAAATCTTTCCACTTATTCATGGAAACACCATATGGAAAAATCAAGCCTGTGTTCATCACTGTCTGACCTTGTTCCATGTTTCATCACTAGCAATTGTTATGTCTGTTGGACAGTGACCGTTCAGCTTCCAGATATTACCCATTCATCTGTCATCTGTTTTCTTTTCCACCACATGTTCTCTCTTTGTTCTGCCTAATTCTATGGTTCTATTTTTCAGCTTGCCCACGCACACAGCAAATTGATGCTGCTATTAGCGATTTCTGTTAATTTGGCACCATGTTGAATCTATACGTGTAATTTCTTATGTTGCTGTGGAGCGTCTACTAGAATGTGACTGTCTCCTTAGTTGATTATAAAGATGAAAACTTCCTGCTCCATCTTCTTGGTAGCAGGGGTATAGAAAGGTCCCAGAGGATCTGGGTGCAAGAATATGTTAGGGTCCCAATTCCAAAATCCACCCCCTCCAGCCCAGCCACAGCCCCAATTCAGCCCCACATAGCCCCAGTTCGGCCTCTGCTTAGCTTCCCTCACAGCCCTCCTTCAGATTGCCAGCTCCTCCCATAACCCTGCAGTTCTGAGCCCCACAAGCTCTCTCTCAACCCACCTCCAGCCTTCATCAGTCCAGCCCCCAAGTCCCCCAGCCCCGATCCAATCACTCCTCTTACCTTCTGCTTCCCTGAGCCACCTCTCATTCTCATTTCAGGCCCCCAAAGTCTTCCCCCAGGTACCCCCTTTGTTTGCTCCAGCTCCACTCCAGCCCCCTACTCCACCCATGCCCCTAGCTCTGATCCAGAAACCCCCAAGCTCCACTCCAACTCCCTTCCCCCATCCTCCACAGCTCTAGTCCAGCCTCCTAGCTCAGCCAGTTCTGCCTCAAAATGGCCAATGCTTTTACCTGGGGCTCCATGTCTAGAAGTGGGGGGCACATCTCCCATATCCGCCCCTTCTCCCCCTCACATCCCTCGTCGCTGTGACACCCACACACACACACACACCTTCTCTGTGCATCTTTGCCGACTGGTCATGCTTGAAGTTGCCCTAGCTGGAGGGGCCCCCAATCCCAGCTGTCCCCCTGTCCCTGACCTGCTCTCCTCCAGCAGCCCTTTTCCACTGTGGTGTGGCACAGCTGAACTTCTGCCAGTGACATGAATAGGGATACATGTATACAGCTAGATCTGAGTGCTCCCCCTGGACCCTTGTGGGCCCTGGTGCAACTGAACCATTTGTACCAATGTAACTATGTCACAGCTTGGTAAGCTATCATCCATCCTATTGAACTGAGCAGCTGTTGATTAGATGGTGGAGCTTAGCTGTGGCTTTATTCAGTTAGTGCAAGCCCTTCAAGCCGAGAGCTGGACTCCTCTCCTACCTTTCTGCTCATTAACACAAAACCTGATCAATTGTCCTTAGCAGATGAGCTCTGTCTTTTCCTGTGTTTAGAATATAGTGCTTTGCTTTCCAGGGGGTGGGCTTTCTTAGAGCTTCATTGCACAGGAATGCCTACGTCATCATTAAATCCAGTTCTGCTTTACTGGAGAGAGACCCCTGACCAACCTCCCAGCCAACCCAAGCGAGGCCGAGTTGTAACTGTCCTTGGTGCCGCTACTGACTGGAGCTGTACAATTCGCAGGCTCTGGTTCTCACACTCATTTCCACCCAGTGAGAATGGCTTTGGTTTTTTAACCTTTGAAAGTGAATATCTGCCTGGTTGTAATTAACATAAGGGATAAAATAAATCAAATCTAATCTTTTTAGCTAATGTCTTGAATCAAATTTACCGAAGGGACCTCTCAGTAAATGGCACAGCGCAATTTCTTTTAAATCTACAGAGCTACAGTTGAAAGGTAGAGTAGATGCATTAAAACCCCATCTACACTTCACCCTGCAACCAGATACATTTTTAGATTTCTACCAAAATCCAGTTGGTTTTCTGTCTAGTCTTGCCTTGAATAACGCCAGGCTGGGAGATTCCTTGGCAGGTAGTTTTTTAAGGATAAGATATTAGCCGAGGCAGTAAGTATGGTGCTGCTCTCTAGTCTTTTAAAAGAACAGCAATAATAGTGTATTTTAGTTATCATAAACACACATCAGAGTGTATGACACATTAAATTCCAGACCTGAGCCGAATATCCTAATTTAATACATAAAGTAAGTGAGAGTCTTGGAAACATCATGAAACCCTGAAATTAATGGAAGCATCTTAGTGTCGAAGTTGTTTTCAAGTTGGCTAAGGATGTTGTCTCATCATACGACTCTCTGCCAGACAGTGCTGCTGTTTCTAATAACGCCCAGCTTGGTGGGCTTGGGGTGCTGCTGTTGCTCTGACAAGTTGTGCTGTTTGGAAGCTGTAAAGTTCTCCTTGACTACAAACACCCGCACCGAGAGCCAGGGGTTCTTCTTCGAGCAGATGCAGCTGTGTATGCCAGTTAGCTGTGTACGCACACCGGAGCTGGAGAATTTTGCCTAGAAGTACCCACAGAGCTACAGAGATGCTCCAGGCCCCCCCACACACACACACACACACCCCGGGCTGGATGAGGCAGCGCCACCCGGTCCCCCTCCCTTCCTCCGCACTGAATGCCCACGAGATGAGACTCTGGTGCAGAGGGGACAAAGGGTGGGTAATGGAATGCACATTTGCATCACAGCTCGAAGAACCACCGTTACAATAAGTAACCATTTCTCCTGAGTATTGTGCTGAGAGTGCTGGAGCCCTCTTCTCCCTGGCCTTTAAAGGCTGCTTGGCAATGGCAGTGCTTTCTGTGCTGGCCCCTAACGAGTGTGGTACTGCTGATATGCAGGCTGCCTGCGCCTATAAAGCAAAATCTCATCTATAACTCTGTGTGCAACTACCTTTGATTTCACTGGGCGCATCTGAGGGCAGAGTTGAGCCGAGGGAGCTGATTATTGTTACTTTGAAAAAAAAATTGGAAATGGTAATGATGCAGTTCTGTCTTTCATTTACGTTTCTAACACCGAGAACCACTTGATAGGAAGTGAAACCAAAAAGAGGTGTTCTGCTCCATCCGACGGAGACACCACCAAATAGTTACTGCTTATGGAGCACGACACATCCAGGACACTTCATCAAACACATGAGGCCAAGGTACATGCCCCCCCAATTTTACAGACTAATCACTGAAGTAATTCTGTTGCAAATACTGTAATAGAAATAGAATTCAGCCAAATGTTTGGCTTCACTGAGTTAATCTTCAATCGGTCCAGATGCTGCAGCAATGGGCCTCTCGTAATGAATGCAAATATTTGTGTCATCTTAAGGTCATCAGCAGAGATTAAAATAATTGACATATCAGTGTAGTGTGGAGTGGAGACAACTCAGAATGTGTCTCTGAACACGACTGCAGGCTGTGGCTTTACAGGTGGGTCTGAGGGCAACAATACCCAGAAAGATCGTTGCAGGATATGGAAGGAGAGGGGAATTTCTTAAGAGTGCTACAGCCCTTTTGCCTCTGTTAACTGTTCATAGCTTCTCCCCACCAAGTCAGTAGTTCCAGTCTCTGGCTGACAGGAGGCAGCGTGTCCGTACGCAGCAGTTCAAAGCAGTAGGGGCTTAAAATCAAAAGGGCACAACCTGGCACTGAAGTTGTGCTGAGCCTACTCCTTTATGGTTCAGGATGCCAGGCAGAAAACAGAAGAGGGCCAGAACCCTCTCCGCCTTTGCAGTTGTCATGTTGGCACTGCCAATGACACATACTAAAATGTTTGCATTTATTAACCCACGTGTAAACTACAGGGACCTGAATCAACTCAGAATGATCACTTACCAATTCAAAACTAAAGTGCTATTTGCTCTCCTCACTTGGTCCTGAAACAATAAATGTCATTATTGTTTGTACCACTGTGTTTGTAAAATGTTGCACTTTATTGCTGTGGATATTTTGATCTATTTAAGATATTGATTCTGTTATTGCATAGAGAGTTGTGCTATATTTTATCCTTGATATGAATGAATCATTGAATGTTTAGTGCTTTAATTTTTCTGAAGTAGGAAAACAGGCTTTGTGTAATATACATAGATTATGAATCATTGATGAGATACATTTCTGGGTAATGATCTATATATTAAATATTTAGGAGCCATCTTTTATAATGCCTGGTACAAGGTAGCCAGCTATAAAAGCAGCACGCATGTCGTCATGCGCATATTTCAGTGTGGATGGGGGGAGAGGGAGGGTGGGAAATGAGGCCATATCAGAGAGAGAGACGTGACATAGGTTTAAGCAGTTATTTATTCAATCTCCTAATGTAGAGGTTAAAGATCACTAAAGCCCTTTAAACCACTAAACAAAATAGACCCACAAGAAGAATCAATAGCAGAAAAAGTGGATTTCAAATTCTCAGCTCCAAAGTTACTTCTGTTTAGTTTCTTCCCTTCAAGGTCCCATACCAAAGTGGGAAGAAAAGAGGTGAGTAACATATAATCCCAGGCCATGCTGTCTCCATTCAGCTGTGTTTCACTTTCACCTCACAAGGGAGTGACAATTCTTCTGGTGCGTGTACTGTGCTAGAGAACTACAAACCCCAGCATGCTTTGTAAGTGAGCAACAATTCCTATCTGTCCAAGGGATAAAATTACCTATATAAGAAACACCTGGGTGCTCCCTTCCCTCTGCATTTCTTGCTGTGTCAGTGGATTTGCTTCCGAGCCAAACAGAGGCCACAAGCCTTCCACCAGGATGCGTGTCTGTGAGTAGTTGATCTCTTCCAATTATCCTGCCCAGAGCAATAGCATAGGAGCTCGCAAACCAGTAAGTAGCCGCATATGCTGTATTTACATGTTTGTATTTGTGTGGGCATGGCTTTGCTGCTCTCCTACCATATCGTATAACTAAGTAACCATCATCCATTGCTACCCTTGTTGGGGGTGATAGCCTATTTTAATATTGGGGGTGGTGAGCAAACAGGACTTTGTCAAAATCAGTAACAAGTTTAAATAGGTAAACTAAACAGACATGGGAGTTGGAAACAGCCCTTTACACAAGTTAGGGCTACCCAGTAAAACAACACTAGTAGGAAGGCCTTGGGATTCCCCAATTCAGACTGGCTCTGTGTCCTCTCATCCACAGTAAGAAGGCTGCTTAGTAGCTGTGTTGTCTGCAACCCAGCCTCGAGACCCCCTGTGCTTTATGCGTCCCCTTACCAACCTGTGTGTAGCACTGGGCTGCTTGTATGGCAAACACTCACTCAAATCCTAATCACTTAAATACAATCACTCGTTGATTGTGAGGCAAACAATCTGTTGATGCTTTTTTCAAATAAGAATGGATTCTTCATTTACAAACATAATGACCTCCATGCATGCTTTTAACTTCTATATTTGCTGCTGTATATTCAAGAAAGACATTTGATAAGGCTGCTGTCCCAGAGTGGGGCTCCAGATCCAATGGTGTTTGAATAGTGAGGCAACATTAGAAAGAAGCGCTTGTTATGCAAAGAGAACTGTAATGTTGCTGGGGTTTGATTCCTTTTAGTTGCTGAGCCAGGGATTGAAGAATTTCAGGGTATTAGTGCATTGCTCATTGAAGTCAGGTGTTTATCAGCTGGAAATTAACTTGCCTTGATCAGCTGTGACCATGTGCTTGGCAGTGAGGAAAGACACATCCCAGAACATTCTCCTCTCTGCTGTGATGCTGCTGAATTCAGAGGAGCAGGTGGATTGAATGTAATTTTTGGCTGGGGACTGTGCCATGAGTGTTCAGAGTAAGGCAAATCTGGTCTATTGGCCCCATTGCCAAGACGGGTCTGGGTGTATTATCAGAAGGTGAAAGCAACTACATAGCCTCCTTGAGTAGGTTTTGAACAGCAGTATGGAAGTGAACGAATGTACCTTTTAAATGAATTAAAGTCCTCTTTCGTTAACAGATGTTTATTCACTGTTGCACCAGTTTTCTTCTGTACAAAACACACTTTGAAACTGTATAGAGAGGAGTGCGACTGAAATTAACTTGAAACAGTGGCAGTGACAGAGAAATCTCCTGTAAAGCCATTTGTCTGTCCCTATTTCAGTGTGACTGTGGCCACTGTCCTCAGCCCCTGGCAGCCTCCTCCCAGCCTGAGGCCCTGGGAGCCAGTCTGGTTCTGGCCATGCAGCATTCGCGATCACTGAATTCCCTGACTTTTTGGTTGATTTCATCTTAAAAATGTAAACAAGCCATAAAAGAAGAACCCCTTGGTTGTGTAAGGCCGATTTTTAAGTACCATTTTAGGAGTTTTTATAAAACAGACTGTGACCAGTTGATCTTAATGAACTGATCACAGGGATACTTATGCAAGTGCTGTTAAAACACACCACTTAGGGAGCTTTTAAATGGAGCTTATTAAATCAGTATATACTAGGTACAGCCTGCCATGTAAATGTGCACTGAAGATCCTCTGTAAAAATTCTTAACTTAACCAATAGACTTTCATGGTTTCTTTGCAGCCATGAAAGCCTATTCTGTAAATATCTATTAGAAGTATTTTTAAATGCATCTTATTTTTAAATCCAATAGATTGAATTTTTTGAAAACTTTTCTATGGTCTTACCTAGCAAATCTGTATTTAGTGACATCTTTAAAAGCTGAATTGGATTCTATTCCAGCTAGGTTCTTACACTGCACTCACCACTGTAGTATCTGATGACCTGACATTCCCCAGGTCACACAGGAAATCTTTGGTAGAATCAGGACTGGAAGCCATTCTGTTAATGCAAAGATGTGTCTTAATTAACAGGGAATCCAAAGAGCTAAAGTCTGTCCTGCTAAATGTGTGCAATTCCCACTGATGTCAAGAGGCCATCATGAGGTGGATATGATAGAGGTCTATAAAATCATGACTCATATGGAGACAGTAAATGACGAAATGTTATTTACTCCTTCTCATAACACAAGCACTAGGGCATCACCAGATGAAATTAATAAGCAGCAGATTTAAAACAAACTGAAGTGTTTTTTTTTATATAACGCAGAGTCAGCCTGTGGAACTCGTTGCCAGAGGATGTTGTGAAGGCCAAGACTATAACAGGGTTCAAAAAAGAACTCGATAAATTCATGGAGGATAGGTCCACCAATGGAAGCTGGGAATGGGCGACAGGGGATGGATCACTTGACGATTACCTGTTCTGTTCATTCCCTCCGAGGCACCTGGCCTTGGCCACTGTCGGAAGACAGGATATATGGCTAGATGGAACTTTGGTCTGATCCAGCATGGCCGTTCTTATGGGGTGGAAGCAATCACAGATGTGGGGAAAATCAGCAGCGTGCAGAAAGTCAGCACAAGATCTGTGCACTACTTGCATCCCCCTGAGCCTCTGGTGGCTCTGTGTACGGGGTGGCAGAATCTGGGCCCAAAAAAGAATTCTTCAGAACAACAGCTGTGCTGCACTGCTCTAGGCCTGTGCAAAGCGTGTGTTAGCGTACTCGGAGGGGCTGACTCGTCGAGCGCTGTTGTTACCAGAAAGATACAAATTGCGGATTTATTGGTATTAGAGCTCAGTAATCCTGTCAGATTAGTATTTATTTGTGGATGGGTTTTGTCAGCTTGTCCTAAACTAACCTGCCTTTTTCCTGATGATCTTCCTTGTTCTTTCATCAGTGGGGAAGGCAGAGACTGTAGTAGCCCTGTTTGGATCTTGACATTATTAACAGCTGTCTGACAGCTCCATGAGCGTGCCACTGTGCAGTTCATTAATTGGGAACAGAAAGATGGTTTTGAAGCAATTGGTACATCTGTTCTATGCTGGTTTTTTGCTCTGATCTCCATCATGTGCATTAGTTGATCAAAACCTTGTAAAACATGGAGCTGTCTGTGTATCTGATCAACGCGAGGAGATTATAGAAGTTGTCGGGGTGGTGTGATATCCTGGATTAATGTAGTATCTTCCCAAAGGGGCTGCTCCTGACTTCACACACTGCCTGTGAATTCCTTGGGAGCATTTTAAATGAGGGCTGTGTTTAGTGCTGGCTTTATTAATATTGTTCAAGTGATTATTAAATGAAGCGAAGTTCACCGTTGCCTTGTAAATGCTGTTAGGAAATACATTCGTAATCAACTCTTGACAAATGATGCTGCAGGAGTTTATGCAGCGGTAGGCAGTGAATGAAAACTCTGGACTCGATTTGGGAGTGCTCGCTTCCCACATGAGCACGGGGGAGGGAGGGAGGGAGGGATGGATGGAGGTCATAGGCATAAGGCACAATTAGAGCTGATGGAAAAAAATCACCACCATTTTTCTATGGAATATTTTGAAATAAGTTTTGTTTGTAACTTTTGTTTCCCCTTTATTCAATTTTTTTTCAAAGAATTGTCATGGGAAATTTTTGGTTTTGAAATTTTGGGGTTTTAAGGGTTTTCGGTTTATGGGTCTTTCCTCCATCCTCTCCTTTGTTTCCTTGTTATTTTTTCTCACTCGTCTTCCCCACCTTTTTCCATTTTGCCACTAAAGCGTGTGGGGGAGGGAAAGAACAGGCGAGGGAAAGCTGAAACAAACATTTTCACTTCGGTGGGTTTCACTAAGAACAGGATTTTGAACATTTTCATGAAAAACAATTGTTTTTCTGTTTGGAAAAGGGCCATTTTTCAATGAGCAAAGTTGTTCCAAGAGTTTTAACCAACTTTCCCCAACAGCCCAGCTGCAGCAGGGGCCCAGGGTTGACCCAATGACTCCAGATTGTCCAGGTTGGGAGTTAATATGAGGATGATGGGTGGGAGGATGTGCTGAATCAACAATCCTCCCCACTCCCTTGCGGGGCTGCCTTCCAGTTGCCCTCCCGCAGTGTAGCCCTCCAGGAGCATAGCCAGGGAGCCACTGCTCAGTTGGGTCTAAGTCACAAATACACTCTGCTCTTGGTGTGGGGGCCACCACAGGCCCTGTGGGTGGATATATCTAATCGCAGAGAGCTTGCGTTGTGTCCGCGCTGTGTAAAACAATGGCAAAACCTGGGAAGGTCTGTGTTGACAGGCACTCACCAGGCCAAAAGTGAACTAAAGTGTGTGTTTAAATCTCAGCCCGAACTCTAAGGAGCATCGTATTCAAAGAACAGCAGGTTGATACCTCCAGCGTGTAGCCAGCAGGCTACAGGGGGCAGGCAAGGACCAATAGCAGCAACAATGAAGATCTTTGTGGGTAACTGTAAGGGCCTAATTCACAAAGCCCAGACTGTTCTCAGGGGCTGCTCTGCTGTGGGCTGGAGTGAGAGGTCCCCTTGTGTCTGTTGCAGAGTCTGCATGCAGGTCAGGGGAGGTGCAATGCTGGTGTCCTAACCCAGTGGTAGCACCTATGCCAACATGGGTAAAATGGCGCAGGGGTTTATATGAATACATTTCACCCTGGGATCTCAAAGTCTTTTGCCAAATATTAATTCAGCTTCCCAGCCAGCCCCTGTGAACAGAGTAAGTAACATCCACATTTCATAGATGCACAAAGGGATGCAGATGGGAGCTGAGATTTGTTCAGGTCGCAGTAGCAGAATTCTTCCCGCAATTCCTCCCCAGTGCAGTGCTGCCACTGACTCATCTAGCCCTGCTTGGAGCAGGTTCCCATGGCAGGATGGTAAAAAAGCACCAGCCCAGTTTACACTAGAGCTGTTGCTACTGCCAGAGGTGGGTGCAGATCTGAATTCTGCTAACCTAGGTGAGGCCCCGCTGAGCCAGCGGCAGGGCTGGGAATAGAGCCCAGAGCTCTCGCCTCCTCGTCCTGCCCTCTGGTTGCGCTCTGCCCCGTTTTGAACTAAAAATGACAAATGGGGCATGAGGGAGCTGGCTTGCTGGGTGACTCTTCCCAGTTCTGATCTCCACTGGGCAGCTGATGACTGACCTCCAGGCAATCGGCATGTTCTCTGCACAGGGAGCTAAGCCTCCTGAGAAAACAGAGGCTAAAAATGGGTGGGTTTAGGGGTCCCTTGGCATGGCTGTTTTTAGACAGGGTATTGACTGACGCTCCACACTAGGAAGAGTCAAGCTTTAAAGCAAGGCTGCGTCGAATGCTGGATGCCTGGTAAGTAGCCTGACAAACCGGCTCAGCAGTGACCTGCTTTCCTCGCTGGCATGGCCACACTTCCTGCAACACCACTCTTCCCCCTTCCCCTGATGTCTCTGCAGCAGACCGCCGGTGCCAGCTTGCAGTCAGAACCAGGCCTCGTTCAGATCCTTCTGCTTCACAAACATGCAGCTTGTGCCAGCTTGCTGTGGAGGACGAATTCCTAGGCAGCTGCCCCTCGCCCAGCCACCTGTCAAAACAAACCCTGAGCAGGTCAGCTGAGATTGCCAGGTTACATGCTTCTCCGCAGCTTCCCTCTCCTGTAGCAAGCGCTTCCATCTCGGGTCTGATGGGAATAGTAGGAGAGGGGCCCATGCAGTCCCCTCTGTGGCTGCTGGGGCCATGGGCTATGTAGATCTCACACCCCATCTGCACTACACAGCTAAGGCCTGATCCTGCCTCACTGCCCTCAATTTCAATGGGAGCTGGATCAGACTGCTAACCCCACTGCTCCAACATGCTTGTGGCCCAGCCATGTTGTCACATGAGTTTTTCCCTTGCCAGTGTGGTTATAACTGTATCAGAGAACCATGTATTGCTTTACCTACACTGGGGCAGCACCAATGCAAAGTGGCTCATAGCTTTTCCTGTCTACACTGGGGGTTTGCACTGGTCCAGTTAAGCAAGTGACTGGTCACCCCTGGCTGGAACAAGGGCAAATTCTCATTGTAGGCAAGGTCTCCAGCAGGGCTCAAACCTGGTTCCCTAACATGCTTACCACATGCTCTTCCTGACCACGAGAGGAAGCACAAATCATGTTAGGGCACAGAGCAAACACTTTCACTGCTAGGGACTGTGTATACACCTGTCACTTCCTTTCGCAGACACTGATTGGCACGACTGCCACGGCGCTCCAGCCTGCAGTGGCAAGCAAGCCCTATAGCAAGCGTTCATGTGTGCTTGGTATTGAGAAACATGTCCTAAAAATGTGAGACTTCCCTTGGGAGACTGCTCAGCCTCCAGCACTTCCTTTGCCATTGCTCTGGCATGGGGATAGGCAGAGGAGCGGTGCAGGCGCCTCAGACTGCAACAGGATGGTCCTGTAAATGGACAAGTTGTGTCCGTCTTTGCCTGTCTCCACGTCTCCCAGGCACGGCCTAGGCCTAGGCTCTCCACGTGTCCGGCTTAGGGAATGCCTCTCAAAGGCAGGATAAAGCAGCTCACGCCATCTCCAGCTGGGAATGTGGTTTAGTTGTTAGAGCCAGGAGTTGGGAGCCAGGACTCCTGGGCTGAATTCTGACTCTTGGAGGCAGCGTGGCCTAGTGGTTAGAAGTCCTGGCATTGACTTGACTTTGGGGGAGTCAACCTCTTGTGCTTCAGTTTCCTCACCACAGGGATGTGGAGTCTGTCAGGTGCCTTGAAATCCTCTAATAGTGCCGGGCCCGGAGAGGAGTGAGATCCCTGAGTCCCTTTTCCTATGCTGGCAGAAGATGGGCTGGATGGCCTGGTAGTGCTCCCCCAGCCCACTTTCCCTGCACCTGGTGTTGCTGAGGACAGGCTTGTTACCATTGGCTGTAGAAGGCAAGAACCGGTGAGAAACCCCAATGGCCAGATGTGACCAGCTCACCCCACCTTTCCTTAGCGTTCTCATCCAGATCCTGGTGCCGGTGCTGGCTTTGCCGGCAGGGCCCCTGAGCTGCTGAGGGGAGAGCCAGCCCTGGGCCTGTGGCGGAACATCAAAGAGAGCCTGGCGACACAGGCCCAGCTTGCTTTGCACCCCATTGTAATCAGCAACCCCGGCTCAGTCTGCACATGCTGTATGGACCCGCCCCCCGTACAGTCCGAGCGTGCTGTGCTGAGAGGCAGCCTCTGCCAACCAGCTGTAAGTGCTCTACGCTCCAAGCCATGCTGCAGCCTTTCCCCCTTCCTCCGTTGGAGTCAGCAGCATTTCTAGGACTTAGCCTATGGACAGCAGAGAATTTTCCAGGTGGGGCAGGGACCAGCACCAGTCACCACCTCTCTGGCTGCAGGAACAAGCATGGTGCATTTGAGAGAGACATTTAACAAACCTTTGGTTAGCAGCTAACCATTGTAAAGCAATGCGGTCTGCTATGTCCCATCCAGAGCCATTGCTCATCTCTGGGTGGGTAGCACTGCCCTTCCTTGTGGTTCTGTTTCTGTCTGGAGTTAAAATTATCTCCTGACTGTGAACCCAGCCGTGATGGCCATATCAGCTTGCCTGATACCTGGGGAAATTTATCCCCCAGGTCAGCTGGGCTGTCCGTTATCCAGATCTAACATCTACTACAAACCTCCAAGAGATTCCTTCGTACAATGATTTGCGGAGAAGCAGACTTCCCATACTCATGCCAGACAGACCCTTGCCCTCACTGCTGGCGAGGCCCTTCATGGAAGGGGTGAGGCAGACAGTGCTTCCAGAACCTATATCAACAGCTCCCAAGGAAAGAGGGCATCGGGGCGAAGAGATGTGACACCAACCTAAGCCATAGAATAAATACAAATCCAGGCATGCAGCAGAGAGGGGAATTCGCCGAGAGCCCCATGAGGCATGTGGCTCTACAGTTAAAACGGGGGAATGCGTACGGCCATTTCTATCCAGCCCCAGCTCTGGATTTGTTCCACCCTAGCCTGGGCAGACTGGCAGATGTCTGCCCTTTGCCCACCTGAGCTAAGCCACATCTCCGCTTCCATCCTAGAAGGCACCTACAAGCTGAGATTTCACTTTGTAACAAGTTTCTCTGCCATTGGGTGCCTCATTTTTCTGTCAAAGCCCTGCTGGAGCAGTGGCATTAATTCTGTGTTATAGGCGCATAAAAGGAACAATTGCCCTCTCTCCCACGCACCTCAGCAACGGGCACGTTCCAGTCCAGGGCATGTGGCGGCTGCACATGAGCTGTAAAAGCCCTGCTTGCCAGATGTGGCCCCATAAATCCTGCCACGGCGTTTACGCAGCACCACTATGTTTCGAGGAGTTTAAATTAAAACGTATTTATTGCCATCTACTTTTTCCATAATGGCCCTTGTTCAGTCTTGCATCTGCTCTTGAATTGCAAGGGATGAGACGCTATGATCAGTTCTGACCATTATAATTTTTTGATGCTCATGCTCTTCAGTGATTTATGGGAAATCCCAGCTGAGCACCACCTGTTGTCCCCTCTCCCCACCCCATTCACCTTTTTTATTGAGCTTGTGACAACCGTCTATAAAAGAGCTGAAGGTGACCAGTTACTCAGATGCTGCTGCGCTGTAGCTCTCCTGCTTCCAGGTTCGGAAGCAAACCCTCCTCCATCTTTCTTCCAAGCACTCCGGTTCAGATGGACCCATTGGAAACATACGGTCCCAGAGCCATGCCATGGAAGCAAGTCCTTGCTACAGTCTCAGCATAGGGCTCCTTCCTCTCCAACCCGTGCTCCTGATCATTCTGTTTCAGGCTCCCCAGCTCTCTCCCCGAGCCTCCCCCGGTTTTCTGTCAGATTCACAGTAGGAATATAAATGTGGAGATTATGTAAATTAGGAGGCCAGGGAGGCCTGGGTGTTGTGGCTGAGAAACATGATTGCTGGTGCTTTAGTAGGATCATTTAGTTCCTTGTAAATAACTAACTGGTTTTGCTTCCAAGAACCTGGTGAGGAGTTTGAGTTCCCAGCACTGAATTAATTGTCTGATTCGGGCACCTCCAGATGTGTTGTGTTCACTCCCCTCCAAGGAAATGCTGAGCACGTGGAGAGTCTGTGGATTTGCCAAGACTGCTGTAGGTGGACACATCCACTTCTGTAATCTCAAGTGCTCCATGGAACCAGCTCCTCAGCAGGGAGTAACCCCCAAGAAGTTTGCTCCATTCTGCTAAATTCTGCTGTTACTCCCACCAGCTTCCTTGGGAGGGCACTGGTGTCTGACAGTAAAATCTGGTTGCTGGATCCCACCTCTGTTCCCTGGATGGCTTGTTCCCACCTTGTTTCAGGTGCTGAGTACAGGTAACTGAGTGCCTTATAACCACACATGGCTTTAATTTCAGAATTACAGGCGTGTTGGCAAACACTCTGATTTGGAGCCTGCTGTCTGCGTAGGGTGGTCTATGTGATCCAGCATTAGCGCATTACAGTGAAGTTTGGATGGGCAGCTCAGCTCTGTGAGCTGCTTCTGTCTGAAGCCTGAGCATGACCTGCCCCGTAAAGACTCAGGGAAGGTCAAGAGCCCGTAAGGTAACCAGATCAAGCCTCATTCTGGTTTGGCAGGTTTCCTGCTTTGAGCCTAAGGAAACTGTGGCCAAAGGAGCCTAATAAAGGTGCATCTAGACTTTGTAGATGGAGAAAGGCGCTCATGTGTTTGACATTAGCCCAGCAAGAAATGTGATTCCAGTTAGCTTGGCATGCCACATTACTCATCGCAGAAACCTTCTCCGCAATGGTTGCGTTATTTCCCTTTGGAGTCTGCACTGTTATTTTGGCAATTAGTCCTCTTAATTTCCTCCTCCTCTTGCAAGCCTCTGCAGAGGGAAAGGACGGCTCCAGAGCACCCGGCTAGGAATGATAATCAGAGAAGGCTGAAATGGGGGGCAAAGGTGGGTAGAACCGAAGGCACCGACCGGTGTCTGGCCATAGCACAGAAGGACCTTAGAGGTTTGGCTTGCCTACAAGGGCAGAACAGAAGCAAACTCCAAAGAGCCCCAGTGCGGTGTGTACTGGGAAGGAGTCTCTCTGGCCCCAGAGTTGTCATTGTAACTCATTAAATCTATTAGAGTGCTTTAGCATTTTAACGACGAGGAGTCGTTCTTTCTAGTGGAACCCAGTCAGGCGCAGGATTTAACTTACGTTATCATTTCCCTTGTTTACAAAATGTCGGAGTCCGCATTGGCTCGGAATATTAAACGGGGCAGGGCCCAGGAGTGTGCCGGGGGCTGCACGCCGGCTCTTTGGCCTTGTCTGGCTCCCTGTTTGACAGCCCCTCGGAGCCAAGAGCCGGGTTCACCCTCTTTAAAATCACAGGATGCATGTGGGTTGGGGGAGGCAACCGGAGAGCCACCTCTAGCCCCCCTGGCCACAGTGTGGGGCTGGTCCATCTGAGTGGTTAATGAATTGGCTACAGCTCCCAGCTGGGGCACCTCGCCTGTTAGCTTTAGCCATGGAGGCTCATGATCTTAGACGGAGGGGTCCCAGGTTCAAGCCCTCCCACAGACCAATCACATTCCACATCTAGAGGCTGATGTGGTGATGGAGCACGGGGCAGGTGTAGCATCCCAGCAGCCGGCCACCTCCTGGTAGGGGTGTGGGACAGAGTGGACTGGTCTTTATTCCTTGGCCCTGGACATCTCTTGTATGTCAGGGAGAGCAAGGTGGGGCTGGATTCCCCAAGTCATCGCTGCGGGGTGGGTTGCCTCTCTCCCCTCAAGTGTTTGGCACTTTGTCCGGCCTGTCTGCATCAGGCATGTTTCAAGCTGTGTGTGTGTGTGTGTGGTGAAACAGTTTATTGTGAAAGGACTTTTTAAAATTGTGAGTTCCCCTTGCACTTAAATATGCTCTGCCCTCGGTGGGAAAGATGGTCTTGTGGGTAAGGCAGTGGCGTAGAACTCATGAGATCTAGGTACAGTTCCCAGTCCTGCTGCTGCCTTCCAGCTTCCCTTGGGCAAGTCCCTTAATCCCTCTGTGCAACAGCAGTACAGCTGCTGCTTTCTCCCACTCTTGTCTACTTGGGTTGTAAACTTCTTGGGAGATGGCCTGTCATTCAGCACATGTTTGTCAGCCCCCAGCACGATGGGACCCCGACTGTAATACAGATAAATAATGGAGAATTAGGATGGCATTAGAGAAGCATTAAAGCTCGTTTTGTGTGTGCCTTCCCTCATGTGCGGTGCTGATGGCTAGAGCTGATCCAGATTTGTGGAGCTTTTCATCCAGCTTGTGAAGGGTTTTTTAAGAGAGTGGCCAATTTGTAGAAACAGAAATTTCCCCAGGAAACGTCTGTTCTTGATGAATTTTTTAGGAATTTCACCAAAAAGCTGAAAACTGACTTGGCCCCTGCCCTCCATTTGTTTTTGTTTGTTTTTGTTTTGTTTGTTTGTTTTTAATTTTAGCTTGTTGGACAAAACAATGTTGGCTTGAATGAAAATTTTCACCTGCCCAGCAGAAATTTGTGGATTTTTGTTGCTGGAAACTGAATTTTCTTGATATGTGGGGGTGGGGTGGGATGAGAGGGGAGATTTGTTTTTTGATTTAAAACCTGACCTGTCTCACTGGCTGGGAAATGGGGATTCCCTGGGTTACCCATAACCTGGTGTTGAACACCCCTTTGCACAGCTGCAGTCCCTGCACTGCAGTGTTTCTGCAATGAACACGCTTCAGTGGGCTACGTAATGTGCCATGCCCTCCTGTGACATAGTCTTTCTGCTCACCGTGGCAGTCAGTGGGCAGCAATTATTGACTGGGGGAGCGGGAAGAGGAATGCCCAGTAAACCTTGAAAAGCTGGTCCCAGCAGCTGTGTGCTCCACCTTTTAATACCACGATGACTCTTAACTTTATTGATTCTCAAGAGCTAAACGTTGCAGCCATTATTCTACTCGAAAATAGCATAAAATAGTGCAAATATGCCTAAAATCCTGCATATTGGACCTACCCACCCTGCAGTCTCTGCCTAGAAAATCGTTACTGGGTCATACTCCTGAGCAGCACAGAGTCCTGCACTTTCTAACAAGGGAGCGCTCAGCAGCAGCTCACGTGGCCCCCAGGTTAGTGCAGGGAGCTGGGGCCGCAGGCTAACAGGTGCTATTCTGAGCTTTGCTGCTGGCTCGGGCCTCCCTCTGCTTCAGTTTTGCTGTGGCACCTCCCAGTGGAAGGTGACAGGGGAGGCAAGGCATTGTTGTGACTCTTCTTTGCTAAGGGCCTGGCCCAGAGCCCACCGAAGTCGATGGGAGTTTTTTCCATTGGACTTTGTGGGCTTTGGAACAGGTCAATGATGTGAAGCTGGACTAGACTCCTAAATGTTGAGAGCCAGCCTCGGGAGTGGGCCCTGGTGATGGTCTGCTTGGCTTGAACAGTAACCCCTCCCCTCCCACGCCTCCAGTACTTCGCTACAGGATCTAGGGGGAAGGGGGCCTGACCTGGCCATCGGGGCTCCTGGGTTCTATTCCCAGCTCTGCCACTGGCTCCCTCTTTGACCGTGTCCCGGGCACTGCACCTCTCTGTTCCTTGGCTGCCAGGGTGCATCTGCACTGCCAACAAAAGCCCACGGCGCCGGGTCTCCCAGCCCGGGTCAATTGACTCGGTTCTGCGGGGCTAAAACTAGCAGGGTAGCCATTCAGGCTCATGCAGCTGGGTGCACCCCGCAGAGCCAGCCCTGGGAGCAGCATGGATCATGGGAATTGTAACTCCCAGCACATGCAGACAAGCACCCCGGGCTGGGCCGGGCAGCAAGAAGAACTAACAGAGCAAACATGATAACGATGCCCCTGATCTGCCTGGTGCCTGCGGTGAGCTGGAAGGTGGTTCCTTTGGTCACCACCAGACTGAGCAGTGCTATCTGGGTGGCCCTGCTGCGGGTATAGGCAGGGCAGCGACTTGGAGCATGTGGTGTCCCATCCCCCGTGCTCCTGCCACCCCAGCCTGTCCTTACCAATGGAGGATGCTCTGTTTCAGACACTCATTGCCGAGCAAACCTGCCCCTGGTGGCTCTGGACACAAGTGAAGACTGCCAGGCCCTTGCTATTTTGGAAGGGGGTTGTGTGCAAACTGCCCCCCGCCCTGGCTCTGGTGAGGAATGCTGGAACGTTCCGTGTACGGAGGGAGAAGGGTGCAGTGGGTAGAGACTTGGGAGACCAGCTCCTGGCTCCACCCCGGACTCCCTGTGACCCGGGGCAAGTCTATGCCTGGAGTCACAAAGGGCTTTAGGGGCCTAAACCCCAGTTTTGGCTTCACTGTGACTCTCTGAAACCGGTCAGCACGTGAACTCGCTCACCCCCTCTGTGCCGATGTTCCCGCCTCTGGGGCGCACTGTCGTCTTGCGAGGGGGTCCCGGCGCCTCCGTCCTCAAGCGATTCGCACAGCAGGGAAGAGAGGCCTGCGGCTGCCTAGCTGGCGTGCAGCGCCCAAGCCGGTAGGTGTGCTCGGGGCACCGCTGCTGGATCAGGCCCATCGGTTCACAAGGTACCTGCCACCTCTCGCGTGTGTCCTCTAACCACTGGGATGCTCTGGGGTGGGGCTCCCTTGGTCTCTCCTGTTGGTAGCTAGTTAAGGAGTCATTGGAGCAAGGGGACCCCGTGTCCTGGGGTCGTGCTCTAAGGGCGAGGCTAGAGTCATGCTCGTGTGTGCGCGCTCGGGCTCTCCCCCGTCAGTGACAACGGGATGATTTATCCAAAGTGGAAGAGTCGCATCAGGAGCGTGTCGGAATATCCATGAGCCCAATCCCTAGGGCTCTCACCTGGGAGGGGGCAGAGCCCCGCCCAGGTCCTTTCGCCTGCCTCAGGCAGAGGGGGGACCTGAACCGGGCTCTCCCACCTCCCGGGTGAGTACCCTAACCACTGGGCCTAAGGCTAGGAGGGAGCGCCTCCTTCCTCCCCAAACACCGAAGTACCCTTGGGAGGCTAGTTCACGGTGTGTCTGTCCTCCAGTTCCCCCTCTCTCCAATGGGGATAAATAGCCCAGCCCTGCCCCACAGGGGTATGGTGAGTGAGCTAAACTACAGTAAAGATTGTGAGGCTCACAGTTGCTACAGCGGTGGGCCCAGATGGGTCCCTGAGACAGAGACGTGCCCAGGGTTGCCCTGGCTCTGTGCTGTCCCAGGGCGCCTCCCTCGGGAGATGGACGATGTTGGGTCTGTGGTATTGGGTGAGGAGATGAGCAAATCCCCGACTCCTCCAGCATTTGGCACCTTTTGGAGGCTGGCCTTTTACACCTGCTCTCCCTCCCCTCTGCTCTGGGGGCAGCTCCGTAATCACCCAGGCCTGGTGCCAAGCCACTGCAGCAGGAAAGGGAGAGTTCAGCAGGCCTCTGCCTAGAGCTGTGCAGGGATAAACCCCCACATTTCTGAGAAGTCTGATCCCATGCAGCCTGACTGGTGGGGGTGGGGGTGTGTGTGTGTGTGCATGCGCACACATGCGAGCCCACCTGAAAGAGAGAGAGAGACAATTTTTGTTGTTGTGGAATCTTGTGAAAATCCTGTTGCTGGCTTGTTTGGGGGATTTATTTATTTATTAATTTAAAACCATGAAAAACTTTCCAAGCCCAAACAGAGCCAGCCCCGCCCAGACAGTCTAATATAGCTGCATGCTCTTCTGTTCGCTTCTTTCGGCCTGCCTTACCTTCGTTCCTTCATTTCACCTTAAGTGCCCTGGCAAAAAAAAAAAAAAAAAAAAAATCAGAAATGCTCAGCTAAATACATCTGGTCTCCTTCTCAGCTTCATTTCACCTCCCCTAGCAGAGACTGTGTCACATGGTATTCAGCTGAAACCTATTACCTTGCATGCCCAAGCATATCATACTGAATTATCTTGATCCATAGGAGTGTTTGCTAATAGCTAATGGCATTGTCTAAGTGTGTGGTGATTTATTAGAATGCACTTTAATTTCTTGGTGCAGCGGGGGTTGGTTTTTTTTAAACAGAACTCGGTGACGGCAAGTGGAAGGGCTGTGGCGAAAAGGTTGGGAGAGTGGCTCACTCCACAACTCCTGAGCGCAAGGCACTGACCTTTCTGTCCCCTCCCTGCTGCCTGCCCCAGACAGAGACCTGCGCCTGCCATGCTGCTCAAGGAGAATCGAGTTGGCTTGTGTATAATTTGTCCAGTTCACTCCCCTTCCTCCTAGGCTCGGCCTGCTTGTCTGTCCTTGGACTGCAAACTTCAGAGCAGGGACAAGTTGGTGGGTGTTTGGAGAGCAGTTAGCACATAGTGGTAATCTGTAACCGCAAGGAAACAGGTGTGGGTTGTGTGTGGCTTGCTCCAGTCTCCTGGGTAGGGGAAGTTCCTTACTTCTTCCCAGAAGGGTCTCTGCAGGAGACCCTTAGTGTTCCAGTTGTAATGGGAGAAGCCAGACTGCCCCCACTTGCTGCCGATTTGATGTAGTGCCGTGAGGGAATGATGTGAAATTGCTGCAGAGGACGCAGTCAAAGGTCCACAGGAGTGCCAAGGCTTCCTCTTCGTAATCATCAGCATGAAAGTCCTGTGTGCAGCTCTTGTCACACCGCTGAAGAAATAGCGGGACCCTGCTGGGTCCCTGCTCCTGGCCTACACCAAAAATGTAGGTCAACCTAGCTACATTCCCTCAGGGCACGAAAAATTCACCCCCCCCGAGAGATGTAGTTTTGTCGATGTATGCCCCAGTGGACACACTGCTAGACGACAGAAGGATTCTCCCTTGACCTAGCTACCGCCTTTCAGAGAGGCGGATGCACTGCAGCAACCAAAGAGCCTCTTCCATTGCTGCTCCAGCGTTTCTAGTGTAGATGTCCCGGGAGTGGGAGCTGTGCTAGGCACGCCTGCGCTGGGGAAGCTCAGCAATAGCAATGGGTCTCTGGCTAAGGTTCGCTTCTAAATTGCATGAGATGGTTTTGGAAGAAATGCTTGAGGTTAGTTTGCCTCTTTCCCTTTTCTCTCTCCAATCAGCTCGTCTCTCCCTCTCTGCCTTGTGCGATTGGGAGATGGGTGCAGCTGGAGCTGAGCATATTCTGGCTAGGATCCATCCATCCATCCATCACGCAAAGCAGTCTGCTGGAAGACATCTATGCAGAAAAGGGCTGGGGGCTGCAGAACACGCTGGAGGGGTTGCTGCAGCTGAACCTCGGGGCAGGGCAGACTGGAGTTGCCATCGGCGTCTGAGGCTGTTTCCCCCCCTCTTTGGAAATGGAAATTAAAAGTTGTATGCTGTGCTCTTCCTCTACGTTATTCCTCAGCTGTCCATGACTCCAGCCTCTCTACTGTGCTCCTAGATCCCTTCCTGTCCCATGTGTAACCTGTCCCCCATCTCTCAGGACCAACATGGGACTATAACCCTAATCTGAGTCCCACTTCTGTACCTGGATCATTAGGCAGGGCCCCTGTCAGGAACTTTTGCATGCAACTCAGGAGCCATTGACCAAGCCCACTAGGTGGCTGATGCGCATTGCAAATCCCCAGCTGAGTGGAGGCAATGGAATTGGAGAGCTACTGGGTTCCAGCCTGTCCTTCCTCTGCGGCAGGGACCCCCAGTGCTTTGTCTAGGCCCAGCGTTTTCTGAATCGCCAGCCCCAGGCTTTGGCTCCTGCCAGCAGTGGGAAAGCAGCACCGAATTTGCATATGTTTTCATAAAACTTGATCTCAGAAATAAATTCTCTGCCCCGTACAGGCTGGGAGTCGCATTGTCTCGTCGGTACATGGCAGTCGCTTCTTGGCTAAGGCCAAGCTCTGAGCTACATTGTCAGCCATGGCCTAGGACTCTGCAGGGGCACAAATGCGTCTGGAGAATGCCCTGGGCCTAGGTTTTGCACACGAAAATGCAGCGACTGTGTGTGTGGGTGCGTGTGTGTCTGGGGGTGGGGGGCACTCTAGGTGCATGACTAGCCAGGATGAAGGGGCAAATGCAGGTTCAGGTGCCATTTTGACAGTGCAAAGAATTGCATGGGGCTTTGAGCCTGCAAACTTGGAGGCTGATTGGGCATTTGGTCATTCAGTTGTGGGGGGATTCTTGTTATCAACCACCCGAAGGGCTGATTCCTTGCACCTGCTGCCTCTCCTGGCCTGCGAAGAGCCAGCCGTCTGGGGGGGATGCAGTGGAAGCATGAGGCTCAGGAGCAGAGTGTTGGCTGTGTAGTTCAGACTGACGGCAAAACTAGGCTGTCTCTTGAGTCTTCGTCAGCAATGCCTGCAGCCCAGTAACGTGTCTCCAGGGAGGGTCCGTGACCGAGCTGAGCGAGGAGGCAGGCTGACCAGGAGCAAGAGCACAGGAATATTGACAGTCGTCAGCGGCATTGTTGCAAGGAAAAGGGACAGGCTTTAGCTAGAGCCGGGAAATGTGGAGAAAGGTAGGAAAGCGCTGCGAGAACACAATGGTCCTGGTGAATGGCGGTAGGCCCCTGTTAGCAGGGGTGCTGTGGGAATTCAGCGTGCAGCCAGGCACAGCGTTCCTGGATCACCTGCTGCGTGGAGGGTGCCAGATCGGACGCTTGCACTGGAGAGTGGGAGACACGCAAATAGTTACCGATCATCCTCATTGCGCAGGGCGGGACCGTACTGTGTGACACAGATGCTGAAGAAATTCAACTTCTGCAGGCCTGCTTGGCTTCTTGACCAATTTGGATCTAAGGGGCTGGAGGCCAAAGCTTGTCTTTATTTAGGGAAAGCTCCCACTGACTCCAGTGGAAGCAGGATCAGAGCTTTAGGTTGTAAGAGGTGAGCTCTTTTCTGTGCCGGACACGTGTCCGGGGAGCATAATAATAAACAGGAATTCAGATGATCCACTCTGGGGAAATGCTCTATGCCAGCTCTATGGCCTGGCTTCCTCCTCCAGGAAAGCAGCCAGTCTTAATCTTGCTTGTGGTCCCCGTCTGCTAGCCCGGCACCACTGATTCCTGCCTATAGGTCACTGGGCTGCAGTCACATGGCGATAACTTCCAGTCCCCATTGCCAATCTTCCACCCCTTTTCCCAGTGTTTTCATGGCACGGTGCAGAATGATGGGGCTGAATTCCTCGCTCCTGCAGCTCCACTGAAGCAAGTGGAATTACAAGGGGGATAAAATTGACCTGAACTTTCCTTTTTTAACAAACAAAGCCCATGCTGTCAGTGGTGTTTGCATATGATCTTGGCTATGGGACTAGCAGGAGGTGAGTAGAGTTTCCCTGATCATCGTACCCAGGGGTATTTTTTTTCCTTAGGCTCTCACTAGCCAACTCATGTTGCAGTCCGTACCCTGCAGTTACCGGCCGTCGCATGGCTTTAGAGCCAAGAGAATGGCTGCAGCTGAGAGAGCTCCAAAGCCAGCGAGAAGCAGGTCAGAATGTCACTGTGTAATAATCCTGCTTCGCTGCAGTAATGTACAGGGGAAGTGGGGATGCTTGTGACCCACAAACCCCAGCTCCTTGGTTTGCTGTCCCTAGGTCTGGTCATTAATACTGGGTTTTCCTTCTTTTCTGTGCAGGCCGCCTAGGTGGGTTGGTCTCACTGAATGATTCTAGCTCCTAATGATGAGGGGGAAATATGGATTCCGGGCTGAAAAATATGTCACTGTCCTAAATCAAAGACCACAACATGGGACCTCAGTTATTCAGGCTTCATTCCTTCAAGATATGGCACAAAAATCAAATGGCTGAGGTTATTCTGTTACAGCTCATACCAACAATGGGAAAATCCTATAATGTAAAGGGCCAGCATCAATATGTGCTCTGTGAGGATGAATCGCCCAGCAGCAGATGAGAGAAGAACACAGAAATTGTTAAAGGGGTCCACATCCTTCTGTTTTTTTTGTTTTTTGGGGGGTGAGGAGTTGTTGTTTTTAAATATCCAACTAACCTGATCTGGAGCGTCTCTCAGATCGAAGACAGCATGGGTGTGTAGAGACAAACTGCAAAACGCTTTTCCCCCAAGTGAAGGGAACATGTCTTAAAACCCAACCTGAGAGAGGTTTTGATCTTAATTGAGTTGGACACCAGTGGCCTGGCGCGTTAAATGAAAGCAGCGTGGAGCCTGCTCCCCTCCCCCCCATGCCGCTCACTCGGTAATTGCAATCTTCTCTTTCTCTGTTAACATTGTTCTTTCTAATTAGCATCTGACAGATGTGTTTGGACCTGGGGCTGGTTTCCCTGGCGGTGGCTGAGTGTACTTCCATAAAATGGGTGCTGCCATCCCCGGCTAATTGCACCCATGACCAAAAACATATGGGAGTGGCATTGGGGCTTATGCCATGTGGCCTTTCAGGTGCTCCAGCCGCATTCTCACACACAGTTGACTGAGTCTGGTATTTGGGGGAGCAGTGCACATGCGTGCTGGAAGCCGGCATATTCTTAGAGGGCTGGGTGCCAGGTAGCTTCGTCCCACGTCAGTGCTGCTCCTGTGCACCTCTGCACTAGACTCCCCTCCCCCCCTTCCCCCCCAAGCTGCGACCACCTTCACAGGCATAGCAGAAAGCTAGCTGGCTGGTCTGCTCTGCACACACACACATACTGGGCCGTATTTCAAAATAATCTGAAACTGCAAAGCCATACGACACACGCAGTGACTCCACTCCCTGGTTTTCCAGTTTCCGTGCACAGATTCAGGGACGGCGCATGCCTCTGTCATAGAGGCTACGTGCTGACAATGTATCAGTGTGCATATAAAGATTGCACCAAAAGAGGACCCAGCGCTGTGCTCTCGGTGGCCGTGCCCAGGAGAAAAGGCCTCATGGGGAGGGGAGTGCGTCTGAAGAGCTGAGCAGATCCAGCACAGTGTGACAGAGAGCACGACCGTTTCTGTGCACTCGGCAGGTCGTGCGCGATTTCATTGCTGAAAATCAGGGGCTCCCCCATCTGCGTCCGTGGCCACAGCTAAACCTGACCCCATCTCAGCTGGAGCGCGGCCGTGCCCGGGGCTGGAGCATTCTTTAAGAGAGGGAAAGGAAGTGCATAGCAGACACGCCTTGGGCGGGGCTCTGGGTCTACAGAGCTACAGGAAAGGCGGTGCAAGATCTGGGATGGAGGGTTGGACGGCACAGAGAGCAGCGGGGGCGCAGGCATAGCGTGAGGTGCTTTGGCTCTTGGAGCACGTAGGCTGTACAGAGAGACCACAGAGAGGTTGATACTTTTGTCCCCCAAAACAGCACGTGGGAAGCCGCAATATGTGTTCCATTCAGCTGACGAAGATGAATATTCAGTATCTTAGGTGCCAGCCCCGTTTCCTTCTGGAAGGGATCTCGGTGTAAAATATTGGTTAATTAGAATGGGGACGCCAGTGAAGAGAAACTGGGTCCTGGTGCCTCAATGTGGCGCGGGAGCCTTGAAAGCCCTTATTGCCTCATCAGTCTCCTCTGCGTTCAGCAGGCTCGGAAAGCTGACGACGTCCTCCTCCCTGGGAAGCCGCCTCCTGTGTTCACTGAAGGTATCCGCCGCTGGCATGCGGGAAGACATGCTTCTCATCCCACGGGCTGGCGTGGCCTTTGCTGGTGGAGTGAGTCCCTTCCTCAGGCCCCCTGAGCCTTGTGGTGCTGATCCAACTCCCTCTGTGTGACAGGCCTGTCTCCATTGTCTTGTCTGGGCATTTGCACTCTAACAGAAGGGATGGGATGCACTGGTCTGTGCTTGGGTTTTTATGAGCTGGTGAAATAAGCGTATGGAAGGGGATTTACTAACTGGCATGCTGATTGTGTTGCTGACTGTAATAAAGTGGCCATCAAGGGGTTAACTGGGTTATTCAGAGTATTATGGATTGGAGCTATGCTCCACCCCTCCCTGTTGAGTCACTCTTCCCACCCACTCGACCCCCTATCCTGATGCATGCAGTTAAATAAAGCAGCAGGTTCCCAGCCTGCAGGCTTATGAGGAGGGTTATTTGTGTTGCACTGAGTGGTCCCTTGCCAAACTTAACAGGAGCATATGGCCAAGGTTTGTGGTGAGCATGGCCTGTGCTGGGCTTGAGCGCGTCTAATGTTAAACACCTGAGTTGTCTACTGAAGCCAGTGGGACAGCTCAGGTGCTTCCTGTGAGATGGATGCACAGATACGGTGCTGACGTGGGGCCTTTAAGAACTTCAGCAGCCGTAGATGTACATGCCTGGTAATATGCATCCCCAGGAATAGTATCAGTGCCAGTTTCCCCTGGGCACAACTTCATGTCGAATCTGTACCATTAGTGCAGCTGCGCATGCAGGGTGGGTTATTCTGCATGCAAATAGCTTTCTTCTGTGGTGTAGGCGTGCTGTTGGGTGGTCAGGCTTGTCTGTCAGGTGCTGAATATTGTGTGCATTGGGCGCATGCAGCTGCTCACCTCCTGTTGGCAAATCAGGCCCCTAATGCAATGATTACAGCGGGTGGGGGCTTTGAAAGCAGGGAGCACCACGTGGCATGGTGCAAAGACTGAGCTGGAATCGGCAGCGGGTCTCAACAGCATCCACCACAGACTGTGAAAGGGTCACCGTCCCGTGCCAGGTTGGGGACGGAGCGATGTGCATGTCTCTCTTCTGTATCAAGCAGCGTTCATTCCCTGTGTTACGGACTCCTCCTCTTCCATTTCTCTCTGGCCTTCCTCCCCCAAAAGTGCTACGCAAATCGACTCAAGCACCACTTCCCAGAAACATGCAGCTGCCTCTGTCGGGAAAGGCCGCATCCGCTTCACAGTGCACAGTCCCACTGCACAAGCCTGCAGGGCAAAGAGGCTCATTAGCTGGCACGCCGGCTTGCAGCTGACAATGGATAGTGAACCAAATCGCTCGCCGAAAACGGCATTGCTTAAAGACAGACAAAGCTGCGTCCTGGAAACCTTGTGAGTGCCCTCAGGCAGCAAGGGCAGCACTAGGAGTTGTGGAAGCAAAGCAGAGCTTGTTGCTGGGGGGAGGGGAGGGGCATTACAGCCTGGCATCTCCTGAACATTGCTGAATGTGTCCTAGGCCAGGACAGCTTGTCCACCTGTGTGATACTCCTCTTCGGTAACTCAGTCTGCAGCCACCGCCTCCTCCAGGCCACTGCACTGGGGCTCTGTCAACGAGAGGCCAAACCCTGTGAGGGGCTGAGTAGCTCTCTTTGAAGGGGCCAGTGGTCAGCCCCTCCAGGATTAAAGGGGGAGACAGCGCCATTCTGAGACAATGAGTGCTTTCTTCCCGCACACTCGCCCTGAGCAAGGAGACACTAAAAGAACATGATTTGAAGAGTCTGAATACGGCAGAGCGCCTGGCGGAGGAGTCTGAGGAACCTGGACAGGTAATGCAATCCTGTGTTGGGGCTGCAGGAGTTGTGTGGCGCACTCCTGCGCATTAACTGCGAAGAGAAAGGGAGCAGAGAGTCCGTAGAGAAGAGAAATTAAGTTCTGCACATCTAGAGGAGCTGAAGCTTGTAACATCAATAGCAGTTCCCAGATAATCATCCAATTAGAGAAAACAATGAGTTTCCACTAATGACCACCTCTTGCTCTTCTAGCCCCCTTCTTTCCCACCCACCTGTCAGTTGTGAAGAATTGCTTCGCCACAAGGATGTTTGCTCTGGGATTTAGCCCAGCCTTTAGGGCTGATGCATGCATGGGATGCAAGCTGCATTCAGAGGAGGAAGGGAGAGGTCGAAAGCTAACGCAATCAAGCGGCTAATAATAAACAGGCCTCTGGGATGAGCGACTTGTCTACCTGCCATTAATACCACATCCCAGTGTGCTGCAGAAACATCCTCTGCTTTATTAAGGCAGCTGGTGCCATTCCAGATCCAGGCATTCACCCATCCAGACTGGCTTTGGTCTCCAACAGTGGCTCACACCAGCTGCTTCGGACAAAACCGAACCCTCCCCCGCCACCACTCGCAATGCACCTGGCTGGCCACGAGCCAGTGAATTTCACCCCACCTCCCTGCTCAGGTCTGAAGGAGAGGAGTGTTTGCTCCTGGTTGTGCAGGGGAATGCAGTGAGGCTATCAGGTTCTGTTTCCCACTCTGCCGCTGACTGACTGACTGCAACCATGGGCAGCCCTGTGAAATGGGGCTGGTGGCACCTGCCTACATCAGCTGGGGCTTTGGGAGCTCGAGCGAAGGTGCTAGAGAGGGGCAAAGGGCTGTCAGTAACGGGCCAGTGTGTGAAGGAAAGACTAAACCATTCCCAGGTGTACCCGTCCTGGCCATACATCAGACTGAACAGCGCTGTCTCCCCTTCCACTTCAAACGGACCGTTAAAGGAAGGCATCTCTCTGCAGCCCCTCAGCCTGCGATCAGCTGCACTGGGCCTCTAGCAAGATGTTGTCTGTGGTAGGTGGTGCCTTCCTATTGGTGACTGCATCATCCTTCTGCTGCACCAGCAGGACCCCAGCATAGTGTTGGAAAACGCGCCAGCTACCTGCCGCTTGGCCGGCTTTCAGAGGTGCTGAGGGCCTGCCGCCCTCGCTGATTTCACCGGGACTGGTGGGCGCTGCAGATCAGGCCTTCACGTGACGAAGGACCTTAGATGCTCTCTAGTGCCTCTGGAGAGCCACTGGCCGTTGAGGCTCAGGAAATCCCTCACGGGCCTAACGGAGAGGCACAAACCAACGTCGAACTGAGACTTGGAATATGACGGCGCCATGTTGAGATGGGAGAAGATCAGCCCACAACTGAAAACACGGGGCCAGAGAGCGAAGGCTTCTTGCCCCAAAAACAAGAGGGGGCATGCACCCACTGCAAGAGTCACCGGGCTGTGGTGTGGGCAGGTGACTCCCTTTGCTGCAGGCTGCTGCTGCTTGTTGGTAAGATCGCTGAGCTCTTCAACAGGATAGGCAGCAGGGATAGCAGCAGGGGGACGTGATGGAGTCTAGCAGGCAAGTCCCTTCTGCAAAGTAGGCCTGATGGCTCCTTGCTGGGAAGGGCACTCCACTCCTTCAGCAGTGAGGAGGATCCTAACTGGGGAGGTCTGCAGTGATGAGATCTACCCTAACATGGAGGGGAAATGTACTGTGTTTGAGGTGACGTAGAGGCTTGTTCCAGGCGGTCAGCTGTGGAGAAAGCCAGCCCTGGTGGCGCTGCACAGAGCGATAGGGTTCTCCGGTGATGCTCGCTCTCACCCGCGGCTGGCTGCAGCCCGGTGTTTGAATTCTGGCCTGACCAGCTGAAAACAAAAATCAAGTGAGAAGTTATTGAAATCTTGACATCTGTGGAAACGGCTTCACGGCAGCTCTGAACCTCCACAGGGTGTTTGAGGAAGAAAGTGTGACTTGGGCCATGGAACAGGCTTTGCATGAAGGCCCCATGACACATGCAGGGCAGTACACATCTAAGTGCCAGCAGCAGCGGCCCCCTTTAGGGAGACATGGCAGCGCGTGCTCTGGTGGGGGTGGAACAAGGCCCATCTTCTCTGCTCACGTTTGCATTTCCAACAAGCGCAGTTACAATAGCGAGATGGCCTGGTGGTAATTAACGAGGGAGGGGCTCTCTACATGGCACTGGGGAGCTAGACTGGCCCGGGCAGCTTCCTGGCTATTGGGCACTAACTTGCTACTGTGGGATTTTCTGTTCCCAGCACAGAAAGGGACTGGTTTTTAAGAGCCATCCTGTGGTGATTTCTATCTCTCTGGCTAAAGCCTTTTAAAATAATGGCCTCAATGTCCACGCAGAGCTGCTCACAGGACCCTTCCAGGCCCAACACCTGCATCTGTCCTGATTTCCCACGGTCAGAGCTCTGTTTTCCAATCCGTCCTAGAATTTCCAGCCCCGAGTCTTCAAAAACCAGGAGTCAGGTTCCAAAAGCACGAGAGTTAAACATAATCAAGTTTGGGTTCTCTGTACATTTGCCTTCTGGGTTTTGAACCTTAAGGAGCCCTGGTCTCCAGCTTCTTCTCCACCCTGGAAATGGACCCTTTGCCCCATCTAAGCTGAGATTCTCTCATCAGCACATGACTCCGGGAGATGGGGCTTTCAGGAAAAACTCCAAATATGGAGGTGCTCATCATAAAAATCTAAAGAATTGGCAAAGCTGTTCATCCGCTGTATTCCACCCCCTGCCTCACTCACTCACATAAATGGGCCCCATCTGGTTTGTTTGCCAGATGTGAGAGTTCTCCCCACGAGGGCACTGCTCTGATACACAAGTAAAAGCCATCTAACTGGCCTGGGAAGGCTGGCTTGGTCCCACGTGGTCTGTTGCATCAGCCATACCTGCTGCTCCCTTGCAGTCAGCTCCCAGCTTTGTGGGGAGTGTTTGGAGCCCAGCCTTGGCTCCATCCGCTCTTCGGTTTCCCACAGAACATCCCCCTCCTTGTAAGGACTTGGGTGGGAAGGGAAGGGGAGTGAACTGCATTTCTAACACCCCAGACGCTAATCGCGCTCTGTCTTGCATGCTAAATTAGATTCAAATCCTTTCTGGGTATAATTACTAAACCGTTATTAACTCTGATGACATTTGGACTAGAACCACTCTCCAGATAAAACACAAACCAGCCCCATGCTCCCCATGTTGTTCTGTCCTGCTGATTTGCAATGCAGAATCTCATTCCTCTCAGCCTTGCCCTTCTGACAACAGGCGTCTGGGAAATGCCGCCACGAGACTCTAGGAGCCTCAGATGCTGAAAGCCGTCAAGTGCACAGAGACGTTCTGGGTCTTTTCAGCACGGCTCTAATGAAGCGATAACAGAGACCTCTGAAGAGGGTTTTATTCCAATCCAGGTATTAGTGACTAATCCCTGCTTGCTGCAGTCGCTAAAATGCCTTGTTTCCTGGATTGCTTTTGCTTTGCCCAGCTCGAGTTTCTCACAACCTTCAAAACCAAGGAAGGTAAAAGCAAAGACACAGCCGCTCTTGGGCCGGGCTTTTTAACGCCAGTTGGGGCCTTGAGAATTGGGCTCCCGAGCTGTTTTGGGGAGCAATTGAGACAGGTGGGAACTCAAGCTTACAGCGTGCTGGAACTGGGGCTCTCACGCTGAGACCCCTGCTGCTTGGTAGTGAAGTGCAGTGGCATCAGAGCACCTCGCTCCAGCCTACATCCCGTGGCAGGCTGGCGCATGGAGTAGCCTGCACTGGGTTACAGGCCGAGTCCAAAGTGCTCCAAGGGGAAACCCTCCTGCAAGCAACAGCTTCACCCACGCAGTTCTTTCAGGAGGAGCCCTGGGCTCTCGTCTTTAACCACAGTGCAATGGGCTTGGAAAGCGTGTGGTGTGTTCCCTCAAGTGGTTGGTATGTAGATGAGGATAACAGTCTACTATTGTCATCGGTGAATGGTGTTTTGCTGTGTGTGGAGGGAGGGGAAGGAGCATTTTCTCTTACATAAATTAAATCCTCAACAGAGACCTAGCTGGGGAGAACCTCAGCTGTAGTGGGGGCCTGTAAATGTGGGGACTGCAGGGAAGGTGGGAGTGAAGTTAGTTCCCTGCAGCGCTCCAGGGCACCAGGCTTGAGATTACGGTGGGGGAAGGAATTCTCTAGCATTTCTAGTCCTTACATGGACAGGTGTCACTTTACACAGTTGAAGCTGTTGTCCTTGAAGACACTTTCTTCAGGCAGCCCTAAAAGAGTTACACCTGGGTCCCCCAGTGCCAGCTCAGCTCTGCCTGAGTCACTGCCCTGGCCCCATTCCTCATAGGAGCCCCCCACCCCCACGATTAAAGTACTGAGTCACTGTCCCGCCTGTTCCCTGGCTAGGATGTGGGGGAGTCACGGAGCAGATTGATGAACTCTCCTGCTGGGTCACAGCTAGACGGTGAGTCACGGGGAAATGGAGATCTGAGAGTCACTGGAAATCCAGGGCTTCACAGAGATTGAACCACCTTCCTTGGAGGCAGGGCAAGTTTGGGCCAAAATTCAAGAATCTCCCGTACCAATATTAAATTAGAATGGATCCCAGTGAACAAATCCACCTCCCGTGCAGTGTTTTGCAAGGTAGACATTGCAACATCTGTGCTCGTGCAGGGGAGCCCGGCCGTGGAACTGACAGGCTGCTCTTCCTCGCCCAAGCAGAGTGAAATGCCAAGAGCCCAGGAGCAGGGTCCAGGCGGAAGCCCTGGCTCCAGGCACTCCAAGCTGGGGTGGGGGGAAGGCTTGGAAGCCAGATCCAATTGAGCATTTTTTGGCTGGTTGGGTTTTGGGCCGTCCTCTCTCAGTGGCCCGCAACACACCGACGTAGGGAGGGGAGAAGCTACTGCACAGACTTTGGGAGGCCGTTAGCCCTCCTGCTGCTGGCCCAGGACAAACCTAGAAGGGTGGTGGTTGAAAGTGCTAGAAAACTTCTGAGCTCCATTTGCTTTGGAGCCAGTACCTCTCCGCTCGGCTTTGCCACGGGCACTCTCTGCATCTTTAGCCATTTTGATCCAGCCAAGCTGTTTCCCTCAGTTCTCTGAGGAGCTAATTATGCTGATGTTAATGAGGCACAGGTGCTAATTCTTCCCAGTGCTTTAATGCATCGCCTCCAAGTTTTCAGTCTACTTTTCGAAAGGCCAAAACAAGGGGATTATTTGGAAGGGGTGGGGCGAAGCGGGAGCTGCAGTGGGACTAAGGCTAAGATTGTGTCTCAGCCCGAGGGAGACAGGAAGCAAAGGGCCTGGGGGCTGCCTGACGGCTGGGCTGCAGCACCCGCTGTTGACACAGCTGTAACTGTAAGGGGTGGGAAATGGAATCTGATCAGTGCAACCTTCTAGTCTAGATGCAGTTGGCCACAGTGCGTATAGCTGTGCCCACTGTAGGGGGGGCTGAGATATCCACCTGTGGTGCTAGCAAGCCCACAGTTATCCTAGTATCTGAGCACCTCACATTCTGTAGTGTATTTATTCCTGGGGGGGAGGTGTACGGCAAGGCTATTCTCCTCATTGTACAGATGGGGAAACTGAGGCATGATGAATGAATTGTCTTGTCCATGGTCACACAGGAAGTTTGTGGCAGAGCAGGGAATTGAATCTGTGTCTCCTAAGTCCCCAGTTAGTGCCCCGACCAGTGGCCCATCGTCTCGCTCCCACCATAGAACTTGCATCCCCAAGTAAACTAGTACAAACACTGGGTGAGGACTGGGCCTGTTGTGGGGATAAAAATCCAAGGGAAAGGCCTGGGTTTTAGAGCCAAGGGTCAGCGTGTGGCCTGCGCTGGGCATTTCCTGCCGGGTCGGGGCCGGTTGAGACCAGGCCTTAGCGTAAACGTGGGATTGAGACGGCAATTCCCTGCTCTGGTGCTGGAACGGAGACGTTCTCTGGAGTTGGCAAACACCCCTTAGGGAGGAAAGAAGTCTCTGGTGGTGTGTTGTCCGGGGTCGGGTGACCTGCCTCTCTAGTGCACCACTTGCCACCATGAAGTGATTCCTCCCACGCCAGAGCTAGCAAACCTGAGGCTTGTGCAAGGGGGCAGACAGTGGGTGACAGCCTGCAAAGCCCAGCTGAGTCTGTTCTCTGCCATCCCTCCAGCGTGCCCTGCCCTGCCCCCCTAGTGCCCCATGAGCAGTACCCCCACTGTGGCTGACCTTGTAGGGATCTGTGCCTCAGCACTGCCATGACTGAACTTTGGGGTGGGCCAGCCCCCCAGAATCTGGCCTGTTTCCTCTCAGTGAAAGTGCTGGTCTCCCCAAAAGCAAGGCAGCAAGTGATTTGAGGTGCAAGGAACCAATTAGGCCTCTGGTTATAATGGCCAGGTTTGAAATGCGATTGCAAGGACGCCAGGGGGTTCTTTAATGAAGCCAGTTCATCAGCTGTCATAAGCTGAGATTTGGCCAGCATTAGATCAGTGCTGCTTGCAGCCTTAATGATTCCAGCTGCTGGGTAAAATCTTGTGTGTGCAGGTTTTTTTTTCCTTCCCTCCACTCATCTGCTTTCCTTCCTGGGACCAGCTCCCTGGCTGTGCATCTGGGCAGCGTCAGAACATCACAGCCAGCAAATGCAGCTTTGTACCCAGGCAGAGCTGTGACGTCTCTTTCATCTCCCACTGTCGTCGTGGGACGAGGGTGCTCTGGGCCAGGCTTGTCCTGCGTTTCCACGCAGAGCGGTTTCCCACAGGGTAGAGCAGCTTCCTCTGCAGCTCTAACATCTCCCCAGTGTGCACAGCTCTCCACTCTCAAAATCATGCCAAATAGGCTCATGAGGAAAGGGCCCATCCCACGCAATGGCAAAACAAGCCCTATGGCTGCCCCTTCCCCCCAGGGTCTCAGAACATAAACCCAGGGGAAACAAAGGGTTTGCTGCAGGAGGAAGAGGTTCTGGCCTGTCCCTGAAGGTGCCTGGCACTTCCAGCGCTCTGACCATCTCGGTAAACACTGGGGAACTCACAGCCCTCCTGGGACGCGGGAGTAGTTAGAGCGTTGAGAGCCACTCAGGGTGGGTGCAGTGTGCTTTCTGTGGACCCCCTCCCCAGCTGCTATCAGCCTGTGATGGTGTGTCCCCCACACACCTGCAATCACTCCATCCCCCCATGTGTGTCTGGGCGTCAGGTCGCTCCCATGTGTCTCCTTCACAGCGCCACATCCAGCATCTTCCATAGAATATCAGGGTTGGAAGGGACCTACGTCTCTGTCCCATGTGCGCCCCCCCCCCCCGGCGTTCTGACATTCCGCACGCTGTCACAGACAGACCACCTTGCCTGAGCCCTCCCAGCCGGCCAGTGAGGCAGGGACCATCTTTTTGTTGTGTCTGTACAGTGCCTAGCGCCGTGGGGTCCCCCGACACGACTCGGGCTCCTGGGCCCTACAGTAATACACGTAGTTACTAATAACATGACGGCATTGATAGCAGCGTAGTTCTGTAATTGTACATTGATTGTCCCAGTGTATCAGCACAAACCTCCAGTGCTAAGACTGCTTATTCACAAGAAGCCTGCCCCTCTCCCCCTCTTCCTCCATTCACCCTTTGCAGGTGGGCCTGGTTTCGCTTTTCAGGTGAAATGTGTTGAAGCCTGACTGCAGTGAGCCCCCAGGGGCCCCAGTTCACTGCCCGGGAGCCCAGGTGCTCTGAAGTGTGGAGAAGTCAGGCACAAAGCTGCTTCCTCATGCTCTCCAAGCACAGCCATCACAAGAGCTGTCCAGTTCTCATGACTGGGCAATTAAGCAACTCAGCTCTGGGCCCAGGTGTGGAGAAACCAGGACCTCAGAGTTAGTGACGCTGCAGATACCCATTGCAGGCAAAGAGAGAGGGCTTCAGGCTGCGAATATTTAGACAAATATTACTTGGGTGCCATAAGAGAGAGGAAGTGAAATAATTCCTGGCCCAGGGCTAGGTCTTTGTCTGAAATCCCTGCAGCTGTTCAGTGGGACTCAGACAATGCTAATGCTACCAGCCAGGCTTAGGGTGTTGGGGCCGTGCCTGGCTCTCAGATCTGCTGGCTCTAGCTCAGGGACAGCGCTCTTCTCCCCAAAGCAAGGGGGTGAGCAGGTTGAGGGGCAGAAAGCCAATTCGGCCCCTGGTATAAAGGCCAGGTTTGAAGAGGGACTGTGAGCGAGCCGATCCTGCATGGTGCTTTGGGCAGTGATCGCAGCCGCTAGCCAGTCGGGTACCTGGCGCTGCTGCAAGAAGTACCCGTGTTGTGTGGGTGGCTTCTCTGGGAGGGAGGCCTGGGATCCCTTCCTAAAGGGATCTTGTAGCCCTGGCCAAACAGCAAGCCCAGTTCTGCTCTGTGACACCTGGGCCGTGGTCAATCCAACGTGGCCCAGCTGCTTGCTGGTGAATTCTCTCAAACAGCCGGTCCCCGCTGCGGGGTGTATCCCAAGCGAGGGGTCACCACACACAGAGCAATGGGGAATCTCCACACCAGGTGCCAAACCTTGGCCTTGCATCACATCCTACAGCTGAGGCTCTAGCCGAAAGCGCTCTGGCGGTGGCTATGCCTACACTAGGGGCCAGAGGTGGGCTGCTCCTGCTTGTGAACGTCGACAGGCCCCAGGGGTCGGTGGGTGGGATTGAACCGGGGACCGCTGGAGCTTAGTGCAGGAGCCTCTACCACACAAGCTAAAAGCCAAGCTGGCTGTTAACTGAGTCTGCTCTACAGCCTTAGCTAAGTGATCTCAGGGCCACTGGATGGGCCCGAGCACCACCCCCAGAAGGTGGGCGGGTGGGTCACACGTGTACTGCTGGCAGCCGTGGGAGGGCGTACCCGCTGCACGCAGGCAGCTCTGTGGGCTCGAAGTTCAGCCCAGCCTCTGCTACCACAGCGACGCTGCTCTTGCTCCTCTCAGCAGGTTGCCTCAAGGGAGCATGAGCCTGACCCTCCCCCCGGGTGCAGTGGAGACATAAGCCTACAGGCTCCCCTGCCTGGCGGGCGGGGAAGCTGAGCTGTCTAACAAGGGGGTGTGTGGGGAGGGAATGTGACTGCATGTTTCCAGTGAGAAAGGCCCCCCAGCCTCCCGAGCTGCTTGGCTGCCGTTCAGAGCGACGCCTGCAAACAAACTGGCTGAAAAAGGGACTGGCTTCGCGGAAGAAATTGCCCTTGAGCACACGCTGCCGCCCGGCGCGAGCGAGTGAACGATTTCTGCGGCGCGTTGCTGTGTAAATGGGTTTGGGGTCAGCCACGCGTTAAATGGCGACACGTCTGCATTTGGCTCAAACATTTCACTGCGTTTTTGCTCCTTGCCGAGGCCGCTTGTTTCCAGCAGTAACGGCCCCGGCAATGCAGCGCTGCGGGCGTGGAGCTCGGCTGGGCCCTGCCCGTGGAGCTCGCTGGGGCTTGGCCAGTTAAGGGGCAAAGTGAGTGACATGGATGCAGCAGCCATGCTGGGCTCAGCAACAGAGGGGAGCCTTGGGGCAGGGGAGCACGGAGGTGGGGGGGTGGGGGCTAAGCAAGGAATGGGCCTACTGTGCCCTCCCCTCCCCACTGCCACGCTTGCTTGCATGACAAAATGGGCTAGCTTGGGCCTTTGGGGAATAGCGCCATTGAGGGAAAAGGGGGAGAAGCCTGGTGAGGTGTGTGTCCCCCTGAGCAACCCCCTTCCAATGCAGGAGGGCCTCTCCTCTGTGCTCTCACTAGCTTGCAGCCCCTTGCGGAAGTCGCTCTGCTTTGGTGTAGCATTGCCAGGGCATGAATCGCTTTACCTCCATGTGCCCAGGCTGGCTGCAGCCATAGGCCACCTTGGGGCTATAATCATGGGACAGCTCATCAAGCAAATCTGTGTCAGGCTGGAGCCCGCCAAGGAAATCCCTTGGGGCCTGTATTACCTTCTGCCCCAGGGGCATGTTAAAGGCAATAGCTAAATCTCAGCCCATGCATACCCATTAAAGAGCTGCTACCTCGAAGGCCCTGGCTAGTCTTTGTTGGGATAACTGGATTCTGCCTCCTAAATTCTCCCTGGTGTGTCAAGTGGCTAAAGTATGTGTCTGTGCCTCACTTAAATGGTCATGTTCCTGTGCTTTAAACTCCTGCTTCCCACCCTAGAGGTGGCTGCAATTCAGCTTTCATGCACTTGGAAAGTGGGGTCCTGGGGGATGCCAAATACTAAGGCAATGTCAGCTATTAGGAACGTGCAACTAGGTGTGAGACTGCTGGTTTCCTGGAGCTAGACAGGCAACGCATGGAGGGAATGGGACCAGAGGCCTAGCTGTGAGTACAGGGTTGGGGCGCTCTGCACAGGAAGCATTTGTTCCAGACTCTTATTTCCAGCGTGGCAGCTCCCCTCTGGGCTGATTTATTCACGTCTCCCCTACCAGCCAGCGCCAGGAAGGCACTTTGATTTCTCATGCCTTCCCTTTTATGGGGCTGCAAATTGGAAAATCTGAGGAAAGTGGTTTCTTTAACTGCCTCCCCCTGCTGAGAAAACCCCCAGCCCAGGTGTGGGCCCCTCGTTCCCCACTTTAATTGTGACAATATTTTAATGAGCCTGTCAGGAGGCATCCAGAAGGCTGAGCATCCAGCGTGTCAGAGCAGGGATTCTGTGCCAGGACTGGCACCCAGGCTGTGTCTGTGCACTGGGTGCAGCGGCCTACTGCTGGGGTCTCCCCTCGCCCCTGGGCTGTAGAATGCCCACCTTGGGCCTGTTGGAGTGCCCGTGGTTGCTGTACTTCTCCCCTGCAGGGGGGCAGGTTTGCCCGGCCTAGGGGCGGATCCCAGCCGCACACAGTGTCTCTGTGTTCCTGGGATCTAGTTTCTCGGTGTGCGTGCTGTAGCCAAAGGGTATCACTGTCTCTGGGGTCCTACAGGGGAGGGGGCTGGTGCTAGGGGGAACATGTCTGATCAGTCATCCCCTACTTCCAGGACTAACTTGCTTCCCTGGCACACACCTTGGTGCTGCCATTATCTTAGTAAACCCTGGACCACCTGCTCTGCTTTAAAAAATTCCCTTCTCCTACGTCTATGCACCTTGGAACTTTCTTTTGTATCTTGTTCAACTGTTCTCCTGGTGGAGGGGGAGGTTCCAAGATCTGTGCCCCATGTCTGGCATCAGTCTAACACAGCTGTGTCCCGAAGAGTAGGGGTGGGTGCAAGGTGGAGTGTGAATGTTCTCTGATGCCTTGGTGCTGTTCTAAGTTTCACCGGAGATCAGGCTTCTGCCAATCCTCCGCCTTGAGACCTTGACCCTAATATGGTGGTTTCCAGCATCTCCCCTTCTGCTTCCCTGAGATCTTTTTGTTTCTATCTAGGAACATCCTCCCTCCCACTAAGCAGGAGGTCTTGAAGAGACCTCTAGTTGTGTTGGAGTATTTACTCCCATAGAAGACGAATGACTCACACAGCAGAAGCCAGGTCAGGTTGCCACCCAGGGCCAAACAGGGTAGGATCTGACTGATTAAAGCTACGGGAGACCTTACATAAAATAGCTAAATAAATCTTTAATATTTCTAATTGCAAATGTACAGAAATTGCACGTCCACATCATCTCTTTGAACACCAACAACTTTCTCTGTACATTATTACATAGTTTAAAAGAGGCTGAAGGAGTTTCAGCAAACACTTCCACTTCGCTTTGTTTTTAAACATACTTACAAAAAAGGTTTTTTGTTTGTTTTTTTTCGTCATAAGAGGATATAAAACATAGCGACTGCTCATCAGGAACAAGTATCAGCCTAAGCAGATATACAGAGAGAGGTATATCTTAAGACACAGTGATGGATGATAAAGGAATATGGGACCATGGAGACTGCACTTTGGGTAC
This sequence comes from Natator depressus, assembly GCF_965152275.1. NCBI lineage: Eukaryota > Metazoa > Chordata > Testudines > Cheloniidae > Natator > Natator depressus. Next base: position 22,306,419 of record NC_134249.1, on the reverse strand, counting down.
CGATAGTTGATGCAGAACCACATAAAATTTACAGCAATGTCACACCTCACGTTACCCGTGAAAGTCAAGTAGCGAAACCAAAACCCTGCTCCAAAGCGCCAGCATTTGAGGATTGTTGTGGACTGTCCATGGGCTGGAAAGCCTCTGCTCAGCAGACGAACAGGTTCCTCTCTGGCCCAAATTAGATACTCCTCCTCCAAGAACAGAAAATGACAACGCTTCTCTGCCCAGCAGTCACACAAGGGGGCCCCTAGCTGACCCGTCAGGTGGGGGGCCATTCGCGCAGACATAGTATCTGGCTAGAAGTGAACGGTCTCCCTTCTGGGGCAGTTCAAGGAATCGCTTGGGAACTAGGGAACAGCAGCAGCCGCACTCACTTTAGAGGCCAGGACTAGAAAGGCGGAGTTGGAGTCCCAGCTCACCCTGAATACAGCCCCTTTTGGGGCAGGGCTGCAGCATGCCAGAACAGGGATGGAAGAGACCCAGAGATGATCTGGGGAGAGGCCAGGCCCTGGAGATCAGTGCAGGGTTGTCCCCCGCTGTACATTTGCTTGGTGCTCTCTCAGGGGAGGGTAATGAGCTTGGTGGAACTGATGAAGCACAGCTATTGTCACCCAGGTCCAGCAAATCCCTACAGCGTGCCTGGGGAAACCTCCAGTCTATGGATTCCAGCATAACTCGGTGTGTCCTGCATCTGGCAGTACGTTACACAGCTGTCCTAAAGCGGGGAGCCAAGACACTGCTCACAATTCCAGGAATGCTCTAACAGGGACAAGCAAAAACCACAATGCTGAAGGGACAGAGTGCAGACTTCCAAGAACCTGTTTGGGTGGAGGGCATTTCTGCTTAATAGATTGGGGGGGAGGGGGGAAGCAGTTGGTTACTAAACTGTTGTAGTTGGTAGGAAGTCTCCCTGGAGCTTCTGGCTCTGAACTTAAAGCACAACCCCCACTGTATTAGACTTATAGCGTGCAGCAACCATGGGATATTTCACACCCCAACGCCTCGCACGTTTTCTCTCCATCACCCCAAATCAAAACCCTGGATCCATCCCAGCCCCCAAGGGGCAGCTGAAATCTGAACCCAGATCTGAATTTGCTTACTTGAGCCCACCTCTGTTTAAACCAAAACAAAAAAACCCCAAACAAACCAGCGGTAGAGACACTCAACTCCTGACCAAATAAGCAGCACCAGAAGTAAATTACTATATACAACTGTTAGGTGAATAGGTACATTACAGTCAAAACACCAAGAACATATACAAAAAATTGTAAGACTTGCATTAAGATAAAAATCTGTG